>NC_077227.1:558516671-558829409 GCF_027887165.1 Monodelphis domestica
ATTGATTTACAGCATGTAAATGGATGCAAAACCTGGCCCAACTGTGTTATGTCAGAAATGTTTGATGGACAGGTTAAGCTACTCAGGAGGGGGAGGGGATTAACTTCTGTGGCACAATTTCCCCTGTTGTCCTTTGGGAGATCCATGTCCCCAATGGATCATTTAACTATATCTTATAACTCTAAATAACTTCTAGCTAAAAGCACATACAATATTGCATTTTTCTAAGAAGAAGTTACAATAGTTAGAGATGAGAGTAAAATACAAAAACTGATTGATAAATGCATTGACAAAATGCCAATTGAGGGCAGTCCCATTTGGCATAAGAGTTTACATTCAGAATAAGTATGTCCAACCCCATTCAATTCAGTTCATCATAACCCAAAGCTCATTCTGGATTTTCTGATGAGGTATGTGGCTCCTTCAGGCATTTTCAGCACCTTCTCCCACCCAACACCAGAATCACACTGAGATACATGACTGAGTTTTGAGGTATATAAAACAATTATCAAAAGAAGAACAAAAACAAAACCAAAAACAAACCACCCACAAAAATCCCAAAATAAAAGAGCAAAAATTAAATTCTGTATAAAAATAAGAAAAAATACAGAAATGATAAAAAATAAAATAAAAATCTTATGTGTATAAAATTCTGAGTAAAAAATAAAAACCTGTAACAGGTCCTTGAATCAGTAACAAGGTCCAATTAAAGTGACTTATGTCCCCAAAAAGCCTGAAGGACTATAGTAGCAATATAGTACTTTACTCATTTGTATCCAGGACTACAGAAAATTGCCAAACTATAGGAGAGAAAGGAATGAGTTTCAGCAGCAAATGGGAAAATCATTCCCTGTTCTGATTTTACCATCACTGTCAGACATGGGGGGGAGCCAGGATGATAGCCAACCTGAGGTACTTGACTCAGAATATTACACATGGAATGTGGTACAAGGGAGTCCTGCATCTTAACATATATCAAGCTCTGCACCCTCGATTTTCACACTAGGTTCAAGTCCTTTCATATTGGCATAGAAGTTCAACAATCCTGCCTGGATTGGGTTTGTTCTGTTTTGACCTCATGCTACTTGGCAATGGATAGGGGCTCTTTTGTTCCCTTCTCTTGTTTCTGTCTCATTCAACATAAACATTAAACAAAGTCCCATAACATTTATCAATGTTTGGCAGGTTTCCATAGTCGACAACTTTTGGGTATGCCTAGTTATTAGGGCTAATAGATACTGTAAACTTATACTATACACTTTCACCTTCAAGTAAAAAAAAAACATTAGTACTGATTTCATATACTTCAAGTATCACCAAAATTAGGAAAAAAGAGGAAAAAATCAAATATCCTATTACAAACACAAAGACAAAAATATTTTAAAAAATAATAATTTCACAGTTTATATTCCATGTGACAATGTGTTCACCAACCAGAGGCAGAACACAAATGGTGCTCACTCAAAAATGAAATTTATATCCCTCTTAACTTGGTCAGCATCCAGTGTGAGTGTATATAATTTTTTCACCAGGTGAAAACCTTTTAAAAAAACAGTAGTACAACAACTAATTCAGATTATAAAGAGCACTAAAGTCCCCAAAATTATAATAGCCCATTTAAGGATAACTGCAAACAAACCCATTCCTTGCAGCCATGACAGGTTCCATCAGCTATCATTAGGATTCACATGAGTCTCTATAACTACTTGCTGTGTGTCATTAAAAAGCTTTTGAAGTTCATGGATATTTGTCACAAGTCCTACAGGTGTAGCCAATCTTTCAACTTTGGCAAAGATATTTTTAACAATCTATTATTATCATCATTTCAAAATTTGGAGGGTGTAAACCTCAAAATTCCTTAGACTTATAAATGTTGGAAATTTCACCATTGGGATATTTCATACTTGGAAAATTTCTTACTGATAGTCTATTGGAATGGGAACTCCATTGGCATGGGAGGTTCCTTCTCTTCCCTTCTTAAGATTACTTTAGGACAGAAACCCTTTGCTGAACAATGGAAAGGACTTTGACCTATGCTTAAGCATAGAACAGGAATTTCTTTGAGTCTTGATTGATTTTAGAATTGATACAATGGAGATACTTGGAATAAATCTCCACCCTATTCAGTCCTAATAGGATTGAGTAAGGGCTGCAGCCTAGATCAAAATTTAATTATTCCAATCTCTACCATACTCAAGTTAACAGGATTTAGAAAGGGCTGTAACAAAGGAGTAAAGATTTAATCATTTGAAAAATATGACCTTCAACAGACATGTGCAAAAGCCAGAAACCTCTGGGCAGTCCTGGGTTAAGCTAGAGCCTCCATTGACAGGGAAATTGATGAAGAGTGATTGGTAGATGTGAGGACTGAGGGGAGGCAACTTGGATGGTGTCCTTAAAGATAGGAGGGTCTGGAGACTGGAGGGGGGTTGAGTTTTTGGGCGGTGTGGTTCCTGGGCTCTGAGGAAGCTTGCTCTGAAGGAAGCTGAAGGTGGGGGCCTCTGAGACTGTTTCTCCATTTTGGACACGTGAGTAATAGGGACTGATCTCTTTTCTTTGCCCCAGCTATCTAAGGGCTTGGGCCTTTTGGCCCAGCCTAAACAGAAGGGGTATTTAAGCCCTATTCCCTTCTCTCCCCTTTCTCTCTCTATATATATCTCTAATTCCTTTCTTGCTCCTATTGTAATTAAACTCCAAAAAAGGCTGACGGCTGACTTGAGTTTTTCATTTAGGAATTACATAGCTGATTCCTTGGCGACCTTAAATTAATATATATCAGTCCTTTAAAGTGATTCCCTTGTAACAAGGGAGAAAAACCCAGAAAAACCTCTATAGTGGTGATGAAGAGTTACATATATAATAAATCCATTTTGAAGCCACAAGACTTTACAGGAAAAATCATTCCCACCTACTGGATGAGATTATAATACATCACAGGTTAACTAATCCACTTGGACACCTCCCTCCCTTTGGTATGTTGTAATGTTTAAATTGATTATGTTCTCATGATCCTTTTTGGGGGAAATTCCCCCAAAAAGGATCATGAGAACATAATCAATTTAAACATTACAGTAATTTGAGGATAAGAGAAAAAAAGAACAAAACCAATAACTGCTGGACGAATTGACAAAAAGCCAGTTAGGGGGCAGTCCCCTTTGGCATAAAAGTATATATACAAATAAATGTTCAATCAACTACCCCAAAGTTAAATTTTTGTGCAGCTGGCTGGTCTGGAGGCTTCTTCATGGTATCTTCTCCAACAGCTCAGTTCTGGATTCAGAGAGGTAGCATCTTCTTTACCTAAAATTCTTCTTAAAAGGAATTTAAACTTTGCAATTTAAATGATATTTTTTACAATGTGATTGTAACAGTGTAACAGAACTGTCTCCAATATCTCCCAACCATTTTCATGTGGAGCTGAGGACTAAAAATTGAAATTTCACTGTAGATATGTCATCCATTACATTTACAATAAATGCAGAGATGGTAAAATACAACAATGCCATTGCACTCTACTTCAACTACAAATAGTCCCTTACCTCTTATTACAAACAACTCAGAGGCAAGAAAATAATCAGTCAGAGGTAGGGATGATCCCAGATATCTGAAAATCAATTTTGAAGAGCCATTAAAATAAATTTAAATTATTAGACAATTACATTCCCCAAACTGTTATACAGGTAGAAACTAATGTGATGGAGTCCATCCATCAGCTCTGTGTGACAATTAACAAAGGCAAAAAAAGAACAAAATGCTGTTTATGGGCTTTTGCAAAGATATTCTTCATTACCATCATAGGGGAGGTACAAATTAAGACAGAAAAATTTCAATTTTTCTAGCTTATGAAGTGGTTAACCATTAATTGCATACATCTTGTATTTAGAATTGTATTATAGAGACTTCTTCATTCTGGGCAGGGGAACAAACCGAAACAGTTAACATCAATAAGGAAACTAGATCTGAAAAGGCTTAAAACTCTCCTCTAAACTCTTTGAGGTTCCTTCCCTCCCAAGTTCCATCATTCATCACAATCCCTTTGTCCACACCTCTGGGGCCCCTCCATAATGAGGGGAGTTCTTGTACTTAATACAGATGTTTGGATGTGAGTTTTGATTTGCCTCATCTGAATAACTATTCTTCCTGTAAATATTACTATTCCTGAAACTTCTATTCCTATTTTCCTGATTCCTCTTCTTAAAATTCATGATTACATGACCAACTTTTACACAAAAATAACACGTTAATGATTGTTTTGTGGATTCTTGTAAGGGAGCTATATCTCACCTTACTTTACATTTCCAACTGTTTCAGTTAATTCTTTTATTTCCTTCCTTAATGTCTCTACCAAAGTAGCATTCTCTTTATCCTTCTCACCCTGTTTAGCAGTAAATTCATTTATTTCTTTCCTTAATGCTTTCACTAAATCCAAGTGTTCTCCTTTTCCTTTTCCTTATGACCCTCAAAAGCATAGATTGCATCTCTTTTCAGTTCTTCAAGGTCCATAGTAGGTCAGTTTGGACAGCTAGACATAAAACAATTCCCAACTACCTTATAACTGTTTTTCACAAGTTGTATACTGATTTGTCTAAGGTCCCATTCCCTATCAGGATTGAGCTCAATATATCTTCCTCCCAGCTCAATAAGTCTATCCATAAACTGGGAGGGATTTTCATTGTCTTCTTGCTTATGATAGTTTAAAATTTAGTCCATGTACCAGGCCTATCAGAACAGGCTCTCAGAGCTTTTAACAATGCATTTCTAGCCTAGCATAGTGGTAAGTAATCTTGCTCTGAATTTGGGTCCCATTTAGTATCTTTATTTGGCCAATGAGATGTTCCTTCTCCTTGGTACTGATTAACAATTAACAATTCCTTTTCCTTTCTTTTAGCAAGGCCTGGAGCAAATCTTCTACATCAACCCATATATGGTTATATGTAGGGAAAATGTTCTCAACCCTATTTATTAACAAGATAGGCTAGGTTTCAAATGAGGGAGATTTTCCTTTGAATCTCTTAATGTTCTGTGGAGAAAAAGGTATATTATATCTAATATTTACTATATCTCCATGCCTGTTATATATAGGGACATCTCTTAGAGGGAAAGGACCTTTATTTGAATCATCTGTGGTAACTGCTGCTTGGCCTGTGTTCTGGAGTTCAATGGAGTGGGTTCTAGTGAAACTAGTAGGGACAGGGGGTTGGGTGGTGGAATGGAGCTGGTCAGGAGGTGGGGAGGCAGGGCATAAAGATTGGGGGCAGGACTGGGGGCATGGTGAAGAAGAACAGGGGAGGGGCTGGGGGCAGGGTGGAGAGGAGGGGGGTGGGAGCTGGTATAGGTTAGAGAGGAGTAGGATGGGTGAGGGTTAGAGAAGTAGTAAGGTTGGTTTGAATGAGGGTACAGAAAAGGATTGGTACAGGTGGGGATATGGGAGATGGGTGGGCACTGGGTAGTGGGATGTTAAGGGAGGGTAGAGAGTTAGATTGGGAGGAAAGGGGATGGGAGGAGTAGGGGAATGAGCAAGGTCTGACAGGGAGAGGATCTGAGGAGTTCAAGTTGTGGTTTGGGACAGTCTGAGGAGAAACCTCCTCACAGGTCAGATGGGATGAAAGAGTGTGCTTCTTGCTAGATTTCACTGAAGGAGTTAAGCTGGAATGGTTTGGTTCCATAGAAAGAATGGTTTATTCACTGGAGGGGATGGTTGATTTATTAACATGATGTGCCTACAAGCACCAGTATTTATAATCTTTGGAACCTTTGTTTTTAGTGGCTAGATTCAAATATTTTAAGATCTTGAAGTCAAAGAGCCATATTTTGTCCAGGAAAAGATATGTCCATCCACGCCCTGCTAAGTTTTCTAGCTTCTTTCTTTGTCAACCAATCCTTCTTAGGCAAATTTGGATCACTCCAAAAATTTAAAAGTTTATGCAGGGGTAAATCAGAAGGAATAGTTCCCAACTTCCCTTGATTTGTTGCAGTATTTCCCATAATGTCTAGTCAGTATATCTTATTTAACCTAGTTTGAGTATTGCTAAATGGTCAATTAAACAATGAAAAATTCCCAAAACATAAAAAAAAAAATAGAGACGCAAAGTTCTTCAATGTTATTGTGGAAGGCAATAAAAGGAGGTTTAAAACAAAAAACAAATGTAAGGAAACAGTAATTGTTGCACAGCAATAGTATAAACAATGAATGTGTATTTAGTGTAATAATTGTTGTCATGAACAATTAATAACAATATGCATTTATTATATTTATTTATGATGTTATTAATAATTAATAATGTGCATTTATTATAATCATTGTTGTTATAAATAATCAAAAACAATAAAGAATCATAAACAAATATCAGTCATCAATGATAATCATTAGTAATTAACAGTGACTAATAGTTATTGAAAATTAATAATTAATTATTATTGATAGTATTATTAATACTACTATGTTCAAAAATTATTCCTTAATATTGCATGTAATTAATTTGATTTCTTTGTTCAATTTTAGGAATTTGATTTTAATTTAAATTCATTATTATTAATATTTCCTATTAATAATCCTTTTATTTAAATGCATTCAATTTAATAGCATTATTTTAGATCACTAATAGCAATAACAAAGGAATTCTTTTTATTTTCTTGCAGTTTTAAATGCTGTCAGTAGTTTCACTATAAATGTGTGTAGAGTTGAAGGCTCTTATGGAGTTCTTAACTAAACCAGCAGTGAGATAAAGGAAGAGAAAGGAATAAAAATTGTGACTTTTTATATGCTAAAGAAGGCAGGGAGTCTGCAAGGACAGTTTGAGAAAGAAAATGTGGCTTTTGTTATTCTAAAGGAAGCAGGCAATTGGTAAGGAAAATTTGACAGTGGGGGAGGGAGAGAGAAAATTTAAGAGAACTTCCTTGTAAAAATGAAGTTTTCCCTCCCCCAGGGGTTAGTCAGTGGCCACATGTTTTCAAAGTTGGGAGGGACAGGGCACTCCTAACTCTAGTCCACAGCCTGGAAGGACCCACAGGATTAACTTAATGGGTGTTGCCAAGCAGGTCCCTGCAACAGTAGCCCAGAGGGTGTGGCACACAAGGAAAGTGACACTTGGCTGGGAAAAACCTGTTGGGTCTTAGTGCCCCTTGTTAAAAAAATACATGGTCACATTTGGATTGGGGTGGGGGGCTTGCTCCCATGAGTGGGCTGTGCTGAGCTGAGGAAAGGCAGCAGGCATTGAGGAGACCCTGTCAGTTTCCTGCCCTGTATCACACCCTGGGGATAGTACAGAGGCTGGGAAGAAATAGGAGTCTGCATTTTTTTTTTTGTGCCTGGGAAAGTCAGACTGTCAGGAGGTATGTGGGATCCTGCATTTGCAAAAGACTTCCTGCCAGTCCTCTACTGCCCCACTCTTGTCTAACATGGATTGGGTGGGGTGGGGTGGGGGTGAGGAACTATATGGGGAGAGTCCTTAACAATCTGGGGGATAAAAAAACAGCCACTCCCCCACCTGGGTTCTAAAGAACCCCAGTATTGTTTGGGCAAAAGTAGGGACTTCTGTCTCTACTGTCCCAGGGAGCCCCTAACTCTAATTCACAGCCTAGAAGGTCCCCCAGGATTAATTTAAGTGGTGTCTCCTCACTCATCACAGAGCCTGGCTGAGCAAAAGAGCAGTAAGAGCTGGTAGTTTCACACACCTGAGGAAGTCTGGGGCTGTGTTCTGCTGAGCTGTGCTCTGGCCAGGGCTCTACTGACCCACCCAGGACTAAGTTAAAGAACGTGGGTGGGAAACCGATAGGGAACACCAATACATCTGGGGAGGCACTTTAGACAGTTCTGCTTCTCTTTCTCAGCAAGTTTCATGTATGCAGGAAGAAGCAGTTTATATTACCTAAGCTTATCTAAGCACTCACTCAAAATTTCTCAGAAGAAAATTAAAGGTCTATTTTTAAACCAAAGTAGTTGCCATCTGTAAGAATTGAAATAATATTTCTACCCAGATATATATTTTATAAAGTGTATTAGGAAGGGTAGACAATTATGCCTCTAAGTAACATGACCACTTGGTGCATAGCCTGCAAGTCTCTTCTTCCTTCCCTCTCACCTCCCTGCTCTGTTCTTGACTTCTTCCTTCTTCCTTCTCTTCCAACTTCCCCCTCTCTTCAAGCCTTGACTTTTATCGACTTAGAGCATGTATACAGATGCAAAGCCTGGTGCAACTGTGTTATGTCAGGAATGTTTGATGGACAGGTCAAGCTACTCAGGAGGGGGAGGGGATGAACTTCTTTGACACAATAGTGAAATATCTTCACTGAGAAAGTATGTTCTTCCTATTGGATTAATCATGACTTATTATCAAGATAATTGATCATTTGCCATCAGGTGATAGTTGAGCAAAATATATTGGTTAAAATTTTACGTAAAAATAGGTAAAAAAAAACAAACATAAAAACAAAGAAACTAAACAGATACAGACATAAATCACATCAATATTAAAAACTAATTTAAATTGATTTTCAATTTTAATCCACTTTGTGACATTTTCACTGAGCTATTTTTCTTATTCTTTACTATTGACAGAGATTGGATAATCAGAACTGAGTTTAGCAACTGAGCCAAATATCAAAATGGTATCATCCATGGTTTGACTCTATAAACTTCATGGTAAAGCAATTGCTTATTTGAAGTTTGGATTTATGTAGTCATATGGCTAGAGAAAAGTTTTTAAACTTTAAACTTAAAGTTTTAAATAAAAAAAAATTAAACATTTCCTTAAGGCTGCTTTTTGATCATATCACAATTTAAAATGATAGAAGTACTCAATGGTGTTCTTCTGTGTTTTTTGGTTATTGATTCTGAGTTTTTAATTATATGATTTCATAATGCCTCTTTTTTGGTTGTCACAAAATTTATGGCAATACATACTGATGTGATTTCTGCTTTTTCAAGCTATCAATAAACCAACATAATTTTAAATGAATTAATGAAACAGGCCCAAAATGTTTAAGATATTCCTTAAATTTACATGGATTGGGCACATCATCTGCATGAAAGGTTAAAGATGGAGCAGTGAGTTATTTCATAAGTACTAAATTAGACTGTTATATTTTAAATTGACTATAAATAATGGATAGACAAATGGAGTTGTTTAAGCCAGAAATTATTTATGGGTTAGCTGAGCAATCAATCTTATAAATGTTTATATAAATGACTCATCAGACTATTCAAAGTTGAAAGAAAGATATAATCACTTAACTCTGTAGCAGAAAATAAACATAGTTTGATTGAACTGAATTTTAAATTTCAGAATTGAATTGTTTAGAACTGTACTTTGCTAAGTATTTAAACAGAACTAATTGATTATATGCTCCTTCTTAAAAGGTATATATTAGATTTAGTTTGAGTTTTTCTGAAGTGAATGCCCACAAACTCATTCCCTGGTAATATTATAGGGTTGTAAATCATGAAACATGAATGTCTCTGATGAATCAAAATTGTTAGAAAAAGAAAACTGGAGAGATATATTGGAGCTTCACATAGGCTAAAACATTTCCAGTGAAGCTAGATTGCAAGAATTGGCATCAAAGACATCATGTACATAGCATTCACTACAAAGTCGGTGTGCTAGTCATAATGGAAGTATAAAGTAATAGATGGTAGCCATGGTGCTTTATTATTTCACAAAATATTTAAATATATAGAGAACTTAGTAAATTATATGGTCAAAATAAATGAATTATTTTAAAAGCCTTGGGGGGGGAACTACTGCAAATAGCTGACAGCAGTAGCTAATTTTAGTAAGTTAAAACCACTTTAAAGATTTATCTCATATGATGGAAAATGACAAAAAAGAAGGAATTTTGGAATGGTCAATATTAGAGAACATGTAGAAAGAAAGACAAGGTAATAAACTTTAGGTACAAATGTGAAATGGCCCAGTCATTTTAATTTTATTTTTTTAGATAGACTTTTCTTTTCTTTTTTGAAAATTGTATTAAATTAGTTAATTTAGAATATTTTTCCATGATTGCAAGAATCATGTTCTTTCCCTCCCTCCTTTAAACCTGACCATAGCAGACACACAATTATACTGGGTTTTACATGTGTGGTTGATCAAGACATATTCCTAAATTATTTATATTTGCTCTAGAGTAATCAGAGTCTATATCCTGTGAGATTTAAAATGGTTGAGGTCTTAAACTGTAGTGAGTTAAAAATGGTGGAAGATATAAATTGTGATAGATATAAGAGAGGGTGAGTAAATTTGACCGCAGAAAATATGTTTCACTACAGTATCTTGGTTTTTAAAACAAATATAAGGTGGTTGCCAGGGAAATATTCCCAATTATTCAAATACCCAAGTCAACTGTGTTTTATAGAGGTTTTTAATTAATAATATAATGAGGAATTAGAGAAAGAGAGAAAGAGTAGGAAAGGAATAATTATGAAGGGCCTCAAGCCAATATGGCCTAGAACTGAGTCTTAAGAGAGAGAATCAGTCAGTCAGTCTTTTAACACTCACCACAAGGTCTGCCTAAACAAGGATTCTAGTGACACCAGGCCAGCTCCATCTCAGCTGACTTCACCAGAGAGCCTTCCAGCCAGAGACTGTTCCAAAAGGCCTCTCTCCAGAGCCTCCAGACGGACAGAGTCCCCTTAGAGGAGCTCCAGCAAGACCTCCTTAGAGATTGTCCTCCAAGAGCTTCCCTTCTCCAGAGCCTCTCTTAAGAAATTCTTCCCAAGTGATCCTCATCAGAGATCTTCCAAAAGGAATTCCTCCAAAAGGATATCTACTCAAGAGATTCTGCTTTTTCTTATATAGGGGTTTTTCTCCCATGTCACCTCCCCTAAGTCCCTACATCTTCCAATCACTGTAGAAGCTTTCCAAAGGACTGCCCATCTAAATTCCTGCTAAGTCAACCAATCTCCTCAGTAAGTCTGAATCAGAAAAAATGCTGCTGTGTCGACCAATCTCCTCAGTAAATCTGAACGAGAGAAAACACAGCTGAGTCAACTAATTTCATCAAGAGAAAACTTGCCCGACCCTTTTAGGTACCTAGCATCCCATTGTATCAATTCTAAAAACAGGCCTGGCTCAAAGAACTCCTTGCCTTATTATAAGCATGGGTCCAAGTACTTTCATTGTTTAGCAAGGAGTTTTCTCTCCTAAAGCAGTCTTAAGTACGGTTGGAGTAGAGGTCCTCCCATTTCAGATCCTGGCGAGTTCTCACATCAAAATGGGGAATGTTTCTCAGTAGGGAATTTGTTCCAATTAAGAATTCCCCGATGGGGAAATTTTTAACATTCGTAAGTCTGAGAGATTTCAAGATTTACAATCCTCAATCATATACTTGGCCAACCATGTGATCAAGCAGTTGTTTTTCTTCTGTGTTTCTATACCCACAGTATAGAATTCCTCAGAATGTGGATAGGGTTTTTTCTCATAAGTCCCTCCTAATAGTTCTGGATCACTGCATTGCTACTAGTAGAGAGGTCCATTACATTCAATTGTACCACAGTTTATCAGTCTCTGTGAATATTGTTCTCCTGCTTCTTCTTCTTTCCCACTGCAGCAATTCCAGGAGATTGTTTCAGTTCACATGAAATTCCTCCAGTTCATTACTCCTTTGTAAACAGTAGTATTCCATTACTAACATATACCACAATTTGTTCAGCCATTCCCCAATTGAAGGGCATCCCCTCATTTTCCAATTTTTTGCTACCACAAAGAGTGCAGCTATGAATATTCTTGTACAAGTTATTTTCCTTATTATCTCTTTGGGGTACAAACACAGCAGAGGTATGTCTGGATCAAAGGGCAGAGAGTCTTTTAGTGTCCTTTGGATATAGTGACAAATTGCCTTACAGAATGGTGGGATCAATTCACAATTCCACTAGCAATGCGTTAATATCCCAATTTTACCACATCCCCTCCAACATATATTATTTTTCTTTGCTATAATTTTAGCCAATCTGCTAGGTGTGAGGTGATGCCTCAGAGTTGTTTTGATTTTCATATCTCTGATTATAAGAGATTTAGACCACTTTTTCATGAGTTTATTAATAATTTTGATTGCTTTATACAAAATATGCATATTCATATCCCTTGCCATTCATCAATTGGGGACTGCCTTGATTTTTTGTACAAATGATTTAGGTCCTTATTAATTTGAGTTATTAGACCTTTGTCAGAGGTTTTTGTCATAAAATTTTTCCCCAACTTGGTTCTATCCCTCTAATTTTGATTGCACTTGTTTTGTTTGTACAAAACCTTTTAAATTTAATATCATCAAAATTATTTATTTTGATTTTTATAATTATTTTCTAATTCTTGATTGGTCTTTTTTCCCCTTTTAAACATTATTTTATTTGGTCATTTTCAAACATTATTCATTAGAAACAAAGATCATTTTCTTTTTCTACACCACCCTCCTACCATCCCTCCCAATGGTCATGCATGGTTCCTCTGGGGATCACATGTATCCTCAACCAGAACTTTTTTCCCATGTTGTTAGTATTTTCATTAAGGTGTTCATTTAGAGTCTTTCCTCAATCATATCCCCTCCACCCCTATAGTCAAGCTGTTGGCTTTCCTCCGTGATTTCACTCCCACCATTTGTACTTTGCTTGAGGGTAGTGTTTTTTTCTCCCTGATCCCTGTGGATTGTTCAGGGACATTGCATTGCCATTAATGGAGAAGTCCATTACTTTAGATTGTACCACAGTGTATCAGTCTCTGTGAACAATGTTCTCTTGGCTCTGTTCCTTTCACTCTGCATCACTTCCTGGAGGTTGTTCAAGTCTTCATGGAATTCCTCCACTTAATTATTCCTCTGAGCACAATAGTATTCCATCACAAACATATACCATAATTTGTTCAGTCATTCCCCAATTGACGGGCATCCCCTCATTTTCCAGTTTTTTACCACCACAAAGAGCACATCTATGAATATTCTTGTTCATGTCTTTTTACTTATTATCTCTTTGGGGTACAAACCCAACAGTGCTATAGCTGGATCAAAGAGGAGACAGTCTTTTATTGCCCTTTGGGCATAGTTCCAAATTGCATTCCAGAATGGTTGGATCAATTCACAACTCCACCAGCAATGAATTAATGTCCCAACTTTGCCACATCCCCTCTGACATTTATTATTTTCCTTTGCTGTCATGTTAGCCAATCTGCTAGGTGTGAGGTGATGCCTCAGAGTTGTTTTGATTTTCATATCTCTGATTATAAGAGATTTAGAACACTATTTCATGTGCTTATTAATAGTTTTGATTTCTTTATCTGAAAACTGCCTATTCATGTCCCTTGCCCATTTATCAATTGGAGAATGGCTTGATTTTTGTACAATTGATATAGCTCTTTATAAACTTAAGTAATTAGACCTTTGTCAGAGGTTTTAGTTATGAAGATTGTTTCCCAATTTGTTGCTTCCCTTCTAATTTTGGTTACATTGGTTTTGTTTGTACAAAAAACTTTTTAATTTGATTTAATCAAAATTATTTCCTTTACGTTTTGTGACTCTTTCTATGTCTTGCTTGGTTTTAAAGTCTTTCTCTTCCCACAGGTCTGACATGTATACTATTCTGTGTTCACCTAGTTTACTTATAGTTTCCTTCTTTATATTCAAGTCATTCACCTATTCTGAGGTTATCTTGGTGTGAAATGTTGATCTAACCTATTATCTGCCATACTGTTTTCCAATTTTCCCAATAGTTTTTGTCAAGTAGTAGATTTTGTCCCAAAATCTGGGTTCTTTGGGTTGATCATATACTGTCTTGCTGAGGTCACTTACCCCAAGTCTATTCCACAGATCCTCCCCTCTGTCTTAGCCAGTACCATATTGTTTTGATGACTACTGTTTTATAGTACAGTTTAAGATTTGGTACTGCTAGACCACCTACCTTCACATTTTTTCCATTATTTTCCATGATATCCTTAATCTTTGGTCTTCCAAATAAACTTTGTTATTCTTTTTTCTTTCTAATTCAGTAAAAATGTTTCTTGGAAGTTTGATGGGTATGTCTCTAAATAAATAAATTATTTTGGGTTGGATTGTCATTTTTATTATGTTAACCTGTCCTACCCATGAGCAATCAGTGTTGTTTTTCCCCCCAGTTATTTAGATCTAGTTTTAATTGTGTGGGAAGTGTTTTGTAGTTGTGTTCATATAGTTCCTGTATTTATCTCATCAGATAGATTCCTAAGTATTTTATATTGTCTAGGGTGATTTTAAATGGAATTCCTCTTTCTAATTCTTGCTGCTGAGATATGTTGGAGATACATAGAAATGCTGATGATTTATGTGGGTTTATTTTGTATCATACAACATGCTAAAGTTGTTGATTATTTTCACTTGCTTTTTGGTTGATTCTCTAGGATTCTTTAAGTAGCCCATCATATCATCCACAAAGAGTGATAGCTTGGTCTCCTAATTGCCTATTTTAATTTGTCAAAGGCTTTTTCTGCATTTATTGATATAGACCAATGATTATTAAGTTGTCTCCCCTGAATAATTTTCTAAATATTTTGTTTTGTGAATGAGGTGCTTCATTTTTTCATCAAATTTTTCATTCTTTTAATGTTGTTTTATAGTTTCCTGCTGCCTTGTGAAGTTGCTTGCTTCTAATTGTTGTATTCTGATTTTTAAAGACTAAATATCATCCCTATTTTGTTGTCATCCTCCTTCTGGTCTGATTTTCTTTGGCAGTCATCTTCTTTGCCTCATTTTCAAGCTGATTAATTTTGGCTTTCAAGACAATATTTTTGCATTTTATTTCAAGTGCCTTTTTTTCCAGATGATTTATCTTGCTTTTTAAGTTCTTTTCCCAGTTTTCTTCAGCCACTCTTAATTGTATCTTGAATTGTATTTTGAGTTCTTCCAAAGCCTGTGTCCATTTTGCTCAAGTTTCTTTGTTTTTCTTGGTGTTCCTTGATCCTAGTCTTACATTTGCTCTTTGTTCATTTCCTGGATAGAAGCTGTTTGATATAATTTCTTTTTTATTTTTCTGTTATTTGCTCATATTTGCCCCTTTGTTCCCCCCTGTAGTTGCCTATAGTCTTGCTCCTGTCATTATGTGCTGGATCTGTGGGTTTAGGCTTTTCTGTCAGCCTTCCCCCTTTGGAGCTTAGTCAGCAAAGCTTTCAGAGCAATCTGTGGGTGGAAGGATGTTGGAGCTTCGGCTTTTCTGTCCTCTGAAGGATTGATAATATCAATCCCAGCAGAGTTGATATTGCCCAGCTAGATGTGCCCTGAGGCCAAAACCTTGGAAAAGGGGGGGGATATGGAATGTCTCAGTTATGATTGGGCTGCTTTGAGGTTCTCCTCCAGCTGCCTACCCACCACCTGTGATCAAAGCCCTGAGTCTGGCACAGCTTTGCCCCCCATAGTACTCCCTCTAGACTAGTGCCCTTGCCTGCCCAGAGATTCTAGCCACTGCTGGAGGCTCAGTACTCTAGGTGGGGCAGGGGTCCTGGTACCTTCCTTCTTCCTTCCCCTGAAACCCAAGTGTCCTCAAATGCAGACTTTTTGGGGGCATACCTTTTAAGTTTAGTCCACCAGGAGTGTTCCTTAGCTTTGTCCTCTTGTTAGATTTGGTTTTCAGTCCCCTAGGAGCATTTGGGTTTTAATTGGTGAGGAAGGGTTTTCACATGTCTGAACTTTAGCTACTTCTTTGCTGCCATCTTGACTCTGCCTCTCTGAAAGTTTCTTTATTACTTATTCTAAAAGTTACTTTAAATCTTCTATATTCTCACTATGGCTTCCACTGTACAGGTAGCAGTACTCAGGGTAAACTGAAGTTAGGAGGGTCTTGAGGCAAAGAGATAAATTTTGATGCTATTGCAATAATCTAAGAAGTTAAAAGAATTTGAACCAAGGTGGTATCAAATCCACACACTCTGCTTTACAATTCTCCAGATACACCTTGACTGAGAACCTGATTGATCTAGCATCTACTTTGAAATCTTTAAAATCCATTTAAAAGCTTGTTTACTTGCATTTAGACTTTTTCCCTTTTGTATTTTTATTACTTTGTTTCTGCTCATGCTAACAATTTATGTTATTCATAAGCTAAATTAAATGAGGATGCAATATTTAACTTAATTTTGGTGTTATATGCTTTCGACATTGAAATATCTCTATCTTCCATGAATGATACCACCTCTACTACCTAGGGTTTTCTGACATAATTAACTCCAGTTTACTTTTGGTACTTGTTTACCTTGGATTCCTGTTCTAACTTGCTAACTATTTTCACTGATGAGCATGTGGCTTTGTAATACTTTTGTTCTTATGATTACTGTGGTTAGGTGTTCATCTCAATAATTCATTATCTTGAGTTATGTTCATGTCTGAAAGTATTCATTCCCCCGCCTCTGTTTCCAACTTTGGTTATCTGTCTCCCTTCCAACTGTAAAGATTAAAATTTAGGGGAAACTGAGACAGGTAGAAATTAGTTTCTCTCTGCAAAGAGTATTATTTTTTTATGAGGTTTATTAAAGGTTAAGGATTAAAGAAAATACAAAATAAGAAAGTATATGCCTAGGCCAGAGAGGCCTAGACAAGGTAACCTCACATCATGAAAGAGACGCATCTGTTCCAAAATGGAAATCCAAAAGAGGCCGAGCCTATTCACAATCAGGTTTAAATACCCCATCTCACTCTCGGCCCAGGTGAGAATTCAGTGAGATTGGAGGGCATTCTGGGGAAGTGGAGCAAGGATTTCTGGGTATTGAAGTCCTGGATTAAAGTCTATTTTTACACTTACATAACAATATATGTCCTGCCATTTCCTACAAGGATTACTTTCATTAACTATTTAAATTCCTATCACCTAGTTATGAAATATGATTGCTGATTATTTTTGGGAAGTGATGATGCCTTGGAATGAAAGACTTGGTACCTCTCAATTCATATTATCTGATCAGTTGCCTACTTCACCAATGATTAGAGCCAAGCCTACTTACTAATTAAAGACAAAATTATAAAAAATCAGTAGTTTTCTTTTCACAATAGAAACAATGATAGGAATTATGATGGAATTATCATGATTTTTAAAACTGATAATTTCATGGGGCAACTCCTATAAAACGATTTGACATGATGATCATGATCATGGAAATCTGTAGTTAATTGTCAAAGATAATATGCTTTCCTAACATACATTGATGAAATGTGGCTGAAATTGAAGATCTCACTGCTATGAATTTCAAAACCAATTTATTTGATAAGTTATTGATTATGGTCTCAGGAGTAGATTGGTCATTCAACGTATCAGAAAAAAAAACAACTAGGCAAACCTAGACTCCAAGTACTTCATGTTAGAGGGCCTTTATTGAGTTTCACTGTAGCACTTCTGGTAGTGCTAGATTAATTACTACTTATCCTCAGAGACAAGTCCAAGGCCTGAAATAATTTATTTTCATTTCCTTTGAAAAATTGATATCCTACAAACATAGGCTTTGTAAAATGCCAAAAATATCACTCTAATATGAATACCACTGCACTAATAAAAAGCTTAGTCTTCTAGGACTCAGGGAGGTAAAAGGTTGCTTTGCTTGTTAAATATAGAATGTGACATTTCTAGGGTCCTTTGTTTCTTTCTTCTACAGTCTGGGTGCTTTGGGAGTTCTTCAAATACTGTGGATGTTAAGGACCCTAGGCATAATGCATTATAAGGGAATACAAGATCTTAAGGTATCATATTAGATGTTAATCTTTTCCTTTAATAAAATTGAGTCCACATACAATATTTCAAATATTTGTACAATTTGCAACCTTAGATATGATTAGAAATGTTATGAATGGTTTGAATATAATTTTTCAATGCCAGTTATAATGGAGGTGTTGATCTAAAAGAAAAGCAGGAACTTACCATGGAACACTAATGATTTATTTCTACCCCTACCCTCTTGCATCCTTGTCACAGACCTGGATGGTGCTGGAAAAGGTTCTTAACACAATTTATGAGTCATACTGTGTCTAGTTATTATGAGTAAGAATCTGATTCCCACCATGGTGGACTTTATAAGTACTGATTTAAGGTAAAGCAGACCATGCACCCAACAAAGAAATATTTGGGGATACATTCTCTGTTATAAATCTGAGAAAACTTTTCATCAATTGGGTTTATTTAGAAAGGTGCCATATTTGAAAGGGCAAAACTAAGAAATGTCAATAGAATACATATATTACATAATGAAATGAAAAAGAAATGTCCAAAGGGTAGCATTGCTAATATCTTTAGATTTCTAAGCAAACTTTAGTGAGTCAATTTGCCAAAAAGCCTGCCACTGAGGAGGGAGAACAAGACAGGGGACAGCAGACTAGGAAGGTACTTATATGGAGAGTAAGAAGGTCTTGTAATCTTACCATTGCTGGAGAGTGGTGACAATTTCAAATGAGCTTCTAATTCCTATTCAATTCCACTAAAGTTACATTCTCTCCAAAGGAAGGGCAGCATATTAATAAGTTTAGGCTTTATGTCTACAACGCAGCCACAACCCTCAGTGCCTGGAATGGAAGAAGGAAGAAGGTGTATTACAATTAGTGGTGGAAAGTGAAATCTAAGAGAGGGGTACATGAGTAAAAGCCAAAGCAAAGCAAAACAAAACACAACACACCACCTCCCCAAAGACATTGGAGCATGACAACTGATGTTATAAAAAAGGAGCAAGGTAGTTTTACTACGAATACATGAGGTTAGGATTTTGAAAGCCATGGAACTGAGAGAAAAGAACATGCAAGTAAAGGAATTGGGGGGGGGGGCAGAGTCAAGATGGCAGCCTAGAAGGAGCAAAAGTTCAGACCTCTGAATACCCTTCCTTACCAATCACAAACCAAATGCTCCTAGGGGACTGAAAATAAAACCTAACTACAACACAGAGCAAAGGAACACTCCTGCTGGACTCAATTCAAAAGGTATTCCCCCTGAAAAACCAGAATCTGAGAACACTCAGGTTTAAGGGGAAGGCAGAAGGAAGGTCCTAGGACCCCTCCTCCCCACCCATCTAGAGTGCTGAGATTCCAGCAGCAGGGGAAACTTCTGGAAAGGCAAAGGTGCTGGTCTTGAGGGTGTATATTGGGGGCAGGGCTGTGCCAAGTACAGAGCTTTGAACACAGAAGGCAGGGAAGGCACTAAAGAGTGAGCATAGACCTGGAAGTCTGGCCAGAGCTGTGGAGATCCTCCATATTTGCTCCAGCCTTCCAGGAGGTTTTGGACTCAGAGCATACCCAAGCTGAACTTAATCCCATAAAAAGTTTTCAGAACTCAAGGAAGGCCAGGCTCCACATCCCTCATCATTGACTACTGGACTTCAATCCAATCAAAAGCCTCCAGAGGACAAGGAAGCTCAAACCCACAACAACCCTCCCCCAGAGACTGCACTGAGAGATCTCCTGTCAAAGCTCCAAGAGGGGAGAATGACAGAAGCTCCCCAAACCAAAAAAAAATTAGAGGAGCAAGAGCACAGAGAAATATGGGGAGCAAAGAAGGGGGTGAATATAAGCAAGCAACAAATAAATAAGAAAGAAATTAAAAAAGATAGCTTCTATACAGTGAGCAGAAGAGAGGGGGAGGGATCAGTGAACAATAAATCAGAAATCCCAGCAAATTGGATACAGGCTGTGGAAGAACTCAAAATGCTATTCAAAACACAGTTAAAAGAGGCTGAAGACAACTTTAACAGCAAGGTAACTCATCTGGAAACAGAAAACAGTGTCTTGAAAGCCAAAATAAATCAGTTGGAAAATGAGGCAAAGGAGATGAAAGATGAGGCAAAAAAGATGAAAGATGAGACAAAGGAGATGAAAGACGAGGTAAAGAGGATGAAAGATGACCTTCAAAGAAAATCAGACCAGAATGCAAAGGATGACCAAAAATATAGGGATGAAATGCAGTCTTTAAGATCCAGAATACAACAACTGGAATTAAGTGACCTCACACGGCAGCAGGACACTATAATACAAAACCAAAAGAATGAAAAAAATGAGGAAAATATGAAGCAACTCATTCACAAAACAGAGGATTTATAAAATCTTTTGAGGAGAGACAATTTAAGAATCATTGGTCTGCCAGAAGACCATGACAAAAGAAAAAGCCTGGACATAATACTACAGGAAATTGTTCAAGAAAGCTGCCCCAATATCATAGAACAAGAGGGAAAAATGGAGATTGAAAGAATCCACAGATCACCTCCTGTACTTAATCCCCAACTGACAACACCCAGGAATGTTATAGCCAAATTAAAGAACTATCAGACCAAAGAAAAGATATTACAATCCCCAAAGAAGAAGTCATTCAGATACCATGGGATCACAGTGAGGGTAACACAGAATGTGGCTGCATCCACACTGAAGTACTGAAAGGCATGGGATATGATATTCCAGAAAGCAAGGGAACTAGGTCTACAACTGTAAAATTGAGATTTGAACTCTGGGCTTCAATCCCCACAAGCCCTTGCTCCATTTCCCCAGAATGCTTTGTAATCTCATGCAATTCTGAGGTGGGCCGAGATCAAGGAAGGATTTAAGCTGATGGCAAAGGCTTTTGGCCTTCTTTTTTTTGGACTTCCATTTTGGAGCTGACATGGCTCTTTCCATAATGTAGGTGAGGTCTTGTCTAGGCCACTCTGGCCTAGGCACTTTTTTCTTATCCTGTATTTTCTTTAATCCTTAATCTTCAATAAACCTCAAACCTCTAAAAAATATAATACTCCTTGCAGAGAGAAACTAATTTCTACCTGCCTCAGTCTCCCCTAAATTTTAATCTTTACTGTTGGCAACCGAATGGGAAAAAAACTCTCAGTCTTCTGATTTAATCTTTATAGCTAGTGCCTAGAATTTTTTTAAGCCACATCTGTCTAAGATGCTTTTTAGAAAACTATCTTGATCAGCTCCTGCCTGTGGCCCTCTCCTGCCCCTGCTTCTGGAGTCTCTCACCTGGTGCCTGAGTTCCCGGCCCTGCTTGTCTTTTTTTTTTTTTACCCTCACAAAGCTGTTGATCAGCTCCTGCCTGCCTGCTGCAGACATCCGCTTTGGACAGCCGCTTCTCCTGGCCCCACCCCGGCTGCCTGCGCTCACCTGGCCCACCTGATTCAACCAAGATTGTAATCACCTGGTGACCTGCCTGCCCAACAAACCCAGATCCTTGGTGGGTAACAAAATGGGGGGTGGGGGGAGGGGGTGTATTGGCTCCACATGGGAGGCCTGGGCTCCACTTGGACTGGGGCAGGAGGAGGTATCAGAGCAGGGGAGAGAGAAAAGGGAGAGGAGAAGAAACAGACTTTTCAAACAGACTTTTAAGCAATGGGCTATTTAAAAGGATACCTTTTGACTGTTCTGGTAATAGCATTGACTTCACCTGCCTGTCAGGGAGAAGATTCAGCCCAAAGATTCAACTTTGGGGAGGCAAAAGGGTGGCTCAGCAAACTGAGAGCCAGCCCTACAGACATGTGTTTCTGGGTTAAATCTGGCCTCAGATACTTACCAGCTGTTGGGCCCTGGATGGGTCCTTTAACCCCCATTGCTTAGCCCTTATTACTCTGCCTTTGGACAATAGACATTTAAATGGATAAACTCACCTACGGAACTTTGAAGAGACTAAAGGCTATATTCTAAGACATTTCAGACTCCAATGGTTTATAAAAATCTCTGACTATTGCATTTTTCCTGATTGTTTTATTTAAGGTTTAACTTTGTGATGTTAAATTCATATATTACTGGATTCAATATTATTATGTTACACTGAAGGTTGTTTGAATTTATTTTAAATGTACTGAGTTAACTACTGTTAAATTCTGTTGTTTTCCCCCTATAACTGTGCTGAACAAATGTTATTGATTAAGCCCATATAAGAAAAAAAAGACAGCTTTTTTTCTATTTTGCTTTTGTAAATTGTCACATAGAGGCAGAACTGGTTATAATTGTAGGATAACCTTTGGAAAATTAATGTGCTAAATATCTCAAATGATTTTAAGGGTTTTTTAAATATGATTTTTGGAATTTTTTTTAACAATCTCTGGTTATTTTTGCCTGCCCCTATCATGAGGTAAGGCCCATTCTAGTAGCTGAAGTGAAATACATTTTATAACCCCCAACTTTCCTGCATTTCTAAATATGTGAATGGAAGTTGGGGCAGTTAATCTCAGGGCATTTGTACCCCTAAAAGCCTCCAAGAAAAAGGAGCATCCCTTTATTTATACTCTTCAGCTCACTACTTTACTTGCACTAGAATGATATATAGATTTCTTGATTATGTTCTTAACCCTAGATGAGTTTTACTTTGTTTAAGAAATATGTTTAAATACTAAGGTTGAAAGATTGCTATGTTTGTAAAAATTGTGACAAATGTCCACCAATTCATAGGTTTTAAAAATGCCATTCAGCAACTTATGTGAAATATGATAGTGTGTTTGTTTGCTATTGTAATTAATTGGGCTATTGAGAATTTGGGGATATTGATACCTACATATTTGTACTACTGTATTTTTAAAAATTAAAAATTGTTAATCTTGTTCAATTCATTTGCCTTCTACTCACAGTGATCATGGCCAGATATTAAGAGGAAATGGATCTCATTTTTGGTGAGAAAGCCTTGCATTTTATATTTTCTTATCTGACACAGCATGTCAATGATTATAAGCTATATATTTGAATTTTTAAAGCTCTTTTATTATTATATTTTTCTTGCATGTGCAATATAATATACTTTTTCAGGTTTTTTTTAATTTTTTCTCTCCTTTTATATTTGAAGCACATGTCAACTGTATTAAGATTTTCTTTAACCTTTTGATTTTTCAGTAATGTAAGTTTAAAACACATTTATCAGAGAATGCCCAAAAAGGCTTGTGACTATAAAAATGAAGCCACTAATTATTTAAAAATCATGGGACTTTGCTTAATGATTCTGTCTGATTCCAGGACAAGATATACACAAAAGAGCCATTGCACAGAGCCAAAGAAAAGCCAATCCAAGATGGATTGATGCACTTCTAGGCCAAGACAAAGGTCTTGAACCTAGTGTGAAGACTCGAGGTTACTATGTTTAACATGTGTTAAGACATAGGCTTTCCTTGTGTCCACACTCACTCTGAAGATACTCACAAACGAGTATCTCCAAAACTTGGCTCCTACTTGGCTTCTATAATCTGGTCCCCTTTTCTGCCTTCCATAATGTGGTACCTTTCTGTAGTCCTGGCTACTGACTGGATAAATGCATCATTGCTTAGATCATTTTGATTGGGCCCTGATTGAAGGACCTGTTGTAGATTTATTTTTCTTTTCACTTGGAATTTTTACACATAAGACTATGATAGTCTATATTTTCGTCCAAAAATTTTTCTTTTTTTTTAATTTTTCTGATATCTTTTTAATTTCTCTTGCCAATTGATTCATATACCTCATACCTCAGCCATGCATCCCTAAGTGATCCTGTTTTTTTTTAAATCACCTTCTTAATGGGGGAAATGTAAAAAAAAATATCATTATTTAAATTGCAAAGTTTAAATTCCTTTTGAGAAGAATTTAGGTAAAGAAGATGCTACCTCTTTGAACCCAGAAACTGAACTGTTGGAGAAGACATAATGAAGATGCCTCCAGATCACAAGTTGCACAAAATTGAACTTTGGGTGTAGTTGATTGAACATTTATTTGTATGTATACTTTCATGCCAAAGGGGACTGCCCCTAACTGGCTTTTTGTCAATGCTTTCAGCAATTATTGGTTTTGTTCCTTTTGTTTTTTTTTCCCTCTTATCCTCAAATTATTGTAATCTTTAAATTGATTATGTTTTTATGATCCTTTGGGGAAGGACTTCTTCCCAGAGGATGAAACGGGGGTATGTAAAATTGAGATTTGAACTCTGGACTTCAATCCCCACAAGCCCTTGCTCCACTTCCCCAGAATGCTTTGTAATCTCACGCAATTCTGAAGTGGGCCGAGATGGAGGAAGGATTTAAGCTGATGGCAAAGGCTTTTGGCCTTTTTCTTTTTGGACTTCCGTTTTGGAGCAGACATGGCTCTTTCCATAATGTAGGTGAGGTCTTGTCTAGGCCACTCTGGCCTAGGCACTTTTTTCTTATCCTATATTTTCTTTAATCCTTAATCTTCAATAAACCTCTGAAAAATATAATACTCCTTGCAGAGAGAAACTAATTTCTACCTGCCTCAGTCTCCCCTAAATTTTAATCTTTATACAACCAGGAATCAACTACCCAGCAAAACTGACTATATTCTTACAGGGGAAAGTATGGTAATTAAAAAAAATAGAAGAATTCTAAGAATTTGTAAAGAAAAGACCAGACCTGAACAGAAAATTTGATGTCCAAGCACATAACTCAAGAGAATCATCAAAAGGTAATTAAAAAGAGGGGAAAAAGAAAAACAAAACAAAACAACAACAAAAAAATTTTAAGAGATTCAATAAGTTAAAATGATATGTATTCCTATAAGAAAAGAAGTCTTTGGTAACTCTTAAAAACTATTGCTATTACCTGGGAAGCTAGAAGAATTACACTTAGAGGGAACAGTGACAAAATGTATAGGATGAAAAGGCAAGACATAAATAGGTATGTAGATATATGCATGCATAAATACATATACCTGTGTGTGTATGTATATATATATATATATATATATATATATATATATATATACAACTAGAGTTAAAAAAAGAGATTAATACTAAAAGATATGGGAAAAGAAACAAATGGGGATAAATGTATATGTCATAAAGAAGCTCATGGTGGGAGGGGGGAGACCATCAATACAGGGGAAGGGTAAAGAGGTTGGAGATAGGAAATACTCAAGTCTAACGTGCTTTGAAATTGACCCAAAGAGGGAAGAACAATCCAATCCATTGGGGTCAGAGAATAGATTTGTGCCCTATAGGGTAGTAGAAGGGTAACAAATGTACTGGTTGGGAGGGAAGCAGTACATGGGAGGGAAAGGATTGGGGGGTCAATTTTAGAAAGTCTACAGGGAAAAAAGTGGAAGAATAAGAAAGGAGGGGGTAGAAAGGGAAATAAAATAAGGGGGGTTTTAGGGGGGACTGATTAAAAACAAATGTTGGTGTAGAAGGAAATAGTGAAAGAAGAAAAGTCAAGACCAGGAGTAGAAATCAGAATGTTGGGAAATACACAGCTAGTAATCATAACTCTGAATGTGAATGGAATGAACTCATTCATAAAATGTAAGCGAATAGCAGAGTGGATTAGAATCCAAATCCCTACCATATGCTCTTTACAAGAAACAAACATGAGGAAGATAGATACACATAGGGTGAAAGTAAGAGGACGGAGCCAAATCCATTGGGCATCAACTGGTAAAAACTGGTAAAAAGAAGGAGGAGTCGCAATCATAATATCTTAAAAAAATCTAGCAAAAAAAAAAAAAGGATTCTAGCAAAAAGACTCCAGCAAGTCATTACAAAGGTTATTTACTATGAAAAATTGGATTCATACCAGGAATGCAAGGATGGTTCAATATTAGGAAAACCATCTACATAATTGACCATATTAACAATCAAACTGACAAAAACCACATGATTATCTCAATAGATGCAGAAAAAGACTTTGATAAAATACAACACCCATTCCTATTGAAAACACTAGAAAGTATAGGAATAGAAGGACCTTTTCTAAAAATAATGAACAGTATATATCTGAAACCATCAGCAAACATCATCTACAATGGGGATAAATTTGAAGCCTTTCCAATAAGATTAGGAGTGAAACAAGGATGCCCTATTATTTAACATTGTACTAGTGACACTAGCAATAGCAATTAGAGAAGAAAAAGAAATTGAAGGTATTAAAATGAGGAGACCAAGCTATCACTTGGTTTATTTAAAGAATCCTAGAGAATCAATGAAAAATCTATATAAAAAATAATCAACATCTTTAGCAAAGTTGCAGGATACAAAATAAACCTGCATAAGTCCTCAGCATTTTTATATATTTCCAATCCATCTCAGCAGCAAGAATTAGAAAGAGAAATTCCATTTAAAATCACCCTAGACAATATAAAATACTTAGGAATCTATCTGCCGAGACAAACACAGGAACTATATGAACACAACTACAAAACACTCCACAGAATTAAAACTAGATCTAAACAATTGTAAAACTATTGATTGCTCATGAATGGGACCGGCTAACATAATAAAAATGACTATCCTACCTAAATTAATTTACTTATTTAGGACCATATCCATTGAACTACCAAAAAACTTCTTTACAGAATTAGAAAAAAACATAACAAAGTTCATTTGGAAGAACAAAAGATCAAGGATATCCAGGGAAATCATGAAAAAAAAAAAACAAAGGAAGGAGGACTTGAAGTCCCAGATCTCAAACTATACTATAAAGCAGTGGTTATCAAAACAATTTTGTACTGGCTAAGAGACAGAAAGGAGGATCAGTGGAATAGACTTGGTGTAAATGACTTCAACAGGACAGTCTATGATAAACCCCAAAATCCCAATTTTTGGGACCAAAACTCACTTTTTGAAAAAAAACTGCTGGGAAAATTAGAAGACTGTGTGGAGAGATTAGATTTGGATCAACATCTCACACCCTACACCAAGATAAACTCAGAATGGGTGAATGACATGAATATAAAGAAGGAAATTATAAGCAAATTAGGCAAACACAGAATAGCATATTTGTCAGATCGTTGGGAAAGGAAAGACTTTTAAATAAAGCAAGACATAGAAAGAGTCACAAAATGTAAAGGAAATAATTCTGATTACATCAAATTAAAAAGTTTTTGTACAAACAAAACCAATGCAACCAAAATTAGAAGGGAAGCAAGAAATTGGGAAACTATCTTCATTACAAAACCTCTGACAAAGATCTAATTACTCGAATTTATAAAGAGCTAAGCCAGTTGTACAAAAAATCAAGCCATTCTCCAATTGATAAGTGGGCAAGGGACATGAATAGGAAATTTTCAGTTAAAGAAATCAAAACTATTATTTAGCACATGAAAAATGCTCTAAATCTCTTATAATCAGAGAAATGCAAATCAAAACAACTCTGAGGTATTACCTCACACCAAGCAGATTTGCTAACATGACAGCAAAAGAAAGTAATGAATGTTGTAGGTGATGTGGCAAAGGTGGGACATTAATGCATTGCTGGTTGAGCTGTGAATTGATCCAACCGTTCTGGAGGGCAATTTGGAACTATGTCCAAAGGGCGCTTAAAGACTGTCTGCCCTTTGATACAGCCATAGCACTGCTGGGTTTGTACACCAAAAAGATAATAAGAAAAATGACCTGTACAAAAATATTCATAGCTGCGCTTTGTGGTGGCAAAAAAATTGGAAAATGAGGGGATGCCCTTCAATTGGGGAATGGCTGAACAAATTGTGGTATACGTTGGTGATGGAATACTATTGTGTTCAGAGGAATAGTAAAGTGGAGGAATTCCATGGGGACTGGAACAGCCTCCAGGAATTGATGCAGAGTGAGAGGAGCAGAACCAGGAAAGCATTGTACACAGAGACTGTCTCACTGTGGTACAATCGATTTTAATGGACTTCTTCATTAGTGACAATGCAGTGATCCTGAACAACTTGGAGGAACCTCCAAGAAAAACCACTATTCACATCCAGAGGAAACACTGAGGAAGTTAAAATATCAAAGAAAAACAACTGCTTGAATAAATGGGTCGAAGGAATATGGTTTGGGATGTAGACTCCAAATGAACATTCTAGTGTGAACAACAAAATGGAAATAGGTTTCTGATCAAGGACACAAGTAATACCCAATGAAATTGCTTGTCGGCTGTGGGAAGAGTGGGTGGAGAGGAGGGAGGGAAATGATGTGATTATTGTAACCAAGGAATAATGTTCTAATTTGACTTAATAAACTTATTCAAATAAAAAAAAGAAAAAAAGAAAAGGAAATAAGCTCACTAGTTTTGGGTCCCTACTTAACTTCCCCCATATGAATCCCCATCATCAAATATTTTTTCAGTGATATCACAATGTCCTCATAGCACTGCTCTAGTTAATACACTTGGCAACACTGTAACCCAGTTGTAGAAAAATATTCTATTCCATGTTCAGATGCATTCTTGAAATAAAAGAATTATTTTCTATACTCTAAAAATAATATATTCCAGTTCAAAACCTTAAGATCCTAGCAAAAGTGTGCCTTTAGCTTTCCAGATTGATGGTTTAAAGTATCAAGTAGTCATGGATTACATTGGGACAGGGACTGGCAAAGGATATCCCTCTACTAATTTGGTGAGCATATTTTCTGCACCTCATAGTCTCTGAGAATTCCCTTGAGTACTGAAAGTTTAAATGAGTCAGCAAAGGATTTATATCCACATTTTCTTAGATTTTAGGCTGCTATTCTATGTACTATGTCACATTTCTCCTGAATTACATTGATTTTCATTGAATCTTATGAATCATTCACTAATTATATTTTAGCCATCCATTTCTGTCTTTCCATATCCTCTCATAACACACTAGCAAAATATTTTATTTTCCCAGTTACTATGATAATAATTTTCAGCATACATTTTCTTAAATTATAAGATACAAATTGTCTCCTTCCCTCACTTTCTTTCTCCCTCTCAGTGAAAGCAAGCAATTTGATCTGAGTTATATATGTATTATAATGGAAAACATATTTCCATATTTGTCATTGTTGTAAAAGAATAATAATTAAAACCAAAACCCCAAAATAAAACTGTGAATAAGCTAATATGAAAAATAGAATTCTTTGATCTTCATCAGATTCCAATAGTTTTTTCTCTGAAGGTGAATAGCATTCTTTTCCATAAGTCCTTTAGAATTATCCTGAATCATTGTATTGCTGAGAGTAGCTAAATCTTTCACAGTTGATCATCATACAATATTGTTTTTGTGTGTACAGTTTTCTCAGTTCTATTCATTTCATTCTGCATCAGTTAATGTATATCTTTCAAACTTTTTCTGAAATCATACTGCTCATTGTTTTATAACACAATTGTATTCCATCACCAACATATACTTAAGTTTGTTCAGCCATTCCCCAATTGATGGGTATATCCTCAATTTCCAATTCTTTGCTACCAGAAAAAGAGCTGATATAAATATTTTTGTATAAGTGGGTCCTTTCCCCTTTTTTATTATCTCTGATATACAGCCCCATTAGTAGTATTACCAGATCAAAGAGAAAGCACAGCTTTATAGCCCTTTGGGCATAGTACCAAATTGCCCCGTAGAATGTTTGGATGATTCCAGCAGTAATATCTCAATTTTGCCACATGCCCTGCAATATCTATTACTTTCCTTTATTAGCATGTGATAGCTTTGAGGTAGTACCTCAATCTGAATTCTTCAACTTTATATTCAAAATCTAGTATGATCAGTGTCTGTTTATATGAATGTAATAATCCTACAATGCATCAAAAAAAAGACCTGACCAGTGCAACCCATAATGAGTTACTGTCCATTTCTTGAGAAGTCATTATATTATTAATTTGTAATATCATATTTATTTTCCATTATTTTTTGGCAAACCTTATATTTCTCAGTCCTCTTAACTGCTACTGCACTGGGTTCATAAATCATAGTTGACATTTTAAAATTTTCCCGTTGTCCCTAAAGTTGTGTTTTAGATAACAAATCTTCCTTATCCAAACATTCGTTTAAGCAGATTTGTAACTATCTATTAATATATTCTTTTCTGAATCAGGAATTTTTTTCTAATATGAACTTTGAAAAACCCAAGTTTCTTTTAAAAAATAATTTGTCTTTATGTGTAATTAGATCTTTCTCTCTTCAAGATTGGAAGTTGAATGAGCACTCAGGTTGGATCCAATGAATAATTTACATGCAAGCTTTGATTTTTTTTTTTCATTTTTTACCTGGACTGGTTGCCCTGTTTTAATAGCCCGGTGTTCTCATTTTCTGGGAGAGTGGAGCATACCTTAGTGGCATTCTTTCTTTATCTACCCATACAATTTCGGTCCTATTGTTCCTCAAAACTAGAATCAATTATTCTACTAACCTCAGCCTCTTTTAGTATCAGGAATTACTGACTTGAACTTCCACAATTGGTGGAAAGTCCAAATTTCACAGTTGAAGTAGATATTCAATATGAATTGCCATTTCTAAATAGTCAGAGTCAATACTTTGGGCCTTTAATTCTGAAAGTTATCTCTCAGTCATTGACATAAGAAGAAGCTTACTTGATTAGATCCCTAAACAATCTAAACTTAATCATGTGGAGTCATTTAATAGAACCCTAGAAAGAGAGAAAGAAAGAAGTAGAACTTAAAAATAAATAGATAATTGGGCTAAAAGGTAAAGGTAGAATGAGAGAAAATTAGTTGGATAGGTTTGTAACCACCAGGTCAGGGAAACTTTCCTTTGGGTAAATATTTTTTTAATTTTACAATTGTATTTCAACATAATTTACCTCATTGACAGTCATACATAGTGATGCCATTATTTTATGCATTCCAAAACATTCTTCTGAGAAGAGCCCCATAGGTTTCAATAAAATGACAATGGAGTCTATGACACAGATGAGACAGTTTAAAAATGCCGCAAATTTAATTCTGCCCTTAAAATTATAGATTTGCATCATCTGAGTGGCTAGTGATAATAATCTTAGAGAAAGAACATAATCTAACAGTTACTTGAGATCTCAGTTCTTCTGTGGGAAAAGTCATGTTCTCTGTTTATCACCCTGAACTCTGTCAAAGTATCCTGTATGCCTGGAATAAAGATACACAAGGAAACACAAAGGACAGTGTTAATTTGAGTATTTATAAGAAAAATTATCAACTATTTTAAATGCAGTTTTTCGTAATTAAAGAATCCATAGAAATGGAGACATGACTAGAAATAGGTGACATTTGCAGCAACTTTAGTTAAGGATAATAAATAATTGCAGGTTCCTACATTTAAGAATAATTTATTTTGTCTTTTCACCTTCAATAATCTAGTCTTATGAAATAGCTAGGGATAATAGACATATATAGATACATACACTCACATGTAGCAAGTAATATACATTTCCACTTTATCATTCCCCATATAATCTCCAAGAACTAGCCATGTTGCAGTTACATGTGTGTTTCTTCATGTGTCACAGAAGTCTGAGGACCTTATTCTTCTCTGTTCTCTCTAAAGAGATCTTTGTAAATACTTTAAAAATCTTTTCTATAAATACCCCCTCAGTGAGAGTGAGTACATCTCATGAGGTAAGAAACTATGATGTTTCACATGTAAAATGCACTTAAAATGAATGTTTACTAACCAAGTCTCATTTATCACCATTTTATTCACCTTAACCTACTTCTTTATAAGCAATGAAGAGTTCACTTCATCTTTCTGAAATTTCCTGGCTGAGATTAATTTTTTTGTTTCACCAAAATCTATCTGTTCTTCACACAAATGACATGGTTATTATTATATTGGTAGTTTTCATCATTTTATGCATTTATAATATGCAAGTGCCAGGAGACTAAGTGATGGATGCATTTTCATAAACTTCATACGAACATAATATCTGTAATAAAAATCTTTATTGTGATTTTAATTGATAATCCTGGAAGAAGTTGTACTAATGGACATTCTGTGTATACACTATCTCATAATCATAGGCAATAGACTTATCAAAACAGAAAAGAAAAGGCATGAGTAAAAGTTCAAGATTCCTTGGAAGTTGACTAGTGTATAGTGATATTGGTAGAAAGAAACAGAGCTCAGGGTTTTGCAGAAATGATCAAGAAGAAATTGTTTCTTAAGATTCCACTTCAGAGCCTTCTGATTCAGAATTCTAACCAAAATGCTTATTCTTGTCCCAAAAGTAATGTCTGGACTGTCACTTTTAAACATTTTAGATTTTTAAACTATTTCTTCTTTCTTCAATCTTCTCCTCCTCTCCTTCTTTTGACCTGTAGCCAAGTTTCATTTCTTATTGTTTGCTTTTTCATTCTCAGTGCCCAGATCTTACTTCTGGACAAGTACTTCCCACAACACATTGTCATTATCCTTAGCAACATCATTATAGAGGCTCAAGTATAGGAACTGATTAGCTCCTTTCATAATACTCAGCATGTGAACAAGGTTCACATCCATGAATTTGATTAGTGAATCTTCACAGTGCCTTATGATAGAAATTCAGGATCATTTTCTTTTCCATACAGAGAAGCAGGCTAAAACATTTTAACCTATTTTATTTAAATAATCCACATTGATACATTTTTAAAAAGTGTATTTCTACATATGATGTCAGAATTTTTGATGTGTTGTCTAGTTTTCCTGTTTTTTTTCTCACCTTTTATCTTATTGGAGATGACTGAATGAAAAAACAAGAATATATTGATGTAAAAATTTAAGCTATCAATAAAATAAGAGATTGATGGCTGGTCAAATCTTTCTGACTCCTGGTCCAGTGTTTTATCCCCTGAGCCACTTAGCTGCCAAAATTTCTATTATCATCCATAACATTTGACTTTTTCAACCTCATTTATTGAAAATTTTCTGTGTTTTTATGTTTCAATTTTATTTTATTTTATAACTCAGAAATGTATAAAATTTATATATAGGTTTGAATAATATCAAAACTTTTTATCTTTTAATGCCATAAACATATAAAATTCCCTTTTTAAAGTTAAAATAATTAAAAAAGATAAGCTTCCAAAAAGAATGTGAAAGCCAAAAAAGTTTGTGTGGATTTTACACTTTGTGTCCACATCCCTAACTCCTGTAATGTGGAAGGGATATCTATTTAGATCTTCCAATTCCCATTGAAGCACTCTCAATTAGATGATAATTCAATTTTGGTATTATATTTCTGCCACTTTGTTCCTGAATTCATTATTTTTATTCATTGTTTCTTTCCCTGATTGTTGATTACCTTTCACTCCTTACTTAATTTATTTTTTAAACATTATTTTATTTGGACATTTCCAAACATTATTTATTGGAGACAAAGATCATTTTCTTTTCCTCCCCCCTCATCTCACCACGTATCCCATAACCGATGTGCAATTCCACTGGGTATCACATGTGTCCTTGATTCGAACCCATTTCCATGTTGATGGTATTTGCATTAGGGTGTTCATTTAGAGTCTCTTCTCAATCATATCCCCTCAACCCCTGTAGTCAAGCAATTGCTTTTCCTCTGTGTTTTTACTGCCACAGTTTGTCCTTTGCTTGTGGATAGTGTTTTTTCTCCTAGATCCCTGCAGATTGTTCAGGGACATTGCATTGACACTAATGGAGAATTCCATTACGTTCGATTGTACCACAATGTATCAGTCTCCGTACACAATGTTCTCCTGGTTCTGCTCCTTTCGCTCTGCATCACTTTTGGGAGGTTGTTCCAGTCTCCATGGAATTCCTCCACTTTATTATTCCTTTTAGCACAATAGTATTCCATCACCAACATATATGACAATTTATTTAGCCATTCTCCAATTGAAGGGCATTCTCTCATTTTCCAATTTTTGGCCACTACAAGGAGTGCAGCTATGAATATTCTTGTACAAATCTTTTTCCTTATTATCTCTTTGGTGTACATACCCAGCAGTACTATGGCTAGATCAAAGGGCAGACTGCCTTTTATCACCCTTTGGGCATAGTTTCAAATTGCCCTCCAGAATGGTTGGATCAATTCACAACCCCACCAGCAGTGAATTAATGTCCCTACTTTGTCACATCCCCTCTAGCATTCATTACTTTCCATAGCTGTCATGTTAGCCAATCTGCTAGGTGTGAGGTGATACCTCAGAGTTGTTTTGATTTGCATCTCTCTGATTATAAGAGATTTAGAACACTATTTCATGTGCCTATTAATAGTTTTGATTTCTTTGGCTGAGAACTGCCTGTTCATGTCCCTTGCCCATTTATCAATTGGAGAATGGCTTGACTTTTTGTACAATTGATTTAGCTCTTTATAAATTTGAGTAATTAAACCTTTGTCAGAAGTTTTTATAAAGATTGTTTCCCAATTTGTTGCTTCCCTTCAGATTTTGGTTACATTGGTTTTGTTTGTGCAAAAACTTTTTAATGTGATGTAGTCAAAATTATTTATTTTACATTTTGTGACTCTTTCTAAGTCTTGCTTGGTTTTAAAATCTTTCCCTTCCCAAAGGTCTGACATGTATAATATTCTGTGTTCACCCAATTTACTTATAGTTTCCTTCTTTATGTTCAAGTCATTCACTGATTTTGAATTTATCTTGGAGTAGGGAGTGAGGTGTTGATCCAAACCTAATCTCTCCCACACTGTCTTCCAATTTTCCCAGCAGTTTTTATCAAATAGTGGATTTTTGTCCCAAAAGCTGGGATTTTGGGGTTTATCATATACTGTCTTGATGAGGTCACTTACCCCGAGTTTATTCCACTGATCCTCCTTTCTATATCTTACCTAGTACCAAATTGTTTTTATAACCACAGCTTTATAATATAGTTTGAGATCTGGGACTGCAAGGCCCCCTTCCTTTATATATTTTTTTTCATTATTTCCCTGGATATCCCTGATCCTTTGTTCTTCCAAATGAACTTTGTTATGGTTTTTTCTAAATCAGTAAAAAAAAATTATTGGAAGTTCAATGTGTATGGCAGTAAATAGATAAGTTTGGGTAGGATGGTCATTTTTATTATATTGGCTCGTCCTACTCATGAGCAGCTAATGTTTTTCCAATTGCTCAAGTCTTATTTTAGTTGTGTGGAGAGTGTTTTATAGTTGCGTTTAAATAGTTCCTGTGTTTGTCTCAGGAGATAGATTCCTAAGTATTTTATTTTGTCTAAGGTGGTTCTGAATGGGATTTCTCTTTCTAGTTCTTGCTGTGGAGCTGTGTTGGAGATATATAGAAATGCTGATGACTTATGTGGGTTTATTTTGCATCCTGCAACTTTGCTAAAGTTGCTGATAATTTCATTAACTTTTTGGTTGAATCTCTAGGATTCATCCTAGACCATCATGTCATCTGCAAAGAGCGATAACTTTGTCTCCTCCTTGCCTATTTTAATGCCTTCAATTTCTTTTTCTTCTCTAATTGCTACTGCTAGTGTTTCTAGTACAATGTTAAATAATAGAGGTGATAATGGGCATCCTTGTTTCACTCCTGATCTTATTGAGAATGCATCTAGTTTATCCCAATTGCAAATGATATTAGCTGATGGTTTTAGATATATACTGTTTATTGTTTTTAGGAACAATCCTTCTATTCCTATGATTTCTAGTGTTTTTAATAGGAATGGGTGTTGTATTTTATCAAAGGCTTTTTCTGTGTCTATTGAGATAATCATGCGATTTTTGTTGGTTTGCTTGTTGATGTGGTCAATTATATAGATAGTTTTCGTAATATTGAACCCGCTTTTCATCCCTGGTATAAATCCTACTTGATCATGGTGAATGACCCTTCTGATCACTTGCTGGTGTCTTTTTGCTATTATCCTATTTAAGATTTTTGCATCTATATTCATTAGGGAGATTGGTCTATAATTTTCTTTCTCTGTTTTTGACCTGCCTGGTTTTGGAATCAGTATCATGTTTGTGTCATAAAAGAAATTTGATAGACCTCCCTCTTTGCTTATTATGCCAGTTTGTATAGTATTGGGATTAGCTGTTCTTTGAATGTTTGATAGAATTAACTTGTGAATCCATCAGGCCCTGGGGATTTTTTCTTAGGAAGTTTTTCTTTTTTGTTAGATTGTCTAGTACTTTTTTATTTTATTTGTTTTTTTTTTAAAGTACCTGTTCCTAGTTCTATTTATTAGTTCAATAGTTGTTTTAATTTCAATTTGATTAATTTCTCCTTTAATGTTTAGGATTTCCAATTTAGATTCTATCTGGGGATTTTCAATTTGTTTTTTTTTTCTAATTTTTCAAGTTGCAAGCCCAGTTTATTGATCTTTGCCCTCTCTAGTTTATTGGTATATACACTCAGTGATATAAATTTTTCTCTGAGTATTGCTTTGGTTGTATCCCATAGATTTGAGTATGATATCTCCTCATTGTTATTTTCTTTAATGAAGTTGTAATTGTTTCCATGATTTCTTCTTTGATACACCTGTTTTGAAGAATTAGATTATTTAGTTTCCAATTAACTTTAAGTTTCCCTTTCCATGACCCTTGTTAATTATAATTTTTACTGCATTATGATCTGAAAAACTGTCATTTATTACTTCTGCTTTTCTGCATTTGTTTGCAATATTTCCATGCACTAGTACATGGTTGATTTTAGTATATGTACCATGTACTGCTGAGCAGAAGGTACATTCCTTTATATCCCTGTTCAGTTTTCTCCAGATATGTATTAACTCTATTTTTTCCAGCATTTCACTTATTTCTTTTACTTTTTCTAATTTATTTTTTGGTTTGATTTATCTAGTTCTTAAAGTGGAAGGTTAAGGTACCCCACTAGTATGATCTTACTATCTATTTCCTCCTTGAGCTCCTTCATTTTAACTTTTAGAAATCTAGATGCTATACAATTTGGTGCATACATTTTTAACAATTATATTACTTCATTGTTTATAGTAACTTTTAGCAAAATGTAATTTCCTTCCTGATCTCTTTTAATCAGATCAATTTCTACTTTGGCTTTGTCTGGTATCATGATTGCTACTCCTGCTTTTATTTTTACTTTAGATGATGCATATATGAATATATTCTGCTCCAGCCTTTTACCTTGAATTGGTGTGTGTGTCACCTTACCTTAAATATGTATCTTGTAAACAACACATAGTAGGATTCTGGTTTTTAATCCATTTTGCTATCTGCTGCCATTTAATGGGTGAGTTCATCCCATTAACTTTAAGTGTTATGATTACCAATTGTGTATTGCACTCCATTGTTTTATGTCCTTTTCATCCTGCTCTATTCCGTTTCACTCTATTCCTCCTCAGCAGCATTTTGCTTTTTGTCACCCTCTTCCTCCCCTTTTTTTCTTCCCTTCAATTAACCTGTACTTCCCTTGTCTTGATTCCCTTTAACTTCACTGTAAGGTAAGATAGAATTCTATGATACACATATGATAAACATATGAGTATGTTTAATTTTCCGTCTCTGAGCCAGTTACAAAGAGAGTAAAGTTTGAATTGCCCATCACCACTCTTATCCTCCCCTCTTTGTATTGATTTTTCTCTTCTCTTTATGTTATATAATTTACCCCATTAAATTTCCCCCTTTCCTTTTCTTTCAGTAGTACCCTGTCTTTCAGCCTTTGATTGTTTTTTTACATATCATTCATATGAATACATATTATATCATAAATATATATTGTTCTATATCATCACATTTACATATACATCATATCATCATATATCATCATAAATATCATGTTATCATAATCAGCTTACTTTTCCACCCTCTTTCTGAGTAAATTCCTTCTATCTTCTCTATTATTGAGAGTAATTTCTGAGAATTATATAAATCCTCTTTCTAGTTAGACATAAATTTTCTATTTTTTATTTACCTTTTTAGGCTTCTCTTCTGTCTCATATCTGACTTAAAATTATTTTTTTGCCTGACCTATTCCTCAGGAATACTTGTGAATCTTCGCTCTTATTGAATGATCATTTCCTCACCTGAAAGAGTATACTCAGTTTTTCTGGATAGATTACTCTGGGTTATAAACTCAAATCTGTTGCCTTTCTGAATAGCATGTTCAATGCCTTCTGATCCTTTAAATTAGAAGCTGCTAGGTTCTGAGTGATCCTGATTATAGTTCCATAGTATTTGAATACTTTCTTTCTGGCTGCTTAAAGTACTTTTTCCTTGGCTTGGTTGTTTTTGAATTTGGTTGTCCCATTCCTGGAAGTTGTCAATTGAGGATTTCTTTCTGGGTGTGATCTTTGAATTCTTTCAATTTCAATTTGATTTTTTTTCAAAGATCTCTGGGCAGTTATCTTTGAAAATTTCTTATAATATGATATCTAAGGTTTCTTCTTCATCATGGCTTTCATGTAATCCAATAATTCATGAACTGTCTCCCCTAGTTCTATTTTCCAGGTCTGTTTTTTTTTTTTATTTTCAATAAGATATTTCATGTTTTCCTATGTTTTTTTTCCTTTGGCTCCACTTTATTGTTTCTTGATTTCTGATGAAATCATTTGTTTCCAGATGGTCAATTCTGATTTTTATGGCCTGGTTTTTCTCTGTCAGTTTTTGGTTCTCCTTTGGCCATTTCTTCTTGCATCACTTTAATTTATCTTCCCCACTTTTCCTCTGCTTCTAACAATTGGGTTTTGAAGTATTTTGAGCTTTTAAATAATCTCTGTCCAATTCATATTTTTATTTTGGGCTTTGGGTTTGTTTCCTTTGGTTTCCTTTTCCCTTTCTGTGTCTTCACCTTGCTTTTTGTCTCCATAAAAAGTCTTTTTACTTACGTGCTTTTCTGATTGTTTGCTCATTGTTCCTATGTAATTATAGGTAGGCTTTGTTTTCTGGGAAGTTGGGGTACCCTCTTAAACTTCAGGCCTTCCTTGATCTTATTTTCAGCTTATGTTTGGTGTTGTTGCTAGTTTACTAGATATTTTGAGAGATGATAGCTCTGAGAGTCCCCTTTCCCTGCTGATTCAATTGACCCTTGATGTGCTGATAGAGTAAAGACTTTCTTTAGGCTTGGGTGTAAGCTTTTGATCTCGGTCTGAACTTGATCAAGTCAGGGGCTAATCAAATTCTAGACCCAGGTTTAGGCTTGCATTTTTTTCTATCAAGGTATTCTTGATTCAATCAGGAAGATTTTTGATTGCCCTGTCTTGGAGCTCCACCCTTAGTTTTAGGCAAAATGGTCCTGGGGAGCCCCTCCCCAAGAGCTGTGTCTCCTCACCCCATGTCCAGACTGGAATTTCTGGGTTTGCTCTGTACCCAGGTGGTTCAGCTCCTTTCAGACCAGATTGCCTTGGACTAGGAATCCAGATTGTCCACAGGTTTGCAATTTCAAGGGCTGTTAGTTGGCTTTGACCTCTTTTTGTCTGGCAGGATCTCAGGGTCTGTCTTAGCTCAGGCTTAAGTTCCGCACCTGTGAGAGCAGATATGGGGGGGCAGTAGGGGTTTGGTTTGCTCTTGGCTTGCTCTTTACTTGCTGCTATGTCCCCTGCTAGCTCTGCTCGCCTCTCACCTCAGTTCTCCAGATGATATATGCCTACCTTTTGGATTTTTCTTTTTTTGAAGGTTGTTTCCCTCTGTCTCTTTGGTGGTTTTTTCACTCCTATATTCATTGTGTGGTGATATTTTACACTTGGTCAGAGATTTTCATGGTGAAACAAGGAGCTGCTGCCCTGGTTACTCTTCCATCTTTGCTCCACCTGCAGAAGTCTATTAAATCTTTTCTTAATTAATTCAAGTCCTTCTCTCTCTTCTACTTCTTTCACATACTCAAAAACTCAAAGTAGAATATTCTTTGGATTTCTTTTCTTATTAAAAAATCTAGTTCATACTTGTCCTGTGTTCTCACTTGGTAAGTTTATTTGCATGTGTATAACTGCATATTTATGGGATTTCAAGATAGAAAGAAAATTGGAATTCATCAGGCCTTGGAGTTCTTCACATTTTTTCTACCATGGGCCTCTTTAGTAATCTTGTGAAGCCTATGGACCTCTTTTCAGATTATTATTTTTTAAAGTAAAAAATAAAATGCATAGGATAAGAAGGGAAATAAATTATATTTTTAAACGTTATTAGCATTTTAATATCATAGACTCCAGGTGAAAAATCATTTAGATAAACTAAATAATTTAACATGATATTTTTATGTGAAAAAAGGAATAAAGTAGCTTGTCTAAAATCATAGTTAAAAAATAGTGGAGCCAGAACCAGAATTCAAAACCAGGTTGACCCTAATTTATTCTTTTTATTTTTCTAACTGTGTTAAATATGCAATATATATATATATATGTGAGCATACATTATATATGTATACATATGTTTCATATATAGATATAAATTATTAATAATATCAACATGTGTGTTTTTATAAATACATAACATATAATAAGACAGAATATGTGATTTCAATTGAATGGGGAAGACAGAATGAGTAAACTCCTTTTTTCAATGTTGATTGAATGGAAGAGTCAATACATATATAACATGTGTGTAGTCATATACACATACCTATATATATATATATATATTGTATATATAAACACATTATATGCAGAGTAAATAGAGGACTGCTCTCTGAATGAAGATCTGGGTTCAAATTATGTCTCCTATATACACTGGATATATAATCATGGGTAAATCACTTAATCTTTCATTATCCTGACAACAATCTCTTTAATATTACAAGTTGCAGTTGATGTGATGACTAATAGCAGCTGAGTGAATTTCTACATGAGAGTTCCCATCTCCTATACTAATAATATCAGAAATGTGGGAATAAAAGATAAAAATTCATCATACCTCACATAAATTAATAAAATATACCTATTCTTTTGAGGAAAAATGAGCAATTCTAATATTTCATTCTTTAATAGGGTCTAGAAGGCATAATGGATATTTTATGGGACTTGGGCCTAGAATACCTAAATTCAAATTTTGTCTCTATATTTACAAGTTGTGTGACTCTGGAAAAGCCTCCATACCTTGCTCAGCCTCAGCTTCTTCATATGTAAAATGGAAGTTACAGAATCTCTCTCACATGATTTGTATGCATCTCAAGTGAGATGATATATGTAAAATGCTTTGCAAACCCTAAAGTGCTCTTTAAATATAAACTATTTTTATATCAGATGATTTGGACATAGCTACAAGTATTGTCTTTTACTTCTTTTCCTTAAATAGTCATAAAAATTTCTACTGCTCTTAAGGCTTTATGGAAATCTGAAATGCTTAGATCAACCTAATAGACATCTATGAACTTTCTTTGTCTGTGATAATAACAATCATAGTGAAAATGATAATGATAAAATAATGACAAATACTTCACTGGGTGATACCATTCTTTCCTTGAGTGTTATTTAAAATGAGGCTGCTATTAAGTTAATTTTTTTAAAAGGTATCAACACTGGGGGTTTTTTTTTTCATGAATTTCTTCTCCCTTCAGTAATAAGATTTATCTTCTTCCATTATTGTTGGGTAAGCTTTCCCAAGATATTTCCTAAAGGAATGATTTAATGTGACTGGTTCTTTTCCTAAAAAAAAAAGGGTACTAAACTATTCCATGGTCTCTCAGCTCACTTTTCTTTTGATTTTATGACATAAAATTTAATACTTTTAGAAGAGAGTACTTTGATAGAGTAAGTATATTTCCACATAAAGAGGAAAATTCCAATCTGTTCCAAAGCTCTCTGGGTAATATTGCACTGTCTCAATCAATGTTTTCCAAGATTTATACTCTTTTTGCATTACCCTTCAACCCCTCCCTTGTCCTCAAAATATCATCTACTTCAGGAACAGCTCATTTAATCAGCTACCTCAATTCACATTGTGTCACTAAACTTGGTTGGACATTAGGGCAACGACCTGGTTATCTTCTTTTTCAAATATTGTAAATCTCCATGACATCCATGACACTTAATAAGTAACAATAAAAAATGTTATGAAAGAATGCTAAGATAAAGCCACTTTTTGTTGAGTATTGAAGTGTGTGAAATATTAATTTCCTGTTTACAGTTGAGTTAGCACTCAAAATATTGGTGACACTGACCATGCAAGTCACAGATATCATCATCAATCTCATTTCCTTACCTAGCAATAACATTTATTTTTCCTTGATACCATCCTATTATTCTCTTTAGTGTCAAAAAGAGACTCTATAATATACTACTGGTCATTTTTCTCAAGGCTAGCAATACGTAGAGAGATGGTCTATCATTTTTAAGGAAGGGAAGTGAACAAGTATTTATTATGCTCTTACTAAGTATCAGATATTTTGCTAAGAACTTTACTTATATTATCTAGGTTAATCTCTAAAACAAAAATGTGATGAAAGGAAAATTAATGAAACCAAATAATTTTAGTTTCTGTTTGTTGTTATTTATTATCTATCTAAGATAGATACTTAACAATCAAAGCTAATCTAGGTCAACCTTTTTTTTTCCTTTTCTTTTGGAAAATGTTTGAGGATAAATGTTCACAAATTATATTAAAATTTAAGTTTTTTTCTTTTTCTAGTGGACTAGATTTAAATTTATTTTTTCATTCCAATCTACTTTACTACATCAACATTTATTTAGTGTCTTGTATGCGTTATGCATTATGTCAGGCATTGATGACATTAGTTAGATTAGATATCATTAGTTTTAGAAAGGAGTTTAGATGCCATCTAATTCATTCCTCTTATTTTACTGAAGAAGAAACTAAGGCCCTCAGATATTAATTGATTTGTCCAGTTACCCAGGTAAGGAGTTGGCACAACCAGGGCTAGTAATCAGGTTTGATCCAATATACTTTCCATTATGCCTTGCTGCCTACCAACTCAAAGACTTAAAAGAAGCATTCTCTGACTTCAAGAAATAGGCATTTTACTGAGAATAGGAAGGAAATACAGTCTAAAGTATTCTCAGGAAGTCTGTAACTACATGAACTCTGCATTGATATACTTGTAATACTATGAGGTAAAGGGTCTAATTTAGTTCAATGAGCACTTATCAAACATGTTCTGTATCAAGTATTGAACTAAGCTCAAGGAAATAGAATGCCAAATTCAAGAACCAAATATTCTCTACCCTTATAGAGTTTATAAGTTAGGAAAAAACTAGCATAGTCAGTCATTCAGTCAATAACACATTTCTTACACATTTGTTATAACAGAGGAACTGTGCTAAGTGCTAGAAATACAAGAAAGGCAAAAGAAGTCCCTGCCCTCAAGAAACTCACATTTTAATGGGTTGGATAGTAGACAAAAACTCTTAACATATAGTAAATCCACAAGATAAATTGGAGATGATGTCATAAGGAAGCCACTAAAATGAGGTGAGGGTGGGAATTAGAATGATCTCTTTAAAAAGTAAGATATGAACTATATCTGAAGGAAATCAGGAGATAGTGATGAAGACCAGGTATGGGCAATTTTTAGTAAAAAAGACAGTCAAGAAATAGAGTGATATGTGAAACTATAAAGAGGTCAGTGTTATGGATCTTAACACATATGAAAGGGAATAAAACAGGAAAGGAGGAGGATGACAGGTTGAAAAACTTTATTTTTTTTTTGTAAATGTTCCTTCTGTAATTTTTTTTTTAATTTGGTCATTTTCAAACATTATTCATTGGAAACCAAGATCATTTTCTTTTACTCCCCCCACCCCCAACGATCCCTCCCATAGCCAATATGCAATTCCACTGGGTATCACATGTGTCCTTGATTCGAACCCATTTCCATGTTGTTGGTATTTGCATTAGGGTGTTCATTTAGAGTCTCTCCTCAATCATATCCCCTCAAACCCTGTATTCAAGCAGTTGCTTTTCTTCGGGGTTTTACTCCCATAGTTTGTCCTCTGCTTGTGGATAGTGCTTTTTCTCCTAGATCCCTGCAGATTGTTCAGGGACATTGCATTGACACTAATGGAGAAATCCATTACATTCGATTGTACCACAGTGTATCAGTCCTTGTGTACAATGTTTTCTTGGTTCTGCTCCTTTCACTCTGCATCACTTCCTGGAGGTTCTTCAAGTCCCCATGGAATTCCTCCACTTTATTATTCCTTTTGGCACAATAGTATTCCATCACCAACATATACCATAATTTGTTCAGTCATTCTCCAATTGAAGGGCATCTCCTCATTTTCCAGTTTTTTGCCACCACAAAGAGAACAGCTATGAATATTCTTGTTCATGTATTTTTACTTATTATCTCTTTGGGGTACAAACCCAACAGTGCTATGGCTGGATGAAAGGGCAGACTGGTTTTTTATTGCCCTTTGGGCATAGTTCCAAATTGCCCTCCAGAATGGTTGGATCAATTCACAACCCCACCAGCAGTGAATTAATGTCCCTACTTTGTCACATCCCCTCTAGCATTCATTACTTTCCATAGCTGTCATGTTAGCCAATCTGCTAGGTGTGAGGTGATACCTCAGAGTTGTTTTGATTTGCATCTCTCTGATTAAAAGAGATTTAGAACATTTTTTCATGTGATTATTAATAGTTTTGATTTATTAATCTGAAAACTGCCTATTCATGTCCCTTGCCCACTTATCAATTAGAGAATGGCTTGATTTTTTTGTACAATTGATTTAGCTCTTTTTAAATTTGAGTAATTAAACCTTTGTCAGTGGTTTTTATGAAGATTGTTTCCCAATTTGTTGCTTCCATTCTGATTTTAGTTACATTGGTTTTGTTTGTGCAAAAACTTTTTAATGTGATGTAGTCAAAATTATTTATTTTACATTTTGTGACTCTTTCTAAGTCTTGCTTGGTTTTAAAATCTTTCCCTTCCCAAAGGTCTGACATGGATACTATTCTGTGTTTGCCCAAAGGTCTGACATGTATACTATTCTGTGTTTGCCTAATTCACTTATAGTTTCCTTCTTTCAAGTCATTCACCCATTCTGAATATATTTTGGTGTAGGGTGTGAGGTGTTGATCCAAACCTAATCTCTCCCATACTGTCTTCCAGTTTTCTCAGCAGTTTTTATCAAATAGTGGATTTTTGTCCCCAAAGCTGGGGTCTTTGGGTTTGTTATAGACTGTCTTGCTGAGGTCATTTACCCCAAATCTATTCCACTGATCCTCCTTTCTGTCTCTTAGCCAGTATCAAGTTCTTTTGATAACCACTGCTTTATAGTATAGTTTGAGATCTGGGATTACAAGTCCTCCTTCCTTTTCATTTTTTTTTTCATGATTTCCCTGGATATCCTTGATCCTTTGTTCTTCCAAATGAACTTAGTTATATTTTTTTTCTAATTCAGAAAAGAAGTTTTTTGGTAGTTCAATGGGTATGGCACTAAATAAGTAAATTAATTTGGGTAGGATTGTCATTTTTATTATGTTAGCTCGGCCCACCCATGAGCAATCAATGTTTTTCAAATTGTTTAGATCTAGTTTTAACTGTGTGGAGAGTGCATTGTAGTTGTGTTCATATAGTTCCTGTGTTTGTCTCGGCAGATAGACTCCTAAGTATTTTATATTGTCTACGGTGATTTTGAACAAACTTTAAAAGACAAACAAACACTTGTATTTGATTGTGGATTAAATATTAAGGCACTATAATTTATTGAGTGCATGGCACTATGACCAGGCTTTTAGGAAGAACTCTTTTGGAGCTAAATTGAGAATGTTCTGTCATTAGAAGAGTCTTGAATCAGGAAGACAAAACAGATTATCAAAATTTTCCAAACTTTACATGAAGAGAGACTTCACCAATTTGAGATCTATGTTATAGTATAAGAGACATATAGGAGAGATGTTGATTGGGTAGAAGGACAATGCTTCATCACAGATTAGGTTTATAAAGTAAGTGTTAAGGAGGAATGGAGCATGCCACTAAGATGTGATTCATAATTGGGATTGTGATAATGAAATTCAAAAGAGAAGAAGGATTAGGACCAAGGAAGGAAGATAATGCTTTCTATTTTTGATAAATTGAGATTGAGATAGTAACAGGACATTCAGTTGAGATGTCCACTAGTCAATGATGTGAGAATGAAAACTGAAGGAATGTTAGGGATAGAAAATTAATCTAAGAATCAACTAAATAGAGATGCTGAGTATATCAGCAAGAAAATCATATACCTGTAGGTAGCATTGGATTGAGACTTAAATGGTTCTGTGGTTGTCAAGTCACAGAGACCAGAAGGAAGGGTATTCCAGGTATGAGACAGTTTGTGAAAAGATATGGAGGCAGGATGTCAAATTCCATATATGGGAGAATATCAAATATATCAGTTCAGCTAGAACTGAGAGTACTTGAAGGAATGCATTGTATAATTTGATTGGAATGATAGGCTAGATTTATATTGTGAAATACTTTCAATGACACACATAGGACTTTGTATTTAAAATTAGAGGCAACAGGGAGTTACTAAAGCTTCTTAAAGATGCAAATGACATACTTAGAAAAGAGATTCTAGGGATATTAATTAGCTGTGTGAAGGATAGATTAGATAATGGATGAATTGGAATTAGAAACAATATTTAAATTTATTTCTATGTCTTATAAATAAAGGAAAGCTTAATGTAATAGAATTTTTAAAAATAAATAAACAGTTTCAATTTGGTGTTTAATACCTGGGTTTGTTTACTTGAAGTTGTTTAGTTTGTTCAGTCATTCATTGTGATCCCATTTGGACTTTTCTTGGCAAAGATGCTAGAGTGCCTTGCCATTTCATTTGCTAACTCATTTTATAGAGACAGAGAATATTACAAAATTTAAAATGAAAGATTTTGATTATAATAAAAAGTTTTTGTACAAACAAAACTATATATATGTAATATATATATATATATATATATATATTTATCAAAACAACTCTGAGGTATCACCTTACACACAACAGAGTGGTCAATATAACAAGAAAGGAAAATAATAAATGTTGGAGGGGATATGGGAAAATTAGGACACTATTGCATTACTGGTAGAGTTGGGAATTAATCCCACCATTCTGGAAGGCAATATGGAATTATACTCAAAGGGCTTTAAAAGATGTCATGCTTTTTGATCCAGCCATATTACTGCTGGGTCTGTATCCCAAAGAGATAATAAAGAAAAATATGTGTACAAAAATATTTATAGAGTGGCAAACAATTTGAAAATGAAGGGATGTCCCTCAATTGGGAAACAGCTGAACAAATTGTGGTATAAAATGGTAAAGGAATATTATTTTGATATAAGGAATGATGAACTGGAGGATGTCTATCTGAACTGGAAAGACCTCCAAGAATTGATGCAGAATAAAATGAGCAGAACCAGGAGAACATTGTACACACAAACTAAAATATTGTGAGAAATCAGACATAACAGATTTCTACAAATAGCAATGCAACCAGGGGAATTCGGAGAGATTCTTGAGAAAAAATGCTGTCCACATCCAGAGAAAGAACTGTGGGCATAGAAAGGCATAAGAAATACATAGGACTAATCATGATTTCATGGATGAATGATTGGGGTTTCGACTATTTTTTTTTCCTTTTAAACATTATTTTATTTGGTCATTTTCAAACATTTATTAGAAATAAAGATATGTTTTCCTCCCCCTATCCCAACACCCCTCCCATTTGAGATGTGTGATTCCTTCAGGTATCACATATGTCCTGGATCCGAACTCATTTCCTTGTTATTAGTTTTTACATTGGGATGTTCATTTATAGTCTTTCCTCAATTATATCACCTCCTTCCCTGTAGTCAAGCTGTTGTCTTTTCTTGGTGTTTTTACTCCCACCCTTTGGCCTCTGCTGGAGGGTAGTGTTTTTTTCTGCTTGATCCCTGCAGGTTGTTCAAGGACACTGCATTGATATTAATGGAAAAGTCCATTACATTCGATTGTACCACAGTGTATCAGTCTCTGTGTAAAATGTTCTCCTGGCTCAACTCCTTTCACTCTGCATCACTTCCTGGAGGTTGTTCCAGTCCCCATGGAATTCCTCCACCTTATTATTCCTTTGGGCACAATAGTATTCCATCACCAACATATACCATAATTTGTTCAGTCATTCTCCAATTGAAGGGCATCCACTCATTTTCCAGTTTTTTGCCACCACAAAGAGCACAGCTATGAATATTCTTGTTCATGCCTTTTTACTTATTATCTCTTTGGAGTACAAACCCAACAGTGCTATGGCTTGATAACAGGGCAGACAGTCTTTTATCGCCCTTTGGGCATAGTTTTAAATTGCCCTCCAGAATGGTTGGATCAATTTACAACCCCACCAGCAGTGAATTAATGTCCCTACTTTGCCACATTCCCTCCAGCATTCATTATTTTCCTTTGCTGTCATGTTAGCCAATCTGCTAGGTGTGAGGTGATACCTCAGAGTTGTTTTGATTTGCATCTCTCTGATTAAAAGAGATTTAGAACATTTTTTCATGTGATTATTAATAGTTTTGATTTCTTAATCTGAAAACTGCCTATTCATGTCCCTTGTTCAATTATAAATTGGAGAATAGATTGATTTTTTTGTACAATTGATTTAGTTCTTTATAAATTTGATTATTTAGGCATTTGTAAGAGGTTTATGTTATGAAAATTGTTTCCCAATTTGTCCCTTTCATTCTAATTTTGGTTACATTGGTTCATTTGTACAAAAACTTTTTAATTTGATGTAATAAAAATTATTTATTTTACATTTTGTGACTCTTTCTATATGTTACTTGGTTTTAAAGTCTTCCCCTTCCCAAAGGTCTGACATGTATACTATTCTGTGTTCACATAATTTACTTATAGTTTTTTTCTTTATATTCAAGTCATTCACCCATTCTGAGTTTATCTTGGTGTAGGGTGTGAGGTATTGATCCAAATCTAACCTCTCCCACACTGTCTTCCAGTTTTCCCTGCAGTTTTTGTCAAATAGTGGATTTTTGTCCCAATAACTAGGGTCTCTGTCATAGGGTTTGTCATAGATGGTCTTGCTGAGGCCACTTACCCCAAGTTTATTCCATTGATCCTCCATTCTTTCTCTTAGCCAGTACCAAATTGTTTGATGACCACTGCTTTATAATATAGTTTTAAATCTGGGGCAAGTCTACCTTCTTATCCTCCATTTTTATCTTTTTATGCTTCTCTTGAGTCTTGTATATGAAAGTCACATTTTCTGGTAATATGAGATAGGTTGTACATGTGTTATATAATATTAATATATATATATTTCCACATTTACCATGTTGTGGAAGAAGACATTACTTATGCACACACATTCAAACACACACACAACATTAATGAAGGAAAACATTGCTTCATTCTTTAGTCAGAATTCATCAGTTCCTTTTATAGCAGTAAAAACTCTTTTCCACCAAGGATTCCTTAGAGTTTTTCTGATTGCTAATAATAATTAATTCACTCAAAATTGATCATTGAATTTCATTGCTGTCAGTATGTACAATGTTCTCCTGCTCTGCTTATTTCACCTTACATCACTCTGTATGTCTTTTCAGGCTTTTTCACGATCATCTTATTTGTTATTTCTTATGGTATGAAAGTACTTAATTACCAACAGGTGGGGAAAATAATTGCTACCCAGGTCTTTTTTAAATTTTGGTTGAAGCCTACTAGATTCTGTTCTAGCCCTTTATCTTCACTCTGTGTGTATTTCCTGCTTAAAATGTGTCCCTTTTAGCTAGCATATTGTGGAATTCTGACTTTTAATCCACTCTGCTATCATCATCTATTTTTATGGGTGAGTTTATTACATTTACATTCATAGCCATGATCAATGTGATTTTCCCTCTGTTCTACCTTTCCCCTTTCTATTCGTCTCTTCCCCTTCCATTATCCCCTCTCTATCCACAAATAATTTTGTCTTTGACCACTGTCTCCCTGAGGTCACCCTACTTTTTGTGTCCCCACTTTTCACATTTCCCTTCCTTTTCCTAACTTTCTACAGGACAAGATGTATCTTTCAAGTAGCCACTCTTACCTTGTGACAATTCCAATGAGAGCAAGGCTCAAGCACTTCACATCCTCATACACCTTCTCCTTCACTGCATTAACTTCTACATTTCTCTCTATTTGAAACAATTCACTCCCAATTCTTGCTCTCTTTTCCCAGTGTACTCCTCATTCTTATCATTTGATTTTGTTTTGCTTTGTTTTCTATATATATATATACACATATGTGTGTGTGTGTGTGTGTGTGTGTGTGTGTGTGTGTGTGTGTGTGTGTTTTGGCTATCATTTCATCATACTCTACCCACTCCTTATTCCTCATCCATGTATGCTCCCATTCAGTTTTCCAGTAGTGATAAAATTCCCAAGTATCTTCAATATTCTAAGTATCCTAAGAAAACTAGGTACAACAGGTACCTCCAATCCAATACACATCCCAAGTATCCTAGTTATTGTCTTATGTAGTAGTTCAATCAGTTCAACTTCATTATTTCCCTTTAAGAGCTTAAGTATCTTAAGCACATGAAGTATCTCTTATATAATAGACATCACAAGGATCTCAATTATCACCTCATGTAATAATATATTCATTTAAACCCTATTTTACCCCTTATTTTAAGAATATTATCTTTTCTATCATAGATATAATGAATATATTAGTTCTCACCTCATGTAATCATGCAATTGATTTAACCTCATTTTCCCTCCCCTCATTACCTAAAGTATCTTATGTTCCCTCAATATCTCTTGTGTCATATATAGTTTAAACATCTCAGTTAACACTATTTCATTGTAGGAATGCAATCAGGCTAAATCTACTGAGGTCCTTATGTTTTTTTTTTCTTTTTACTTTACTTTTTTTCTCTGTAGTGTTAATTTTAATCATCAAATTTTCTTTTCATCTCTGGTCAATTTATCAGGAATGCCTGAAAGAATTCTCTGTCTTAAGGTCTTATTTTTGACAGTGTTTTGTGTCACTTTTTGCCAACCTGTTAATGACTTTTCATAATTTTCTTCTTTTGCTCTAACTTTGAGGGCTCTGAATCAGCCTAAACCCTCTGTCTCACATCTTAAATTGTCTTGGGCTTAAGTAGGTCTTATTCTGAGACTGTCATTCTTGAATTCTATTTGATGGGCAATGTTAAAGTTGTTTGGAAAGATATTTTAGGATAACTTGACTAAGTGCTTCCTTATTGCCACCACCTTTGCTCTACTCCATTCAAGGTTTCTATGCCAACAAACAAGCTTTTCAATCTACCAAATTTTCAGACATGCATCTTCTGCTTCCAACCCTATGACTCTATTATCCCATTTTTGAGTCCTTTCTCAAATCTATACTTTAAGGAATTGTATAGACCAGCCATTTTTCATTCTCTAAATATTGCCACTTCGAATCTCTTATACTTGTTTTCTTCTTCCCACATCTCATTTCTATGTAAATTCCTTGAAAGTAGTTATTATTTTTCTTTGTGCTTATTTTGGTATTTCAGTGCTTTACATAGTACCTGGCATAAAATAAGTTATTAATAAATATTTGTTGTTGGTTCATCACAAAACAAAAAAATCTTAATTTGGTAAAAATAGAAATAGGGAATGAACTTTTATGAGCTCTGATATTGCATGATGATTGCATGATTAGATGAACTGTTATAAAGAGATTGATCTTCAATAATGGGGAGAGTGATGCAATGGCTATCAGTACAGAAGAATTTTTAAAAAATTTAAATCAATGGAATTGTCTAGCTCATAAAGGAAACATGAGAAAATAAACAGCCAGTTTTACGTTAAAATATAAAAGGAAAATTTGTCAATTTTTCCTAAGTGTATCAATGAAATTTAGTAATCACAGGTAATAATTTCTCTTTGGGGCACCCTATGTGAAGATTTCCCATTTTTTCCCCTGAGGAAGCCCTTGCTAATTGATTTGGAATTAGGCAGATAATATTTCTGATGTTCAATTTAACCCACACACATTATGTAAAGACAAAACCTTTATTGACATTCTCTCTATTTCACATGTGAAACACTTCATAAAATTTTAAATGCTATATAAATGTCAGTTATTATTATCTTCTACCACTTCCTGTAGATAAGTCATCATAGACAATATAGTCAAGACTTACCATGGATCTCTCCATTGATTTTTGGGTCACATTTTTATGACTAACCATAAAGGACTTTTTGATGTAAACTATAATGTGCTTTAAAATGTTTGTGGATTGAAAAATCTTTCAAAAAACAAGGAAATGATGCTCTCCAACAATAACATGACAGCAAAATATCATGACTACCTTATTTCCTCTACAAATAGTTCCTCTCAACTACACTGGTAAATCATTTGGGACCTGGAAATGCTGTTGTACTAGAGTTAATTGTTTTTCAATATTAAACCTTGATATATGTATCAGTGTTATTCCACAGGTCATTATCAATCTTGGTATTAGCTAGGGGAGTAATAATGTGGATCACATAAACACTTTATTTGCTCTTTGATTTACTTTATAAAACTTCTATTTTTCATGGGTGGAAAAGAGATGTACTTGAGTCATGTATTAATCAGAAAAAACTCAGAAGTTTTATTGGATATCAGTTGCCTGTATCATACTCTGATGGGTTTATAAAAAGCTAGGATTGGTAAAACAACTTAGATATCATATAATCAAAAATTCTAATTGATCGATAAATTGTCTTTATGAGATCTCACATGAATGGTTACCTGCCAGAAGTTTGAGAATTATGAGGAACAGTAAACTCAGGATATCACAACTGTCCAAAGGAAAAACAAACAAAAAGTAGTAATACTATACTCCATGTTGAAAGCATAAATTCTACCAGAAACATTTTTATTGGTTAGTTATTATTTTAATCATTTATATAGTCAGAGAGAGAAATATTCAAACCTATAGTCACTTCAAGCCTTTGGGCATGTTTCTAATACAAGACATTTTAAATTAATATTTATAGAAATAGTTTAAAAGGCAGTTTTGATAATATAATCAAAATACAACTCATGGTAAGGAAAACATTAACATTTTACTTTATCATTCTAGAACACCAGTTGCTTAATCTTAGATACTCAGTTTCCTATAACCATTCTGTTACTAGAAGTTAAATATTTCTATAATTTCTAAAAATATTCTTCTCTTTGTGTATTTCTTCTCTGCACCATTTCACAGACAAAGGAAATCATCAAGTATCTCTATATTCTTAAGGGGAGCCTTATCCTTATATCTCCAGGATACTGAAAAGGATAAAGCTTTGATTTCTAGATGAATCAATCAAGGTCCCCTTGTTGTTGTCCCTGTCTGGCCATAATCCTAATTATTTCAAGGGAAGAGTCATTCCTGGCTGATCAGAGAAAGGTGACTCAGGTATAGTTTTAGAATTAATAAATAGAGAAAGATTGATAAAGGTTTCCTGTTGGTATTAAATCAAATGCTTCCAATAATGTAAATTTGAAATATTTCCCAAATATTTCTGAAAGAGGGAATAGAGTTGTTTTTATCTATTTCTACATAAAGGAACCTGTTTCATCTGGGGGCAATCCTGATTAAATATCAAGAGGTTATATTCTTTCTATCTTGCCTTAATCTTCATCCTCATGTTCTTAGTTGTGGTACCTCCTTTGCCATTTGGCAAATTCTGCTTGTTAGGAAGTTTTCTCCCCCTTTAGTGAATTTTTATGCTTCTTTTTACCAATTGATCTATTCTGTGTTTTAAGGTCTTGTCTTTAGTATTTTTTGTGCCTCTCTTAACAACAGTTGACTCTTTTCTCATGATTTTCTTCTTGAAATTGCTACTGAGCTCCTCCATTAATTCTTTTTGGGCTTGAAATAATTTGTATTTTTCTTAGAGACTTTGGATGAAATATTATTAAGTCCATTTTCTTAAATTTGTGTTTTGGGCTTCCCAGGTATCAAAATAACTTTCTGTGTGGAGCCTCTGTTTCATTTTTTTGCTTGTCTTTTAACCATTTTCCTGTCTTTTAACTTAAAAAAAGCTATTCCAAGTGGACATTCTTCCTGTTTTGAAGGGATTAATATTCTGAGCTTCAGGTTCTTTGTGCAGCTGTCTTCAGACCTTGCTCTGAAATCTATAAGTTTTCAATTATTTCAAGGTGTTTTGATCTAAGAAGAAGTGGGTTTAATACTTATCTAGTCTGTATTCTAATATGTGAGTAACAATAAGCACTTCTTTCTTTCCTGAAATTATGACCTGTTCCTCTGTGGCCACAAGCACTGATGGCTCTTGCTACCTCTGAGACAAAAACCCAGGTCTATGACTTGGATCTGGGTATGGAAAATGTGGCAGAATCTTGCACCCTCAGCCATCAAAGGAAACCCTGTAATTTCTTTCTGAACAGTTGGCTGACACATCCTTCTTACTGCCTGTGGCAGAGAGCTCTGGAAGCCTTTGCTTCTGATTAAATCACCCTCAAGGACTGGGCTGGCTTTCTAAAGTGGGAGCTGGCTTGGTGTGCTGATCTGTACTCTACTTCTACTCTATTTATGATAAATATTTTGTGCTAGCTAGCCTTATAAATTGTTTTAGGCTAAAAAAACTGTTTCTCCCTGTCAGTTTCTGGGTTCTGCTGCTCCAGAATTCACTTTGAGGTATTATATCAAAGTTGTTTGAAGGAAGATTTGGTAGATATCAGCGGGGGGGGGGGGTCAGTGTATGCATTGTACCATCTTGACTAACAGGGAAGACTTTTTATGGGAGATGGCACCTGAGGTGAATATTAAAAGAAGCTAGGTATTAGAGAAGGGAAAAGAGAGAAGACAGAGTATATTCATTCCTAGGATAAGGGATGTCAGGTGCAAAGGCATAAAGATAAGAGATGGAATGCTCTGCAGGGGGAATAATAAGTAAGTAAATTTGGCTAGAAAAGATAGAAAGCATTGCATAGGAAGGTAGAAACGGTAGGATGGGAACATATTCTGGAGGGTTTCAAATATCAACTGAAGCCATAGAGTCTCATTCAATCTCTAGTTGAATGAAACATTCTAACCAAAACACTAAAGACCCCTTGAAGCTGTAAAGCTACTTTTAATATAACTCTTTTGGAGTTCAGGTTTGTGACTCTAACCATAATGTTTTACCTTCTAATTTGTCACCCAACAATTAATTTCCAACAAAATATTATTTAATAAAATGATGTTTCAATTTAAGATTATAGGATTCAATTTTCCCCATTACATAGCTGTTGTTATAAGTGAATATATTTCTTTATTTGAAATATCCCCCAGTAAAAAAATAAGACACTGTTTTGTAGTAATTTCGTTTGGAATTTGGAGTCATGACCTATATATAAACCTCTCCTCTGATCTTCAGTACAGAAGCTGTGACTTAGTTGCTTAACCTGTCTAAGCTTTTATATATTTCATCTTTCAAAGAGGGGTAGTGATAATGACAACTCATTTATACATATGCTGTTCTTTAAGGTATACAATATGGTTTATATGCATTATCTCTTGTGATAGAGATTTCAAACCCTAGAACTGGAGTTACAGTCTGGGAAATTGCTGGAGCCTCAGCCACAATGGGGGAGGACCCCAGGAGAGATTCTGGAATCTTGCGAGAGAAATGGAGTCTGTCAGAGAGAGGCAGTTAGCTCTCTCAATTCTGAGACAGCCTAAGGAAAGAGCTGGTCAATACTTTGCTCCTGAATAAAGACTTATATATTTCTCCTGGTGATTAGACACCTTTTCCTCCGCCAATTCCTAACTGAAGTAGCCAGTTTGGAGAAGACACAAGGCAGCTGACAAGATCACCTGGTGGCTCCTGGTGCCCTGGTTCTGGATGGTGCCCAGGGGAGACAAGACCAGGGCCATCCAAGCCTGAATTTATCAGGGCCCAAGGCTGCGTTTCCCAACTTGAGAAGGGAGGTAAGGGTAGCAAGAATAGGGATTCCTTCCCTTCTTTCCTCACAAAAATCCTTCCTGCAGCCATTTCCCTGTGTTACTCCCAAATTGGTCAGTTAGAATAAAGTTTGTCATTTTCCTCAACTGACTCCAGTGTGAATGGAAATCAGTTCCAGCTTGATGGGGGAAGGTAACTCTCTCTCTCTCTCTCTCTCTCTCTCTCTCTCTCTCTCTCTCTCTCTCTCTCTCTCTCTCTCTCTCTCTCTCTGGAAAAACATTAGTAGCAGAGGGAAGTCAAGAGGCAGTTTAGGGTTGAGCAGCCATAGCTGAGGTGATGCTGAAGGGGAGAATTACTCACTCCCTTTCTCCTCTCCCTTGGCCAAGTTAAACAACAGCTGTCTCCCCTGAGCCCTGCTTTGAGAAGGGAGGTCTCCACTCTTTATCCCTCTTTCTTTTTACTACCAGACTAACTCTCTATTACACTCTTTGACAATGGTGCTAGGAAATACTTTTTTATAAGGCTCAAAAACATGTTTATGTAACTTTATAAACTTATAATGCTATATAAATGTCAATTATTATGAATGAATTACATGGTTTTGCCTTTAGTCACAGAGGTTCCATTAAGCACGTAGAAGGTAATTGTCTGTCAAATTTTATAAGTTTAAACTCATTGAATGACTTGAATGAATGCTATTTACTTATATTTGTTTGCTAATTCAATAATATGAAATAATTGATAAAAGGTCAGAACATGTTAATGAACATGAATTTTATTGTCTCACAGAAAATACTACTTTCTCATAGCTCTAACACGTTCTTATGTCATTCCATATATCGGCATATTGTGGGAAATATTATGATCCAAGATTACATCAATTGATCAATAATTACTTTTTAGGTTCTGGCTATAAGCCAGGCACTGTGCTAAGCATTTGGAATATACACCAAAGAGCAAAAACAACCAGTAAGTGTGATTTTACAATCTAATGGGAGAGATGACATGTAAATAAGCAGGTCCATAAAAAATACTGATTTGAGGGAAGTTAATCTCTGAAAATTGAAAATAGCAGCAGGAAGAATAAGGAAATGCCCCCTGCAAAAGATGGAACTTAAATTGAATCTTGATGGAAGCCAGGAAAATTTAAGATGTGGAGGGGAGGAAGGACAGCATTATAAGTTGGGAGGTCAGGCAGAGCAAAGATAGTAAATGAAGTATGGTTTGGAATGAAGATTAGGAAAGCCAGTGTAACCATATTATAGAATGCATGGTGGAGAAAAATTGTAGGAATACTTTAAAAGGTATGAAGGGGAAATTTTGGAAAGAACTTTAAAACATAAATGTTACCATTTTGTATTTGATTTGAAAGCATGAGGGGACTATGGATGAAATGGTCAAATCTGCTTCTAAGGAAAATCATCTTGGCTACAGAATGAAGGAGGGATCTGAGTCAAAGGGAAAGACAAAGACAAAGAGACTGACAACAGGATTTTACAATAAGTCAAGACAGAGGTAATGAAGGCCTATACCAGGGTGGTAGTTTTTTGAGAAGGGGCATATATGTGAGATTTTGAAAATAAAAGTTAAAATTACAATATTAGACAATAGATTATATATGTGGGATAAATTCGAAGTGATAAGTAAAGAATAACATAGACGTTGCAAATCTATGTGAATAAAGATTGGTAGGCCTCTCAAACATTCTATGTCTGAAGAAAAATCACTAGAAAGAAGTTCAAGTAGAATATATCTAGGGAGCATCTACATATTTATCCTTAAGAACTGATGAGGGGGGCAGCTGGGTAACTCAGTGGATTGAGAGCCAGGCCCAGAGATGAGAGGTACTAGGTTCAAATCTGGCCTCAGACACTTCCCAGCTTTGTGACCCTGGGCAAGTCACTTAAACCCCATTGCCTAGCCCTTATCACTCTTTTGCCTTGGAACCAATACACAGTATTGATTCCAAGATGGAAGGTAAGGTATTTTTTTTTTTAAGAATTGATGAGATTACAAAGCAAGAGAAAGTAGAGAAAAGAAAGAGTCAAGTGCCTAGACTATTGCTATAGTCTGCTGGTTGTTATGCTTGCAAAAGTCTCTCCCCAGTACAAAATACCCCCCCCCAATTTAGCCAATATAGTTATATAGTCATATAATGATTTTGCTAAACTACTGGTCTGGCTATGTCACCTTACTCAATAAACTCAGTAAACTCCAGGGCTTCCTGTCACCTCTAGGATGAAATAGAAATCATGTTTGGCATGCAAAGTCCTTCATAATATACATTCTCCCACATTACTATTCTTTTTATACCTTACACTCTCTTTGTATACTCTTTTCTATTTCACCATATCCTGACTCCAGATTTTTTTTTGGTGGGGTAGTTGCCAAAACCCTCTTTGATACCTTCAAGTCCCAGCTAAAATTTCATATTCTATAGGAACACTTTCTCAAACTCTTTTAATTGGTATTCCTTCCCTCTGCTAATTATTTCCTATTTATCTTTTGTATATGATTTATAAGTCATATTTTTCTTTTTGTCTCTCCCATTAGACTGTGACCTCCTTTAGACAATGACTTCCCCCAAATTTTTGTGTCCCCAGCACTTAGTACAATACCTGGTATATTGTGAGCACTTAATAAATAATTCAAAGAGTTAATAAGAAATTATATGCCAGGAATTGTGCAAATCACTTGGGATACAGAGAGGAAAAATATACTCACTGCTCTCAAGGACCTCACAATATAATGCTTATTGACTGACAAGATTTGGGGATTTGTACAGACAGATATGATTTTTCTTTATATTTTCAAGACACAGAGGAGAATAGGCTCTGAATATTATAGCATAATGAGTTTGATTTTTCTTCCTGGGAAAATTCTAGGATAGATTGTTAAAGAGGTGATTAATGAGTATGTAGAAATGGAAATGGTGATTATATAAAACTGGTATGGCTTCAAAAACATATTATGTTATAAGAGTTATAAGAATAGTAATCTAAATAATATAGAGGCATTTGTTAAATTATTTACCATCATGTCTCTACCCAGAAGGGGTATAATTTGCTATTGTTGGAGGGAAGACCCACAATTATTATAAATATACATCTGGTTTCATGTCTATTAGATTGCAAATTCTTGGAGAGCAAGGAATATTGTTTATTTATCTTTTCATTACACTTAGTGATAAGGGGCTACAGGCTTCCCCAGAGACCCCAAACACCAGAAGTGTTCTAAATCAAAGGGGACATGAAAAATTCCCTCCTAGGAGCATCCAACACCTCTTTTGAAGATCTAGGGGAAAGTCCAAAAGAGGGTTTGGATGCTCCTAGAAGGGAATTTTTCATGTTCCCTTACCCCATTTCCTTTAGGAGGCAATGCCTACCCTTACACTCTGTCTCCTGGCCATTTCAACATGACTTCTAAATTAATAAATTATCTTTTTATTTTTAAGCTAAGCTTTGGAGTCTTGAATTCTTGCAAAGGGTAACCTGTCATGAACCTTGAGTTTTACCATAAAATTCTCATACAACATTAGCATCTATAATTATTCACTGAATGAATGGATCTTCTAATTTTGGTGATTGCTTAAATCTTGCTTACCTATCTGCGTTCATTCTTTTTTCTGTGATCATTTTTTAGCAACTAACTCATTATCCTGAGAATATAAGTGGTAAATAATAGTACCTGAACTCAAAGGTCATACATTTTACTAGAACAGAAAAAAATATCTATAGAGATGGGAAAATGGAAAATATATGCAAACAAATTCAGTGTGATTTCTAGGAGGTGAAAGACCACTTTAGACCCATGTTTTTCATTTTTTAAGGTACTAGTGCATAAATACATTATGCAATGATATATCTAATGAAAGACTGTGGTTTAGGTAAATAATTTTGAAATCCTAAATTTATTATATGTGTGTTTGTTTTTCCTTAAATCAGAAGAATCATGACAATCCCATCCTAATCACTGTCAGCCTAGTGCTAAAGGGCTTTTGTATAAGGACACATATTAAATTGTATTCTCATGCTCAGTTATTTCCTTCACAAATCTTTTAAAAGGTTAACTTTGTTTTGTTCAAACTATTCTATAATTATTTTCCCCTCAGACAAGGTGATCCTAAATAATTTGACCAACAGCCTAATCTGCTCACACATCTAGGTTTATCTATTCTTGTTCTGTGGTCTCATCCTGTCAGTGTCAGAAGAGAAAACCATAGAAGGAAGATTTAGGAAAATTGTCAAACAACACCAGCAGTTTTGACAGTGTTTCAAGCTTATTAAGTATTTTCTTCAAACATAATCTGCCAAAGATAGATAGTATTATTAAAGCACAAAACATATTTCTTGGTACATGAATTAAAAGGCTCCTTCTTTGACATTTGATATGCTTCCCAGTAGATGTTAAGGGTTTTCAAAGATCAGTATTGGTCACATTAGCATTTATATAGAACTTTTATTCTCAAAGTATTTTGGTCAATTATGAGATAATGCACAGAAAATTCCCATTACTGTAAGTCAACAAGAATTGAACTATTTGTTGTTGTTATTTTCCCCCAAATGCCTCAACCTCATGGCTTAGATTGAAAGAGGAAGGCAAGAACCAGGTTCCTCAGAATGGCTTGAATAATAGTCACTGGCTACTATAAAGAGGCTTAGAGATAATTTATATCAAGCCACATAATTTTAGCTTTGTAGAATCTTGTGTGTATTTACTCTTGTCCTCAACTCTCTAAATTTGGTTACAACTAGATTATTACTAGACAACAGGGATCCTGCTGTCATCCATCCTTCAACAAACTAAAAACTTCAATAAGAAGCATTCCTCAGTATTTTCGGGCCATACAATGATATCCCTGGTTTCTATAGAAATTTACAGTTTGCCACATTTGTTCTAATTTCCCCGTTTTATAGATGAGTACAGTGAAGTTCATCAAAATGAAGTGACTTGTACAACAATACACAACTAGAAATCAATCTATTAGTAAATAAGCATTCATTTGATGTCTGCTATATAACAGAACTTATAAGAATTTAAATTTAGGTTTTTATGCTAATATGAAAGTTCTAAAATAATATTGTGGTCGCTGATTTAAAAAAAAACATTACAGCTTAAGTCAAAATGGCTTTTAGTAACTTTATTTACAATGAGGTAGAGTGAAAGTGGAAAAAATGTAGATAAAGAGACAGAAAGTACTGCCTAGCTACAAATACCCTGAGTTTGATCCTAATGTCTCCAGACTGCAAATGCAAATCTGAAAGTGAATCTCACCAGAATCCAAAGCCCTAATTAGGAAGCCAAAATCCTAAGAGCTAGGAGATGCTGAAGAATCCTCCAAGAATCCCCAGTGAACATGAGGCTAAGACCATGAAGAATATCACAAGAATTCACTCTGAAGAGTGTCCCATCAAAGCACCAATGAGCAGAGAGGGTGTCCTCACCAAAGAACCAAGGAAAGAATCACTCCACTCATCATCTCAAGCCAACAACCAGGATTCAGGAAAAGAGTCTCTTCCTCCAGTCTGGCTCACCAATGCAGAGAGAATGACTGAATCCTCAAGCTTGCCTTTTAATGTAGTTTTCTCTATGTCACTTCCTGTTGCTACCCCACTATATGGGAACCAATCATAGTCTTTCAATTTCCCTTACACTGTTCCAGGGTGGGCAGTGGCCTCTGCAGTTGTCACCCACTCTAGCAAGTGACTTGTGAACTCTCATATTTAGTGACTGGTAAGGTACTAAGTAGGGATACTTATGAATTTGATTGATTAACTTAAAAGTTGCTGATTATTGGACGAAGAGAGTTAGATTCACTCTTCACAAAACTATATAATGTTGAGGTCAAAATGAGAAAAATTCAGTTTTCATCTTCATTGAACATGCTTGTACAAATATGTATTTTGACCTTCATAGCAACCCTGTGAGGTAAATGCTATTACTCGTCTTGCAGTTGAAAAAACTGAGTCCTAGAAAAGTTAAGTGATTTTCCCAAGGGTCATGTAGTTATTAACAAGGTCAATTTGTATTCAGATATTCCTTACTTCAGGCTCAGTGCTCTTCCTACTGTGGCACTAGCTGCTTAATATTATACATAGGAAACAAATATACATACACAATTATATAAAAAGTGGTTTGGGGATAAGATGAGTGGGCTACTAAATCCTGAAAAGTTTTGGAAAAAAATCTCACATGGAATGTGGTATTGAGCTGTGCTTGGATAGAAGTTAAGAATTCTAAGAAACAGAGTTAGGAAAGAACAGACTACTGTAATAGGGAAAAGGTTGGGCAAAAGTGAGAAGATGGAAAATGGAATGTAATATAAAAGAGACCATACACAGGCCTGTTTGTCTTGAAAAGAATATAAAGGAAGCACAATAAAGTGATTAAAACATCCTTAGGCTCCCATTGCTTTGAGCTCTAACTCTTTCTAATTATATCCCCTAGCCTGCTCTTTTTTTCTCTTCCCCATCCCAATAGCTCTAACATATAAACCCAAAAACATATTGGAGATGGTTATAAGGACATCCAAGAGACTACTCTGATTCCTACAAATTACCAAAAGGTTATTATGCAGAATAAGGAGATAATTAGCTACTTGCTTTTGATAATAATGTTGATATCAAAGGTATCCTGTTTGGAAGTCCCTAGCTCCTCTTAATGAATTCTTAATGAACACTTGCTCCAGATGAATGATATGCTTCTAAAAAAAATGGGTCTAGAAAGAACTTCAAGAAATGATTGAATAGACAGTCAATGATATCTGAAACATGCAAAGTGGTAGCAGAACCACAAGCTTAAAGAAAGTAAATCTTGTCCTGATTTTCAAGAAAGGGAAAAGAACATTTCCTACTATCAGTAGACCAGGGAAGTTGACTTTAATTCCTTAAATAATTCTGGAAAACATCACTTAAAAGGTTGGCAAGTATCCAGAATAGAAAAAGTTGATTTCAACCTAGCTACCTCAAGGAAAATTCATACAATAAAGCAGTGGTCATCAAAACAATATGGTACTAGCTAAGACACAGAAAGGAGGACCAGTGGAATAGACTTGGGGTAAGTTACCTCAGGAAGACAGTCTATAAATAAACACAAAGACTCAAGCTTTGGGGGGAAAATCACTCTTTGATAAAAACTGCTGGAAAAATTGAAAGACAATATGGAAGAGATTAGATTTGGATCAAAATCTCACACTTTACACCAAGATAACCTCAGAATGGGTGAATGACTTGAATATAAAGAAGGAAACTATAAGTAAATGAGGTGAACACAGAATAGTATACGTATCAGATCTTTGGGAAAGGAAAGAGTTTTTAAGACCAAGCAAGAGTTAGAAAAAAATAACAAAATGTAAAATAAATAATTTTGATTATATTAAAAAGTTTTTGTACAAACAAAACCAATGCAACCAAAATTAGAAGGGAAGCAACAGATTGGGGGAAAATCTTCACAATAAAATCCTCTGACAAATGTCTAATTACTCAAATTTATAAAGAGCTAAATCAATTGTACAAAAAAATCAAGCTATTCCCCAACTGATAAATGGGCAAAGGATATGAATAGGAAATTTTCATATAAAGAAATCAAAATTATTAATAAGCATATGATAAAGTGTTCTAAATTTCTTATAATTAGATAAATGCAAAGCAAAACAACTCTGAGGTACCACTTGACACCCAGAAGATTGGCTAATATGACATCAAAGGAAAATAATGGATGCTGGAGGGGATGTGACATAATTGGGACATAAATGCACTGTTGGTGGAGTTGTGAATTGATCCAACCATTCTGGAGGGCAATCTGGAACTATGCCCAAAGGGCACTAAAAAACTTTCGGTCCTTTGATCCAGCCATAGCACTGCTGGGTTTATACCCCAAAGAGATAATAAGGAAAAAGACTTGTACAAGAATATTAATAGTTGTGCTCTTTGTGGTGGCAAAAATTTGGAAAATGAGAGGATGCCCTCTGATTGGAGAATGGCTGAACAAATTGTGGTGTATGTTGGTGATGGAATACTATTGTGCTCAAAGGAATAATGAGCTGGAGGAATTCCATGTGAACTTGAACTACCTCCAGGAATTGATGCAGAGTGAAAGGAGCAGAGCTGGAAGAACATTGTACACAGAGACTGATACAATCTCTACACAATCTCTAGTAGTACCAATGCAATGATCCAGAACAATTTGGAGGAATTTATGAGAAAGAATGCTATGCACATTCAGAGGAAAACCTGTAGGAACAGAAATACAGAAGAAAAACTACTGCTTGATCAAATGGGTTGATGAGGATATGATTGGGGATATATACTCTAAGTGATCACCCTAGTGCAAACATAAAAATATGGAAATAGGTTTTGATCAAGGCACATGTAAAATCCAGTGGAATTGCATGAAGGCTATGGGAAGGATTGGGGGAAGGGGAGGGACAGAAAATGACTTGTAACCAAGAATAAAATTTTTAAAAAATGAACAATTCAAGCCTAGTCCTTACTGAATTTCTGCTTTAGCATCAGTACAAGGTATTTATTCTAAAATGAATGGTAAAGGTTTAATAAAAAAATATTAGGGTACTTGTGGTGGGGAGAGCTTAGTGTTTTTTTTATTTGGAAGGGGGAAGGGGTGTCATTCCCCAGAGGATAAAACCAGGAGAAATAGAGGGAAGTTACAAAACAGATAGTTTATAGCTGTGGGGAAAAATTATTAGCAGAAATGTCAATAATGGAAACAAATTCTCTAAACCAAAAAGAAATAGTTTTATTGAGAAAGGGCCCATCTATAAATAAAGCCACACTCTATTCAAGACCAAAAACTCAGAGTCTTAGGAGATGGCCTCATTTATACCCAAAGGAGTATCACAATTTATATACCAATTTAAAAATAATCCAGGTCAAGTACCCCAAAATGGAGAAAGTCAATCACATGGGTGTCATGTAGAGAATACATCACCTCAGAAGAGATGTTGCAGACCAGGATGGTGTAGTGGTGCTAAGCCCTACTTCATCAGAAAAGACCATCATATATTTAAGATATTGTATACCAGAGTGGAGGGGGATACTGAGCCTCAATCAGAGAGAAAAAACAATGATGATAAGGCTGAATAATGCTTAGAAGGCTAGATTACAAGTTCAAAACCATATACACTAAATGCTGAGTAACAATGATTAGCTAAAATCTGAGACCTATGCTAACAATGATTAACTTAGCTAATACTACAACTTAAGTAAATCAAATGTTAAAGCAATCATTAATTAGGTTGGGGAATTTCTCATTCACATAGCTTGATATCAGGAAAATCATCCAAATATTTTGAGGTATCTCATAGAGACCGGCTTGCCAAAATATGTAGTAAACTCCTACTTGTTTTTCTGCAGTTAAATGTTGAAAGACAACTTTTTACCTAGGTTATGATGGAGAATTTTTTTTTCATAGAAATTTGACTACCAAGATTTCTTTATTATAATTTTTTATTTTATTTTCCCCCAACTACATGTAGAAATAATTTCCAACATTTTTAAAAGAATATTGATTTCTGAATTTTCTCTCTCCCTTCAACCTTCCCACCTCCCCACCCACTTTGAGAAGGTCAGCCATCTCATATTAATTTTACATGTTCAATCATGTAGAACATTTTCCTATATTAATCCTTTAGGGGAAGGGAACTAAAATGAAAAAAAAAACAAGAAAGTGAAAAAAAAAGTTTACTTTCATCTAGATTCATGCTGAGTTCTTTTTGTTTGAAAGTAGATGATATTTTTTATCATGAGTACATTGGGAAAGTTTCAGATCACTGTATTGCTGAGAATAACCACTGTTCACATTTGTTCATTGTAAAGTGTTCTTTTCACCAACAATGTTCTACCAGTTCTTCTTATTTTATTCTGCTTTAGTTTGTTTAAGTCTTTCCAGGTTTCTCTAAGCTTTTCCTACTTGTCATTTCTTATAGCACAATAGTATTCCATTACAACCATATACAAAATCTTACTCAGTCATTCCCCAATTGATAGGTTATCCCCTCACTTTCCAAATTTTTGGCCCATCACTAAGAAAAACTGCCTTGAATATTTTTGTACATGTAGGTCCTTCCACCCATTAAATAAAAGTCTTTTAGGAATATAAACTTAGAAATGTATTTCTGGGTCAAAGGGAATGTACTGTTTTATAGCCCTTTGGACGTAGATCCAAATTCTTATCCAGAATGATTAAATCATTTCCCAACTCCTTCCAAAATGCATTTGTGTCCCAAGTTTGACATATCCCCTTCTATTTTCCTGTGAAGTAAGAAAGCTTTCTTTGTCCAATCAATTAAATATGTTCTTCCCTCTCTGATGAGAGTAAGGTTAACATGGTCTCCTCCCCACCTCCTCCATCTTCTCTAATGTGAATGTTCTTTCCTGTCTCTTTTTATATTCAATAATTTGCCTCATTCTATTTGTCCCGTACTTGTACTAATGCATTCCTCTTTCACATACTTTAAATTGATTTAGTTTTTACATCATCTCATTATATTCAACTCACACCCCTGCCCTTTCACTATGTGTTCTCCTTCTAACTGCTCTAATAATGACAAAGATTTTTTGGCATTATAAGAAACATCTCACCACATAGAGATGTACACAGTTTAACTTTATTGAATGTCTTTTGATTTCTTTTTCCTATTTACCTTTTTATGACTCTGTTGAGCCTTGTATTTGAGAGTCAAATTTTCCATTCAGATCTGGTCTTTTCATCAGGAATGTTTGAAAGTTCTCCTTTTATTAAATACTCATTTTCCCCAGATGGATTATGCTTAGTTTGGCTGAGTAAATGATTCTTGGTTGACATTCTAGTGCAATTGCCCCATGGAATATTATATTTCAGGCCATCTAATTCTGTAGAAATTGCTAAATTCTGTATTATCCTAACTCCAAATATTTGAATTGTTTCTTTCAGGCTGATTGCAATATTATCTCCTTGACCTAACAGTTTTGGAATTTGTCTATAATATTTAATGAATATTTCCTTTTAAACTTCTTTCAAGAGGTAATTGGTGGATTATTTCCATTTCTATTTTGTTCTCTGGTTGTAGAATATCAGGACAGTTTTATTTGATGGATTCTTTAAGATGATGTTTAAGCTCTTTTGTGTTTGTTTGCTTATGGCTTTTAAATCTCCCATTATTAAGTTCTCTCACCTGTATTTATTTTCCAGGTCAATTGTTTTTCTCATAAGATAGTTTATAATTCTATTTCTTTTATTCTTTTGACTTTGATTGTTTCTTGACAACTCATGGAGCCATTAGCTTCTATTTGTCCAATTCTAATTTTTAAGAAATTATTTTCTTGAGTGAGTTTTTGTATCTCCTTTTCCATTTGGCCAATTCTTCTTTGTAAAGAGTTCTTGTCCTCAGTGAATTTTTGGACTTCTACAAGAGAGCCAATTCTGTGTTTCAAGATATTTTTTTTCTCCATTTTATTTAAAAAAATTTTCTTCCTTTTGAACAATTCTGCTTTTTAAGGAGTTCTTTTTTTCTTTGGATTTTTGGTCATTTTAATTCTATTTTTTAATGCATTCCTTAATTTTTTTCAGTAATTGTTTGTACCTCCTTTATCAATTTGACTTAAAAATATGATTTTCTCATTCACAATTTTTCTTCTTCCCTTTGTATTTGATTTTTAAAATCTTTTTGAACTGCTCTATTAATTATTTCTGGGCCTGGGGGCAATTAATATTTTTATTGGGGACTGTAGAGATGGAAAATTTGCAACACCTGAGCTACATTCCCAGCATCCTTTAAAGTTATGTACTCATTTTATGTTGGGATGCTTAGGAGATAAATTTGGCTGAGTCAAATGCTGCTGGGCTCTTTTTTTTTTTTTTGGAGCTTGTGATTTTGGTAAAGTGCTGTAGGTGTGAGTCTCTGTCTCTCTTTGCTCTTCTCACTTGACAGAAAGAACATTTTATCTTTCCCCTTTTTTGATTATTATTAAAAATCCTACAATTTTTGGTAACCATGAAGGGATTAAGAACTAGAGGGACCAGATTTCTTCTCCTGCTGTGGTTTTCCCTTTACCCTTTCCCTTCTCCCTTCTCCCTTCATCCTACTGAAAACAGTTCAAAGCCTTCTCAGGCTCATTGCCTACACATGCCCACTAGGAGAGCTGGGTTGCTGGGTTTCTCCCTCACAGAGGCTGTTCCTGTTAACTCCTTCTGCTGTCATTGCTGCTTACTATTCCTGATACTGGTAAGCTTTAAATTATCTGCCCCCAAAACCCCAGTCTAGCAGAGGGGGATTCATTTTTCTCTTTTAAGGGAGTTACTGATCCTATCCCCTAACTAAATCCTGTTCCAAAAAACACCCCACCCAGCTTCCTATACACCCTTTTAAAAGAAGCAAAAAATGAAACAAAAACTCTTCCCACTCCAGCTAAAAGGAGTCCTTATCCTTAAAATTAGTCCATAATTTTTGATTTAAACTTTCTCACCCCTGCCAGTAGAGGCTAATATTGAGCACTCAATTTTTGGTCAGTTTTGTTTTGTTTTTTCCCCCTTTTCTACTCACCTGTAGTGCTACCTTTCTGCCCCCCTAAAGGCAGAATCACACACACACACATGTATATATAGCAACTAAAAAAAAACACCATCCAATACAGCCACGCTATATCATTGTAGAGAATAAAAACAGAACACCATGATCGCTTTTCTACAAGAAAGTGTTTTGGCTTTTGTCAAATTGGAGATCATTAAGGTTTCTGAATGGCTCCTTTTCCTAATGATGCTAGGAATTCTTCTTTTCCTACTTATTAATATTAACATGCAAAAGGTTGAAAATTGGAAATTGCAAGCAATAGAAATTCAATTGGAAATTTTTAAACACTCTTTACATGATCCAGTAGAAAAGGAGAATCCCATTCAAATGTCTAATTCAAATTTTTGTGAGCCTATTCCCAAACTACTCAGAGAGGAAAATCCCATTTCTCCTGAAATACAGGACTCTTCTCATATGTCTTGGATAGAAAATATCCTCTCTATTTTTGAGCAACTCCTGGCCAAAAACCCCTCTCCTGCTCCTTCTCCTGATGCCCCTTCCTGCCCTGTATATTTTCCCACCCCACAACCAATCCCAGTCCAAAAAAATCCCTCGTCCACCTACCATACAGGTTCCTACTTGTACTATTTCAATATCGACACAGACACCTCCTAGAAAACCATAAGCACTGACTGATTCTTATGAAGACAACTTCCCCTTAAGGGAAGTGCTCACATTAGCACCAAATGGAAATATCTTAACATTAAGACAACAGAGACCTCTCATACTACAGGATATTAAAGAAATTAAATGAGATGTTCCCAGTTACAAAGATGAACCTATCCTTGTCACAAAAAAGATGGCTGATATGGTCTTTCATTTTGATCCTTCTTACAAGGATGTTGAACAATTGCTCCATTCCTTTTAGACAGAATATGAGAGGGATAAGATCATCTCTCATATTAATAAGGCCTGAGGCCTCACACACTGGTCACTTGTAGATCCTCATTGAGACTATAAAGATCACGATGAACATATGCAACTACAACATGCTATGGATGCCATTTTAAAAGCAATGAGGGTTTGTTTATAAAGACCTGATGGTTGGACTAAATTTGAATGCTTGAAATAATCTGATGATGAGGCATCCTCCAAATTAATGTATAGGCTCATTTATCTGAGATGTTGGTACCTAGACCTTGATATTTCTACGTAAACTGGTATTAGACATATAAAAACATATTTTATAAACAATTGTTCCATAGAACTCCAAGATTATTTTAAAACAAATTGCCAAAAGTGATCTGAAATAGACTTTGATGAGTTAAGGAGAACTGTTGCTTATGTCTTCAAAGGCAATAAAGAAAAACAATAAAAAACTAATGATCTACTAGAAAAGATCCATAAAGAATTAAAATCTTTAACTGAAAGAATTGATAAACAAGAAAAATGGCATGATACTCAACAAATGCCTCTTGCCTCTCTCCACAAACCTAGTTATCAATCCCTTACCTGACTCTTCTGTGGAAGAAAGGATCACATAATGATGAATTGTAGAAATTTCTTCCAGGTAATCAGAAACAGTAATCAATGAAATTATATATATATATATATATATATATATATATATGTATATGTATATATATATATATCTGAAATTTTATATATATATAATTTCATTGATTATTTATGTATACAAATATATATATACATATATATTTATCTTATATACATAAATATATATATTATATATATATACATAAATAATTATCTTATATATACAAATATATATACATATATATTTGTATACATAAATAATTACAGAAATCATTTCAGGAATCAAAGCATTAGAATTGATAACAATCCTAGGGATAGAAATAGGGCAACTGATAACTCAAACCAAGTTACTCCACAACAGTATATCAGGGTGCTACTGCCCCTCCACATGGGGCAGAAGGTGGTGCTCCTTAGACTCTACTGTTTTTACTGATGTTACCCCTTTTCAGTTTTGTCTCTCTTCCAAATAGTACCAAAGAAGAAGAAACGGGTTTTGAATACAGTGCCTGCCTGACCTCTTACTATCTTTATTTGTACTATCCTACTTGTCACATTGATTTTAAGGTTTTTTCATAACCTCATTACCTCTGACTCATTGCTTTTTATTGTTTTGTAATAAGATATAATGGTCCATTTGATAATGGAAGTAAATTACTTTAGCAATATTTGCATTCCCCACCTCTGCTTTTGTAGAAATGTAATTGATAAGACATATAGGTTGTCAGTCTCATATTAGCGGAGGTGCAAAGATATTCCTAGGGGACATGATATCCCAGGATGACTCCTAAGAGAGAGCATTTCCCAAGAAGTCCATTGCCTTCTGGATCATATTTTGGACCAAAAGAGTACTTTTGTGTTTTGGATTTTGTTGAAACCTATCTCCTTCAAGGTTACAAAATTTGCTAGCTGTAAAAGAACTTTTAGCATGTATCAGTCATACAGCAACTAATGTGACTGATTGTACCTTCTGTTGATAGCAAATGATTAACTGTATTGATTTTATTTGATTATTAATCTTGATAAGACTTCTCTATTGCTGGATCTGTATTTTTTTGTTTCACATTATTTAATCCTTTTACTTGAACAAATTGTCCTTATAGAACAATACATATATTACCTAAAAAAAACTATATTAGGGACCTATATTGACCTGATGTGGCTTTTATAGCAGTTTATGCTTTCTGTAATTTTTCCCCCATTTAAATGTATTATTGCTGCTATACTTTCATTACTTTATCTATCACATTTGTACTCACACAGAGGATCAAGGCAAGTGAAAGAGGAAATGAATCTTATTTTTCAGCAATTAGCCTCTATATTTTACCTCTGTAACTGTGAAACATAAAATTTTGATATTTTTTCATTATTGTTTTTCTTCCTACATGTGATACAGTATTTGAGATTTTCTCTCATTTTTTTTTTATATTTAAAGCATGCCATCAATATTGAAAAGTTTGGTTTTTTTTTTAACTGCTTTACTTTTTGCTATAGAATCAGCTAAGATGTCCATTTGCCTACCATATAGATGAATACTCAAAAAGCTTAATTCATCCTGCCACTAACTTATATCATGAGACTTTTGCTCAATGACTATGTCTGAATCAAGGAAAAATGGACCACAAAGGAGCACAGAAGTTGACCTACAAAGTGACACATGAGCATAAAAGTTAAAGAAAACAAACCAATCCTATAGACATTGAAGACATTCTGCTCAAAGATCCCAAGGACTTGATCATGTGTGAGACTTGAGGTTGCAGCTGTTTAATATATATTAAATGGAAGAAAACCTTGTACCACACTCTTCATCAAGTATATAATATTGCTTTTTCTGGCTCCAGCTCCACTATCCTTGAAAGTGAAAAAAAGGGTCAAACCAGGGAATGCTATATCTCATTTGTTTTGAAACCTATTTTTTTCCTCATATTTCCTTTCATGATGTGACAACTTGCTGTAGTCCAGACTTCTAAATTGTGTTAGTGAATGACTGTCATTGCAGACTTATGCCACATATATCATTACAAGAACTTGTGATTTGTGAATTTTTTCCTTTTTCCTATAATTTTTCAAGTTTTTGTTATTCTATATTTCACTCAGAGGATATTTTTAATGCTGTGAACTAAAATTCCATGATTATGGAAGGTTATCTTGTCAAAAACTTCATTTTTTTCAGATAACGAAATGAAGGAACAAAGTGTTTAAATGCCTTGTCCAAGATAAAAAAAAAGTAATGGACAGAACTAAGAATGGAGCAGAAGCCTCTGATTTCAGATCATTTGCTCTTTCCCTCATACTATCCTACTGACCCCTAAAAGAAAAATTCCCTAAAGGTATATAAAGAGCTGAGGCCCAGATAGGGTTAGAGTAATTTAGTATTGAGATAACCATCAAAGTGCCAAGCTTGACAAAATTTTCCCCCATTCTGGGATGTTTTCCAGGGACTTTTAAAAAATCATCTTATTGTGCATGGTCAGCCCTTCCTTACAATCCTTACAACTTCATTGAATTTCATTTAACTGAAGAATTCTGATATCTCTCAATGTTTTCCAGGGCAACAACTGACTGAAAATGACAATACAGACAACTAAGGTAAAAATGAATGAATGTACCAAAGAAAAGTTTTCAATTGTTTTTCAACTACATTTAGGCACCAAACTTCAACAAGAAGTAATAATACAGCACCATATGGATTTAATAATATCTATAGAAATTAAAACAACAACAACAACAACAACACCTGATATAGTTTCTCTTAGTTTCATGAAAACAAAGAGAAGGAATACAATTTAAAAATTATTTCAATCATTATAAATTAGCGATAATATTTATATACATGAAGGTTTTGTGAGGGAAGAAAAAAAGCAGGTGATAAGTTATTATTACAATTATATTGAGACTGACTTGGCTAAGTTTATTGACACATTTATTGATTATATCAGATTTATTGGTTAGGCCAGCATCAAATCCAATAAGGTAATATCATTTTTCATGGCTCTCTTGCAACCAGGGTCAACATGTGCTGATTCAGGCCACTTAATAAATTCACTTTTAGAAGTTTATCATTCAGCCCCTTCCTTGAACATCCCTAGACATCATTAATTGGTGATTGGTAATTAAGAAGTAGTCCATCGATCTATCCATTCTTCACCATCTCCACCAAGGGCCAGGTCACGTACACTGGAAAAAGACATTTCTCTCCTTCATCTACTAACCAAATTCTATTAAAAAGGAAGATATTAATTTTGATTCCCATGGTCAAATAAAAAAAAAACAGCAACAACAAAAGGTAGAAAATTAGATTGTATCTGTGACCAAGATCCCAGACACAGGAATACATAGCAATTCTCCTTACTACATTGGCATTGATATAATATATGAAAAATAAATTCTCATAGTAGTCAAACATGTATTATACCTGTGATCAGAGGCCATTGGTTCAAATCCTATCTCTGAGGCTTATTTAGCTGTAGGAATCTAAGAAAGTCACTTAAATTAACTCTTTTGTATTTGTTTCCTCATCTCTAAATTAAGAGTTTATGACTAAATGGGTCTGAGAAATCTATTGAGTCTAGATCACCCATTTTCTTTCATGGATAAATGCTATAGATAGATAGGTAGATAGATAGATAGATAGATAGATAGATAGATAGATAGATAGATAGATAGATAGAGACATGTCTAGATAATAGACTCTAACTATATCTTTATCAATTCTACAAATAAAAATAGATGAATGGATAGACAGCTCTTCTGAGAAAAATCTGTGGGTTTTAGTGGACAGTGGGATCAATGTGAGGCAGAAGCATGGTATGGAATTCCAATAATTTAACATAGTGATGGGCTACATTAGGAAGTATATAGTTTCTGGAAATGCATACGTTTATCATAAAACTTCTATCAATCAATCTCTCTCTCTCTCTCTCTCTCTCTCTCTCTCTCTCTCTCTATCTATCTATCTATCTTAGAATCCAAGAGCTAGAAGGGGCATTACAACCTAATCTTTTTTTTACCTCTATAGAAGGAATATAGTTTGCCACAAATAATAAATCCAAGCAGCATAAACACTAAAATTATTAATATTTTTGAGCAATGCATTAAACCATATTCTACTTGGTAAGGTAAAGTTTTGGTAAATAAAAAGATTCAGAATTCTTTTTTTTGGTTGAATTTAATCATCTAATTAAATCTGTACCCCAGTTCGATTTTATATATAGTAAAATTGAGGCCTTGAGTGTGCAAGACTGTAAAAGTCATAAAAGGAAATCAGTTTTAAACTAATTCCTTTCTGGATCAAGTTCAACACCTAGAATACGTTTCTTTACCCAAGCACTTTCCAGCCTTCTCTTTATTAGTTAATAAAAAGTTGGTTAAGTGCATTTCCTAGATCAATAAATGCCAGTCATGATTGGCCTCATCCCATAAATGCTATCATGATTATTTTATGATAAGAACCAAATTGGGTAGTGTGTCAACATTTCAAAAATAACATACTGTTCCAGTTATTACAAGGCTAAAGTAGTTGTGTCAAAAGAAATTCATGAATATTTTCCCTTTTTTATTGTGCAGCTGTAAAACAAATGATTAATTTCTTGAATTAACACAGAAATAAAAATGTAATTTTGATTACAGCAAAGGTTTTCAAGTATTTCTTTTAAGAAAAAAAGCTTCTTGAAAGCATTTGATGTAGCACATGCATGTTCCACAATAAATATGAATCTCTATGTGTAAATAACCCAGATGTAAGGAATAAAGGCAATTCATGTAACTACTTAATGAATTCTTATAAGCCTTTAATTAAGCACATAAATCATACTGAACAGTTTGAATCTAATTGCCTTTTGAATCTGTTGCAGCTCCTAAGCTACATTCTTATTGATCTAAAAATTAAGGAGGGTGTCGGTGACTTTCATACCTCTTAATTGATGTCATTTATTTTCCTTTCTCAGATCCATAGGTCATGGAATTTACTATTTGACAATGTGCACTTCAAAAGATAGGAATGACGCCTAAGAGAGAATGAAAAGAAGCAAAACACAGTTTAATTAGCATTTATTACATGCCTACTATGTACCAGAAATTCAGAATGAAAAGAGAATTAAAAAAAAATCTGTTCTCAGAGATCTGAAGTCATATGGGTTTACTCACTTTAGGAAATTAACCAATTATTGATAATCATGGAGCACCCACTATGTATATAGCATCAGGTGGGGTCTATAGGGAAATTCTCTGAAGTGTAGGCTGGCATGTGGCATGATGGATGAAGTGTTAGTTTTTCAATTAGAAAGACCTGGACAGGTATCTCTCCTCTAGGAAATATTTGTTGGATGACCTGGGATAACTTTCCTTACAATTCTGAATTTAAAGTTACTCCTAAATAAAATGTGGATAATGTTTGCAATTCCCCATTCACCTGGAATGTGAAGATCAAATGAGTTAATAAATATAAGGTGTTTTGTTATCATTAAACTATGAAATAAATTTCAGCTTTTCTTATATAATTTAAAAAACAGTATTAAGGCTTCAGAGTCAGGGATAGATGGGTTCATATTCTGATCCTGACAGAAACTGCAGTTTGACACTGGAAAATCCACCAAATTGTTTATTGCTACAAAGATACCAATTTTCACTGATAAGGTCACTTTATTCAAAGGGAATTCCATTAAAAAGCAGTTCTTAAAGTGTGCACTTGGCACCCTTGAGAGGCCCTGAGACAATTTCAGAGGATTTACAAAGTCAAAACTTTGTTATCCTAATAGTAACATGTTATTTGACTATTTTACTCTCATTCTCTCAGAAGTATATAGTGGAGAGATACTATAAGACCTAGACATTATATTAGTTGTGAAAATGAGAATTAATTAATACCTCATCTGAAGAATTTATACTTTTGCCTTAAAATGGATGAATCTATGGATAGTGTGATTTGCTATTTTGCTCATAATCAGTTCATCATTGAAGATCATATGTATTATTAACAACAAATATCATGTGAATACTTAGCAACAAACAAAGGAATTGCTTAAACATGGAATGGATTTTTGAAATTCATTTTTTATTTGGAATAACTGTACTGACATTTAAAACAATGGTAAAATGAAATAGCATGTCAAACTACTAGAAAGAATCAAGACAGTGGATCTTAAGTGTCCTTGTAGTTGTAAACTATCCAGTAGTTGCTGTTTAATAAAACAAAAGAAAGCATTTTACTAATAATGTTTTAATTAAATAATACAAATTCTTAATTTTATTCTCTTCACTTTTGAGTAGACATGTCCTTAATACTTTGTATGATTAAATTGGAAGCATGCACAAAACACTATGCTTGCATATCAAAGTATAATGATTATCGTGAGTAAAAGTCTTTGTCTGATTGAAATGTGAGCAGAACTAGCCATTTTTTTTTCTCAGGAACATCATTTTTACTTATAAGAACAACTGACAGATAAAATTATGGTTATTCAAACTTGGGTACTGGACAAACATTTTCTCAAAAGTGAATGAAGTAAGCCTGTCACTTAGGGAAAAACAACAGATGACATTTTCTCTAATGATAAAATTCAATGTTTTTAGTAAAATATAGACTTTCTGAAATTTTTATCCTACTGTTAACTTGACAGCTTCTGTCTGTCTGACTTTTCTGATGAAATCAGGGGTCATATTAATGAATATTATTTTTCATATTACATAATGAAATATGTCAAACTTTGGAAGATTTGTAGAACTCAGTGAAAAATAGTTTCCAAATGACCAATGCAAGATTTTACAAAAGCATCCATGTGAAAAAGATTCTTTCAGATAATAGGATAGAATAATGAATTTTAATATAAAAAAGTACATAATGTTAATGTAATTTGAAATTCTATATTGAGACTATTTTTTATAAAATATCACTCATTAATTTTTGATATATTAAAGAATATCCACAATTATGTGAAAAAGGTTAATCATAATGCCTCCCTTTCCCAAATATCTACATTATGAAACAATATGAGGCAAAATTTTGTTCACTTATTTCAACCAGAACAACATATAACAACAGATTGCAAGCAGAATCTGATATTAACATTTAGTATGCTTTTCTTCAAATATAAGATTTATCTGTTAAGGTTGTGAATATTGAGAGATAAAAATCAACTAAACCAAAGCTCATTAGTGTCCTTCATAATTTTCATGATTGAAAAGTGGTCTTGAGTCCAAAAAGGTTAATAAGCACTTTTCTATATCAGGGAAAACACAAATCTTATGTCTATTCCTTCTTATTATATTAATTATGTCTGACCCCCCAGAACAAAACTTGAATAATGAATGGTTCCTTCTTCAATGGAATAATTTACTAAGGATAATAACATACACACATGTATATATACATGCAAAAACATATATGCATATACATACAGACACACATATACATATATATGTATAGTTGACTAGCAGTAGCAATTAGAGAAGAAAAAGAAATTGAGGATATTAAAATTGGCAATGTGGAGACCAAGCTATCACTCTTTATGGATGATATGATGGTTTACTTAAAGAATCTTAGAGAATCAACTAAAAAGATAGTAGAAATAACCAACAACTTCAGCAAAGTTGCAGGATAAAAAATAAACTTACATAAGTCAGCAGCATTTCTATGTATTCCAACACATCATAGCAGCAAGAATTAGAAAGAGAAATTCCATTTAAAATCACCCTAGACAATATAAAATATTTAGGAATCTATCTGCCCAGACAAACACAGGAACTATATGAAAACAACAACAAAACACTCTCCACACAATTAAAACTATATATAAACAACTGGAAAAACATTGATTGCTCATGGGTAGGATGAGCTTACATAATAAAAATGACAATCCTATCCAAATTAATTTACTTATTTAGTGCCATACTCATTGAAATACCAAAAACCTTTTTTACTGAATTAGGAAAAAACATAACAAAGTTCATTTAGACAAACAAAAGATCAAGGATATCCAGGGAAATAATGAAAAAAAAATGTGAAGGAAGGAGGCCTTGCAGTCCCAGATTTCAAACTATATTATAAAGCAGTGGCCATCAAAACAATATGGTATTGGCTAAGAAACAGAAAGGAGATTTAGTGGAATACATTTGGGGTAAGTGACCTCAGCAAGACAGTCTAAGATAAGCCCAAAGATCCCAGCTTTTGGGACCAAAATCCACTATTTGAAAAAAAAAAAACTTCTGGGAAAATTTGAAGACAATATGGAAGAGATTAGGTTTGGATTAATATCTCACACTCTACACCAAGATAAACTCAGAATCGGTGAATGACTTGAATATAAAGAAAGAAACTATAAGTAAATTAGGTAAACACAGAATAGTATATGCGTCAGATATTTGAGAAAGGAAAGATTTTATGATCAAACAAGAGTTGGAAAAAATCACAAAAAGTAAAATAAATAATTTTGATTACATTAAATTAAAAAAATTGTACCAAAAAAAAAAAAACCCAATGCAACCAAAATCAGAAGGGAAGCAACAAATTGGGAAACAATCTTCATAACAAAAATCTCTGACAAAGGTCTAATTACTAAAATTTATGAAGAGCTAAGTTAATTGTACAAAAAATCAAGCCATTCTCCCATTGTTAAATGGACAAAGCACATGAATAGGCAATTTTCAGTTAAAGAAATCAAAATTATTATTAAGCACATGAAAAAATGCTCTAAATCTCTTATAATCAGAGAGATGCAAATCAAAACAACTCTGATGTATCACCTCACACCTAGCAGATTGGCTATCATGATAGCAATGGAAAGTAATGAATGGTGGAGGGGATGTGGCAAAGTTGAAACACTAAAGCACTGTTGGTGGAGTTGTGAATTGATCCAACAATTCTGGAGGGCAATTTGAAACTATGCTAAAAGGGCACTAAAAGACTGTCTGCCCTTTGATCCAGACATAGCATTGTTGGGTTTGTACCCCAAAGAGATAATGTGGGAAAAGACATGTACAAGAATATTCATAGCTGTGCTCTTTGTGGTGGCAAAAAATTGGAAAATGAGGGAATGCTCTTCAATTTGGGAATGGCTAAACAAATTGTGGTATAGGTTGGTGATGGAATACTATTATGCTCAAAGGAATAATAAACTGGAAGAATTCCATGTGAACTGGAACAACCTCCAGGAATTGATGCAGAGTGATAGGAGAAGAACCAGGAGAACATTTTAGACAGAGACTGATACACTGTGGCACTATCAAATGTAATGGACTTCTCCTTTAGTGGAAATGCAGTGATCCTGAACAACCTGGAGTGATCTATGAGAAAGAATATTATTCACATTCAGAGGAAATACTGTGGGAGTAGAAACAATGAATTAAAACATCTGCTTTATTTTGTGGGTTGAGGGGGGTATGACTGGGAATGTAGACTCTGGGTGAAAATCCTAGTGCAAACATCAACAACATGGAAATAGGTTCTGATCAAGGACACGTAAAACCCAGTGAAATTGTGTGCTGGCTACAGGAAAGGTGGGGGAATGGAGAGAGGGAATGAATTTGATTTTTGTAACTAAGAAATAATGTTCTAAATTGACTAAATAAAAAAAATAATCTGTTTCCAAAGTCCCTGTATTTACAGCTCAATAAAAGCAATTGGTATAATTAAGGATGAGGGAAAAGAAACTAAGAGTACAATGTGGAAACAAACTTGAAAGAAAGAGCATTATTAGAATGTTTAAAGGTAGTAAAAAGCACAAGAATGAATTTAACAAATTCTAGAATGCTACAATTAGGGAATACATATTGGAATGTAAAATAATAATTGATTTAAGGGAAAATAAATGAAATTCCTACATTATATCAGTGGAGCTTTTCATCAATTTTTTCTTCCTCACTAAAGGACCATACAACCGGATGATTATATATTCATAATATTAATGTATGATATAATATATACATATATGTAATGCATGTCAAAATTAGAAACATGATGAAATTTATTTATTCCTGTGCCATTCCATAATAATTTGGACTATTCTCTTTTTACCCAATTCATTTTTCTTGAGATTATCCCAATATAATTGACTCATTCTTGTGTCTTCTGTCTAATCAAAGTTATATTAAATTTCTTAATGTTAAAGTTCTTAGGAGTTACATATATTATCTTCTCAAATATGAATGTAAAATAACTTGATTTGCTTATGATATTTCTATCATACTTACCTTTTATTTTCTTCTTGTGTTTTGCATTTAGAAGTAAAATCTTCTGTTAATTTATGGTCTTTTTCTTATCAGGAATGCTTAAAAATCCTCATTTCATTAAATGTCTTCCCTCCTGAAGGATGATACCCATTTATTTTCCTTTCTTGTGAAGTTATTCTTTATTGTAATAATAGCTCCTTGGATTTATGGGATATCAAATTCTAATCCCTCCATTCCTTTAATATGGCATCTGCTAAATCTTATGTGATCCTAACTGGCTTCTTGATGTATTTATCTTTGATTTGGAAACTCTGAAATTTGGCTATAATATTTTTGGAAGTTTTCATTTTGGGATTTCTTTCATTAAGTATCGAGAGGATTCTTTCAGTTTCTATTTACCCTCTGGTTACAACATGTCAGGGCAGTTTTACTTGATATTTTTTCTTAAAATATGGTTTCTAAGATTTTATTTTGATTATGGTTTTAAAGCTTTAAAGCTTTTCTTTTTGATTAAAGCTTTAAAGTGAAAATATTTAAATTATCTCTCCTAAATGTATTTGATATGTCAGTTTTTTACCCAAAATTTCAGATTTTCTCCTATTTGTTCCTGAATTTGACTTTGTTTTATTATTTCTCATGGAGTCCTTGGATTCTACTTTTTTTTTCTTTTTCTTTTTTTTTTTTAATTTTAATATTATTTTATTTGGTCGTTTTCATACATTATTCACTAGAAACAAAGATTGTTTTCTTTTCCTCCCCTCCCCTCCCCCCCCCCCCCCCCGCCTTTCCCTCTCCCATAGCCGACGCATGATTCCACTGGTTATCACATGTGTTCTTGACTCGAACCCATTTCCCTGTTGTTGGAGTTTGCATTATAGTGTTCATTTAGAGTCTCTCCTCAGTCTTATCTCCTCCAACCCTGTAGTCAAGCAGTTGCTTTTCAGCGGTGTTTTTACTCCCACAGTTTATCCTCTGCTTGTGGGTAGTATTTTTTTTTAGATCCCTGCAGATTGTTCAGGGATTGCATTGATACTAATGGAGAAGTCCATCACCTTCGATTGTACCAAAATGTATCAGTCTCTGCGTACAATGTTTTCCTGGTTCTGCTCCTCTCGCTCTGCATCACTTCCTGGAGGTTGTTCCAGTCTCCATGGAACTTCTCCACTTTATTATTCCTTTTAGCACAATAGTATTCCATCACCAACATATACCACAATTTGTTCAGCCATTCCCCAATTGAAGGGCATCCCCTCATTTTCCAATTTTTGGCCACCACAAAGAGCGCAGCTATGAATATTTTTGTACAAGTCTTTTTGTCCATTATCTCTTTGGGGTACAAGCCCAGCAGTGCTATGGCTGGATCAAAGGGCAGACAGTCTTTTATCGCCCTTTGGACATAGTTCCAAATTGCCCTCCAGAATGGTTGGATCAATTCACAACTCCACCAGCAATGAATCAATGTCCCCACTTTGCCACATCCCCTCCAGCATTCATTGCTTTGCATAGCTGTCATGTTAGCCAATCTGCTAGGTGTGAGATGATACCTCAGAGTTGTTTTGATTTGCATCTCTCTGATTATAAGAGATGTAGAGCACTTTTTCATGTGCTTATTAATAGTTTTGATTTCTTTGGCTGAGAATTGCCTGTTCCTGTCCCTTGCCCATTTGTCAATTGGAGAATGGCTTGATTTTTTGTACAATTGATTTAGTTCTTTATAAATTTTAGTAATTAAACCCTTGTCAGAGGTTTTTATGAAGATTGTTTCCCAATTTGTTGCTACCCTTCTGATTTTGGTTACATTGGTTTTGTTTGTACAAAAACTTTTTAATTTGATGTAATCCAGATTATTTATTTTGCATTTTGTAACTCTTTCTAATTCTTGCTTGGTTTTGAAGTATTTCCCTTGCCAAAGGTCTGACATGTATACTATTCTGTGTTCACCTAATTTTCTTATAGTTTCCTTCTTTATGTTCATGTCATTCATCCATTTTGAATTTATCTTGGTGTAGGGTGTGAGGTGTTGATCTAAGCCTAATCTTTCCCACACTGTCCTCCAATTTTCCCAACAGTTTTTATGAAATAGTGGATTTTTGTCCCAAAAGCTGGGATCTTTGAGTTTGTCATATACTGTCTTGCTGAGGTTGCTTGCCCCCAGTCTATTCCACTGATCCTCCTTTCTGTCTCTTAGCCAGTACCAAATTGTTTTGATGACCGCTGCTTTATAATATAGTCTGAGATCTGGGACTGCAAGACCCCCTTCCTTTGTGTTTTTTTTCATTAATTCCCTGGATATCCTTGATCTTTTGTTCTTCCAAATGAACTTTGTTATGTTTTTTTCTAAATCAGTAAAAAAAATTTTTGGAAGTTCCATGGGTATGGCACTAAATAGATAGATGAGTTTGGGTAGGATGGTCATTTTTATTATATTGGCTCGTCCTACCCATGAGCAGTTAATGTTCTTCCAATTGTTCAAGTCTAGTTTTAGTTGTGTGGAAAGTGTTTTGTAGTTGTGTTCATATAGATCCTGTGTTTGTCTCGGGAGATAGATTCCTAAGTATTTTATTTTGTCTTGGGTAATTTTGAATGGGATTTCTCTTTCTAGTTCTTGCTGCTGAGCTGTGTTGGAATTATATAGAAATGCTGATGACTTATGTGGGTTTATTTTGTATCCTGCAACTTTGCTAAAGTTGTTGATTATTTCAATTAGCTTTTTGGTTGAGTCTCTAGGATTCTTTAAGTAGACCATCATGTCATCTGCAAAGAGTGATAATTTGGTCTCCTCCTTGCCTATTTTGATGCCTTCAATTTCTTTTTCTTCTCTAATTGCTACTGCTAGTGTTTCTAATACAATGTCAAATAATAGAGGTGATAATGGGCATCCTTGTTTCACTCCTGATCTTAATGGGAATGGGTTTAGTTTATCCCCATTGCAGATGATATTAGCTGATGGTTTTAGATATATACTGTTTATTATTTTTAGGAATGACCCTTCTATTCCTATGCTTTCTAGTGTTTTTAGTAGGAATGGGTGTTGTATTTTATCAAAGGCTTTTTCTGCATCTATTGAGATAATCATGTGATTCTTGTTGGTTTGCTTGTTGATGTGGTCAATTATGTGGATAGTTTTCCTAATGTTGAACCAGCCCTGCATCCCTGGTATGAATCCTACTTGATCATGGTGGATGACCCTTCTAATCACTTGCTGGAGTCTTTTTGCTAGTATCCTATTTAAGATTTTTGCATCTATATTCATTAGGGAGATTGGCCTATAGTTTTCTTTCTCTGTTTTTGGCCTGCCTGGCTTTGGAATTAGTACCATGCTTGTGTCATAAAAGGAGTTTGGTAGGACTCCCTCTTTGCTTATTATGTCAAATAGTTTGTGTAATATTGGGGTTAACTGTTCTCTGAATGTTTGATAGAATTCACTGGTGAATCCATCAGGCCCTGGGGATTTTTTCTTAGGCAGTTCTTTGATGGCTTGATGGATTTCAATTTCTGATATGGGATTATTTAAGAAAACTATTTCTTCTTCTGTTAGTCTAGGCAATTTATATTTTTGTAAATATTCATCCATATCACCTAGGTTGGTATATTTATTGCCATATAGTTGGGCAAAGTAGTTTTTAATGATTGCCTTAATTTCCTCTTCATTTGAGGTGAGATCCCCCTTTTCATCCTTGATGCTATTAATTTGCCTTTCTTCTTTCCTTTTTTTAATTAAAGTAACCAGTACTTTGTCTATTTTGTCTGTTTTTTCAAAGTACCAGCTTCTAGTCTTGTTTATTAGCTCAATAGTTCTGTCACTTTCTATTTTATTAATTTCTCCCTTAATTTTTAGGATCTCTAGTATGGTTTTCTTCTGGGGGTTTTTAATTTGTTCATTCTCAAGTTTTTTTATTTGCATTTCCAATTCCTTGGTCTCTGTCCTCCCTAATTTGTTAATATATGCACTGAGGGATATGAATTTTCCTCTAAGTACTGCCTTGGCTGCATCCCATAAGGTTTGAAAGGATGTTTTGCCGTTGTCATTTTCTTCAACGAAATTGTTAATTGTTTCTATGATTTCTTCTCTAACTATCCGATTTTGGAGTATCATGTTATTTAATTTCCAATTAATTTTTGATTTGGGTCTCCATGTACCCTTGCCGATCAATATTTTAATTGCCTTGTGATCTGAAAAGGCTGCAGTTAATATTTCTGCTTTTCTGCATTTAAGTGCCATGTTTCTATGACCTAGTGTATGATCTATTTTTGTGAATGTGCCATGTGGTGCTGAAAAGAAGGTGTATTCTTTTTTGTCCCTATTTATTTTTCTCCATATGTCTATTAATTCTAATTTTTCTAAGATTTCATTCACCTCTTTTACCTCTTTCTTATTTATTTTTTGATTTGATTTATCTAAATTTGATAGTGGTTGGTTCAAGTCTCCCACTAATATGGTTTTACTGTCTAATTCCTCCTTCAATTCTCCTAGTTTCTCTATTAAAAATTTGGATGCTATACCATTTGGTGCATACATGTTGATTAGTGATATTTCCTCATTGTCTATATTTCCTTTTAGCAGAATATATTTACCTTCCCTGTCCCTTTTGATCAGGTCTATTTGTACTTTGGCTTTGTCAGATATCATGATTGCAACTCCTGCCTTCTTTCTATCGGTTGAGGCCCAAAAGGTCTTACTCCAACCTTTAATTCTAACCTTGTGAGTGTCAACCCGTCTCATATGTGTTTCTTGAAGACAACATATGGTAGGGTTTTGTGTTCTAATCCAATCTGCTATTTGTCTGCGTTTTATGGGTGAGTTCATCCCATTCACGTTCAAAGTTATGATTGTTATTTGTGGATTCGCTGGCATTTTGATGTCTTCCCCTAGTTCTGACCTTTCTTCTTTAGCTTTCTCCTTTTGAACCAGTGATTTACTTTAGGTTAGTCCCCCTAGTCCCCTCCCTTGAGATGCTTCCCTTTCTAGCCCCTCCCTTTTTATGCTCCCTTCCCCTCCCCCCTCTCCTTCCCTCCCTTTTTGTACTCCCTCCCCCCCCCTCCTTAATTTTCCTTTCTTTCTTGCCCTAATGGATAAGATAGAATTTAGGATCCCACTGGATCTAGATGTTCTTCCCTCTCAGATTTGATTTCACTGAGAGTAAGGTTTAAGTAATTCCACTTCACGCTCTCTTCCTCTCCTTCTCATATGAGAGTTCTTCCCCTCCCCTTCCCATGTGTATCTTTATATGGGAAAGTTTATTCTATTGATTCCCCCCCTATTTCTTGAAGTTAATCTTAGTATTATCACGGTTCCCCCCTCCCTTTTCCTTTTTTTGCCCCAACTTTCCCCAAATCTTCTTAATTCCCCAATCTTTCCCTATGCATGTTTCTTCTAACTACTCTTATGATGATACAATTTATAAGAGTTACACAAAACATTTTCCCCACATATTAATATATATATAATTAGATGTAAATGTAGTCCTTATAGAAGGGAGTTTGACTTAAAGAGAAAGATAAGATTTATCTCCTTTTCCCTTTCTTTCATATTTACCTTTTCATGTTTCTCTTGCTTTCTGTGCTTGGATATCGAACTTTCCACAGAGCTCTGGTCTTTTCTTAGCAAATGCTTGGAAATCTTCTATTTTGTTGAATGCCCATACTTTCCCCTGGAAGTATATAGTCAGTTTTGCTGGGTAGTTGATTCTTGGTTGGAGACCCAGCTGTCTTGCCTTTCTAAATATCGTGTTCCATGCTTTGCGGTCTCTTAGTGTATTAGCCGCTAAGTCGTGTGTGATCCTTATGGGAGCCCCCTTATATCTGAAGCTCTTCTTCTTGGCTTCTTGTAGGATTTTCTCCTTTACTTGGAAGCTCTTGAATTTGGCAATTACATTCCTAGGCGTTGTCTTTTGGGGATTTAGTATAGAAGGTTTTCTATGAATCCTTTCTATTTCTATTTTGCCCCCTTGCTCCAGAACGTGGGGGCAATTTTCTTTTATAATCTCCTCTAGAATAAAATCCAATTTGTTGTTTACCTCTGGTTTTTCTGGGAGACCGATGATACGGAGATTTTCTCGTCTTCCTCTGTTCTCCAGGTCCGTGACCTTCTCAGTGAGATATTTTCTGTTTTCTTCCAATTCATTAATTATTTGTGTTTGCTTTATTGATTCTTGCTGTTTTATCATCTCACTTTCTTCGAGGTCCTTAATTCTGGTCATTAGGGACTGGATTTGCTTTTTAGCCTTGTCTGCCCTTCTATTGGATGCTTTGAGTTCTTTTTCCAATTGAGCAGTCTTATCTGTCAGACAGCTGATCTCTTTCTCCCATTTTTCTTTCCAGAAGGTTTCCATCTTTTGGATAAGTTCCAGTTTGAGATCTTCCAGAGCTTGTTGATAGTTTCCATTTTGGGAGGCGTGTTCTGATTTTTTTTGGATTTCCTCCTCATTCTCCTCTTTTCCTTGGGTACTTCCACCATAAAAGTTTTCAATAGTCACTTTTTTCCCTTTCTTCCTGGAGGCTTGATTTTGGGCCATGTGAGCCATCCCTTTGGTGGTTTTATTTCCCTTTCCTTTTTGGTCTGGGGTCTGGGTTATAAGAGCGGTTTTTCTGTGAAATTAGGTTGCTTCAGACTAGTTCTTCCCAGCCTCGGAGCCCAGGTATTCAGCTCCGCCCAGATAATCAGCAGCTCGCGTTGTTCAGCCCAGCCCGCACCGAGTCCAGGTCCGCTGGATTCTCCAGTGAAAGCGCCCTGAGACGTTTTTTTCCTGGCAGTCCCCAGATCCCAAGGACCCTGGAGTGCCCCCCCCAGACAGAGACGCTCCCCACTCACTCGCTGTCCTGGTGAGCGCTCAGGTAGCTCACTCTGGTTTAGTGGGGGAGGTGGGGTGGGGGAAGGGCGGCTCAGTTCACTTTTCTGTGCAAGCTTTTCCTTCTTATTTTAGTGTGGAAATGTTCAAGCCCCATGTACCTTTGCCTCTGTGGGGTACTGGGGAGTCCTTCTGTTCCTCCAAAGGTGATTTTATGCTCCTTTGATGTAGTCTATTTCGTTCGGTGCTGGGGAGAGGAAGCGTGCCGCGTCTAGATTGCAGCCATGATTACCCGGAAGTCCGGATTCTACTTTTTAAATTCTCATTCTTAAGTTTTTATTTTCTTCATTGAACTTTTACCCCTTTTTCCATTTGGTTAGTTTTATTATTTCATTATTTCCTTCAAAATATTATGTCTCTTCAATCAATCTATTAATTGTTTTTCCCCAAAATTTTCTTCCTTAGCTTTCATTTCTTAACCTAATGTTTTCTTTACTACTTTTATTTGACCTTGAAAATAGTTTTCAAGTTACCCAGGAATTCTTATCAAGCTTCTGTTCAATTTATAATTTTTCCTCATGTTTCTGATTTTAGCCATTTTGATATTGTCTTCTTCTAAGTTTGTCTTGATCTTCCCTGTCACTGTAAAGTTTTAGTTTTAGTTTTTCACATTTTTTTTTTACATTTTTGTAGCCTACTTTTCACATTGGAATTCATGTTAAAGTTGAACACACTTCCCATCTGGGAAGTAGATAGAGCTATGTTGTGCAAACCTTATACATTTTTCATGTTTCTTCTTTCAGAAATAGTTCTGGGGGTTTGGAAGTTTTGGTACTTCCAAGGAGATATGATCTGTGGAGATATGTGGTTACTACTCTCCTGATCTGTGTAATTTTCCTAACCTAAGAAAGGCTCTTTATGCCTTTTAGCTGGAAGTACTATTGCTCCTTGGGACCCCTGCTTCCTTAATACTCCACATACTATTGCTTCTTAGAGCCCTAATCTCATGTTACTGAAAATACTCATACTCCTGAGGGACCCTGATTCTTTGTTATGGAAGTCACTCCTCTCTGCCTTAGAATTGTGACCCAGAACTGGGTAAAGGCAATGAAATTACCCTTGGTTCTTGTACAACGTATCCAGATAATTTCTTCTTTGTAAATTGCTGGATAATAAAATATTGAAAGAGACGGATAGAAGCTTTTGTAATGGCCTGGTGCAAGGACTTCACAAAGCAGGTCCTAGGCACATGCCCTGAACATGATGAGTGGTTTCAGAATTGGGGAAAGGGATAAAAAGTGGAATCTCAGGACTAAGGATGTTGGTTGACTGTTGGACACCAGGAGAGCTGGGACTGACTTCCTATGGCCATTATGTGAAGGCTAGAGGGAGTTAACTGATTTTTCCTGACCCGACCATGGAGTTTCCTTTCATGGAGCTTACCCTGAGAGGTTTTTCCTTCCCTGACCCCAGAGATCATCTGTGATTCTATGAGCTGAGACATTCTTGTACCATCCTGAAATCTGTGCATGTGAGCTGTGGAGACCCAGTGAATCTACAAGAGATGAACCTTACCGTCTTGGTGAGGCCTCTGGCCTTGAGGGGGTAAACTCAACTTGATATCGCTATCTTTTTCCTGATGAACAATTTATTCATCACTACTTGTGAGTGGACCAGTTAGAACAGGATTTAGGTAGCCAGATTTCACTAGACAGCTGAGATAGAGGAGTGAGAGTAGCCATCATACTCTATGAAGACAGTCTGTGAAGGTTCTTAGGTTGGATTTGGGTGGAGAATTGAGATTACAAGATTTAGGGACTCCTAAACCCTGGTCCACTAACACATCCTGAGAGTTTGAGCTTTGAAATAAATTTATAACTGTTCATAACTATCTGAGAAGCAGTCAGATTTATTAGCACCAACAAAGATAGGTTAGGTCTACCTCTGGCCTCCATCTTTTTATTTATTTATTTTTTTTTTGGAAAATTTTATTTAATTAGTCAATTTAGAACATTATTCCTTGGTTACAAGAATCATATTCATCCCCTCCCCTCTCTCACCCCTTCCTGTAGCCAATGCGCAATTCCACTGGGTATTACATGTGTCCTTGATCAAAACCTATTTTCTTCTTGTTGATGTTTGTACTAGGATGATCATTTAGAGTTTACATTTCCAATCATATCCCCCTTGACCCATCTAATCAAGCAGTTGTTTTTCTTCTTTGTTTCTACTCCCACAGTTTTTCCTCTGAATGTGGATAGTGTTCTTTTTAACAAATCCCTCTGAGTTGTTCAGGATCACTGAATTTCCACTAATGGAGAAGTCCATTACATTAGATTGTACCACAGTGTATCAGTCTCTGTGTACACTGTTTTCTTGGTTCTGCTCCTTTCCCTATGCATCACCTCCTGGAGGTGGTTCCAAGTCTCCATGGAATTCCTCCACTTTACTATTCCTTTTAGCACAATAGTATTCCATCACCAACATATACCATAATTTGTTCAGCCATTCCCCAGTTGGAGGGCATTCCCTCATTTTCCAATTTTTGGCCAATACAAAGAGAGGAGCTATGAATATTCATTTTTTATATTTTTAAATAATATTTTATTTGATCATTTCCAAGCATTATTCATTAGAGACAAAGATCATTTTCTTTTCCTCCCCCCCCATAGCCGACACATGATTCCACTGGGTATCACATGTGTTCTTGATTCAAACGCATTGCCATGTTGTTAGTATTTGTATTAGAATGTTCATTTAGAGTCTCTCCTCAGACATGTCCCCTCAAACACTGTAGTCAAGCAGTTGCTTTTCCTCGGTGTTTTTACTCCCACAATTTGTCCTCTGCTTGTGGATAGTGTTTTTCTCCTAGATCCCTGCAGATTGTTCAGGGACATTACATTGTCACTAATGGAGAAGTCCATTACTTTCGATTTTCCACAGTGTATCAGTCTCTGTGTACAATGTTCTCCTGGTTCTGCTCCTCTCACTCTGCATCACTTCCTGGAGGCTGTTCCAGGCTCCACGGAATTCCTCTACTTTATTATTCATTTTTGCACAATAGTATTCCATCACCAACATATACCACAACTTGTTCAGCCATTCCTCAATTGAAGGGCAACCCCTCATTTTCCAATTTTTGGCCACCAAAAACAGTGCAGCTATGAATATTCTTGTACAAGTCTTTTTCCTTATTATCTCTTTGGGGTACAAACCCAGCAGTGCTATGGCTGGATCAAAGGGCAGACAGTCTTTTAGCACTCTTTGGGCATAGTTCCAAATTGCCCTGCAGAATGGTTGGATCAATTCACAACTCCACCAGCAATGAATTAATGTCCCTACTTCACCACATCCCCTCCAGCATTCACTGCTTTCCTCTGCTGTCATGTTGGCCAATCTGCTAGGTGTGAGGTGATACCTCAGAGTTGTTTTGATTTGCATCTCTCTGATTATAAGAGATTTAGAACACTTTTTCATGTGATTATTAATAGTTTTGATTTCTTTATTTAAAAACTGCCTATTCATGTCCCTTGCCCATTTATCAATTGGAGAATGGCTTGATGTTTTGTGCAATTGATTTAGCTCTTTATAAATTTGAGTAATTAAACCTTTGTCAGAGGTTTTTATGAAGATTGTTTCCCAATTTGTTGCTTCCCTTCTGATTTTAGTTATATTGGTTTTGTTTGTACAAAAGCTTTTTAATTTGATGTAGTCGATATTATTTATTTTACATTTTGTGACACTTTCTATGTCTTGCCTGGTTTTAAAGTCTTTCCCTTCCCAAAGGTCTGACAGGTATACTACTCCATGTTTACCTAATTTACTTATGGTTTCCTTCTTTATGTTCAAGACATTCACCCATTTAGAATTTATCTTGGTGTACGGTGTGAGGTGTTGATCCAGACCTAATCTCTCCCACACTGTCTTCTAATTTTCCCAGCAATTTTTATCGATAAGTGGATTTTTGTCCCAAAAGCTGGGATCTTTGGGTTTATCATATACTGTCTTGCTGAGGTCACTTGCCCCAAGTCTATTCCAATGATCCTCCTTTCTGTCTCTTAGCCAGTACCAAATCATTTTCATGACTGCTGCTCTATAATATAGTTTGAGATCTGGGACTACAAGGCCCCCTTTCTTTGTATATTTTTTTCATTATTTCCCTTGATATCCTTGATCCTTTGTTCTTCCAAAGGAATTTTGTTATGTTTTTTTCTAAATCAGTAAAGAAAATTTTTGGCAGTTCAATTGGTATGACACTAAATAGATAAGTAAGTTTGGGTAGGATGTTCATTTTTTTTTTATATTGGCTCATCCTATCCATGAGCAGTTAATATTTTTCCAATTGCTCAAGTCTAGTTTTAGTTCCGTGGAGAGGGTTTTGTAGTTGCGTTCATATAGTTCCTGTGTTTGTCTCAGGAGATAGATTCCCAAGTATTTTATTTTGTCTAAGGTGATTTTGAATGGGATTTCTCTTTCTAATTCTTGCTGCTGAGCTATGTTGGAAATATATAGAAATGCTGATGACTTATGCGGGTTTATTTTGTAACCTGCAACTTTGCTAAAGTTGTTGATTATTTCAATTAGCTTTTTGGTTGAATCTCTAGGATTCTTTAAGTAGACCATCATGTCATCTTCAAAGAGAGATAACTTGGTCTCCTCCTTGCCTATTTTGATGCTTTCAATTTCTTTTTCTTCTCTAATTGCTACTGCTAGTGTTTCTAGTACAATGTCAAATAGTAGAGGTGATAATGGGCATCCTTGTTTCACTCCTGATCTTATTGGGAATGCATCTAGTTTATCCCCATTACAGATGATATTAGCTGATGGTTTTAGCTATATAGTTTATTATTTTTAGGAAAGACCCTTCTATTCATATGCTTTCTAGTGTTTTTAAGAGGAATGGATGTTGTATTTTACCAAAGGATTTTTCTGGTGATTTTTGTTGGTTTGTTGGTTTTTCAGGTGATTTTTGTTGGTTTGCTTGTTGATATGGTCAATTATGTGGATGGTTTTCCTAATATTGAACCAGCCCTGCATCCCTGGTATAAATCCTACTTGATCATGGTGGATGACCCTTCTGATCTCTTGCTGGAGTCTTTTAGCTAGTATCCTATTTAAGATTTTTGCATCTATATTCATTAGGGAGATTGGTCTATAATTTTCTTTCTCTGTTTTTGACCTGCCTGGTTTTGGAATCAGTACCATGTTTGTGTCATAAAAGGAGTTTGGTAGAACTCCCTCTTTTCTTATTATGCCAAATAGTTTGTATAGTATTGGGGTTAACTGTTCTCTGAATGTTTGATAGAATTCACTGGTGAATCCATCAGGCCATGGGGATTTTTTCTTAGGAAGTTCTTTGATGGTTTCTTGGATTTCATTTTCTGATATGGGATTATTTAAGAATTCTATTTCTTCTTCTGTTAGTCTAAGCAGTTTGTATTTTTGTATATATTCATCCATATCACCTACATTGGTGTATTTATTGCCATATAAGTGGGCAAAATAATTTTTAATGATTGCCTTAATTTTCTCTTCATCGAGGTGATGTCCCCCTTTTCATATTTGATGCTGTTAATTTGCTTTTCTTCTTTCCTTTTTTTAATTAGGTTGACCAGTACTTTCTCTATTTTGTTTGTTTCTTCAAAGTACCAGCTTCTTATCTTATTTATTAAATCAATAGTTCTATCATTTTCGATTTTATTAATTTCTCCCTTAATTTTTAGGATTTCTAGTTTGGTTTTCTTCTGGAGGTTTTAATTTGGTTGCTTTAGAGTTTTTTTTTTTATTTGCATTTCCAATTCATTAATCTCTGCTCTCCCTAGTTTGTTAATATATGCACTCAGGGATATGAATTTACCTCTGATTACTGCTTTGGCTGCATCCCAAAAGGTTTGAAAGGATGTCTCACCATTGTAATTTTCCTCGATGAAATTATTAATCATTTCTATGATTTGTTCTCTAACTAACTGATTTTGGAGTATCATATTTTTAAATTTCCAATTAATTTTTGATTTGGTTTTCCACATACCATTATTGATCATTATTTTTATTGCCTTGTGATCTGAAAAGGCTGCATTTATTATTTCTGCTTTTCTGAATTTGTATGCCATGTTTCTGTGACCTAGTGTATGGCAATCTTTGTGAATGTGCCATGTGATGCTGAGAAGAAGGTGTATTCCTTTTTGACCCTATTTATTTTCCTCCATATGTCTATTAACTCTAATTTTTCAAAGATTTCATTCACTTCTTTTACCTCTTTCTTATTTATTTTTTGATTTGATTTATTTAAATTTGAAAATAGTTGGCTCAAGTCTCCCACTAATATGGTTTTACTGTCTATTTCTTCCTTCAATTCTCCTAGTTTCTCCATTAGAAATGTGGGTGCTATATTATTTGGTGCATATATATTGATTAGTGATATTTCCTCATTATCTATAGTCCTTTTTAACAAAATATAATTACCTTTCCTATCCGTTTTAATCAGGTCAATTTTTATTTGGCTTTATCAGGTATCATGATTGCAACTCCTGCCTTCTTTCTGTCAGTTGAGGCCCAGAAGGTCTTACTCCATCCTTTAATTCTGTCCTTTTGGGTGTCTACCCTCCTCATGTATGTTTCTGGAAGACAACATATAGTAGCGTTTTGGATTCTAATCCATTCTGCTATTCATCTACATTTTATGGGTGAGTTCATCCCATTCACGTTCACAGTTATGATTTTCACTTGTGGACTCCCTGGCATTTTTATATCCTTCCCTAATTCTAACCTTTCTTCTTCAGCTTTAACCTTTTAATCCAGTGATTTATTTTAAATCAGTCTCAGTCCCCCTTGTCCCCTCCCTTGATCTGTTTCCCTTTCTGTCCTCTCCCTTTTCCCCCTCCCCCTCCCCCTCTCCTTCCCTCCCTTTTTTGTGTTCCCTCCTGCCCTACCTCCCTTGGTTTTCCCTTCTCCCTACCCTTGTTGGGTAAGATAGAATTCAAGATCCCAATGGATCTGGATGTTCTTCCCTTTCATAGTTGATTTCCCTAAGAGTAAGGTTTAAGTAAAAACTCTCTTCCTCTCCTTCTTATAGGTGTTTTTTTCCCCTCCCCTTCCCGTGTGAATCTTTGTGTGAGAAAGATTGTTCCATTTGGTTTTTCTTTTCCCCCTATTTACACATTACATTTCCCCCACATATTAATATACATTGATTGATATAAATGTAGTCCTTATAGAAGATAGTTTGAATAATAGAAAAAGATAATATTTTTCTCCTTTTCCCTTTCCTTCATATTTACCTTTGCAGGTATTCCATGCTCTTTGTTTTTCGATATCGAACTTTCCACAGAGCTCTGGTCTTTTCTTTGCAAAAACTTGGAAATCTTCTATTTTGTTGAATGCCCATACTTTCCCTTGGAAGTATATAGTCAGTTTAGATGGATAGCTGATTCTTGGTTGAAGACCCAGCTCTCTTACTGTTCTGAAGATCAAGTTCCATGACTTACTGTCATTCAGAGTGGCACTTGAAAGGTCTTGTGTAACCCTGATTGGCATTCATTTATATCTATATTGTCTTTCTGGCTTCTTGTAAGATTTTTTCTTTTGCTTGAAAGCTTTGGAATTTGGCAATTACATTCCTGGGAGTTGTCTTTTGGGGATTTAGTGTAGAGTGTGTACTGTGAGCTCTTTCAATGCCTGTATTGCCCCCTTGTTCTAGAATCTCTGAGCAATTTTCTTTGATTATATCTTGTATTATGATGTCGAGTTTGCTGTTTATTTCTGGCTTTTCTGGTAGTACTATTATTCTTAAATTGTCTCTTCTCCCTCTATTTTCTAAGTCTATGACCTTGTCAGTGAGATAGTTAATGTTCTCTTCTAATTTCTTGGTCTTTTGGCTTTGCTTTATTGATTCTTGCTCTTTTACAAGATCATTGTCCTCCAGTTGCCTGATTCTGACTTTTATAGCCTGGTTTTCCTTTTCAGTTTGGTCAAACTGGTTTTGTAGATGCGTGAATTTCTTTTGCATTAATTCCCACTTTTCCTGCCAGAAGGCTTCCATCTTTTTGATCATTTCCAATTCAAATTCTTCGTGAGTTTGTGGAGAGTTTCCATTTCCTTTGGAAGGTTTTGGAGCATTTGCTTTTGTTTCCGCTTCTATCTCCTCTGTATTTTGTATTTTTGCTCCATAAAATGTGTCCAAATTCGCCCCCTTCTTCTTGTTTTTTTTTTTTGTGTGTTTTGAGGCTTTTCTGTGATGTTTACCATCTCTGAGTGAGTCTGGCTCTTCTTATATCTGTCTAATGTTCAGAGGCTTTAGCCCGAGGCAAATTATCCATTCTCTGCAGCTGTTCTGTCTTCCCGGGGAAGCCTGGAACTTGGGGTGTTACTGCTCTCAGTTCCCTCCCAATGTTTCTTCACTGCCTTACTTCCACACTTGAGCCTGGCTCAGCACTGTCCACAAGGTATCTCAGTGCCTTTGCCGGCCAGAAGACCCTGCACTCTGAGTGGAAAAGGGCCATGGCTTCCCGGAGCTCAGAGGTCTTCTGATTGGATTAACTTCAGCTGGGTTTGACTGAGTATCCCCTGAAGCAGGGACCTTCTGTGAGACTCAGATAGAAGGATCCAGCCAGGGAGCAACAGGCTTCCCCCCATCTCTCTCTGTTTCCCTGCTGTCTGTGTTACCCCCATGACTGGCTCAGGTTGTTTTCAGGATGCAGTCTTCAGAATAGCCAGCCCTGAGGTCCTTTTGCTGGCTCTGAAGTTCCTGCTGCTGCCTTGGACTCAGCACTCTGGGTTCAGGGGGATGGGTCCTGGGACCTTCCTTCTGCCTACCCCTTTGATCTGAATGATCTAAGGTTCTGGCTTTTGGGGCGGCATACTTTTTGATCCAGGTCCAGGAGGAGGGTTCCCGGGATCTATCCTGTTGTTCGTTTTGAATTTCGGTGCCCTAGGAGCATACAGTTTGAGATTAGTAAGGAAGGATTTCTGGAGATCTGAACTTTAGCACTGTCTAAGCCACCATCTTGACCAGACGTCCACAATGAATTAATGACCTGAAAGATTGGCAGTGTTGAGATTTTGTTGCAAAACTTATTTTAAGTTAATAAAAACATATTCAACATGAATCCTTAGGAAAAATATGCATGAATGAGGTTGTTATTGAGTTTTTATTGTTGTTCAGTCACATCAACTGTTTCTGATCATATTTGGGACTTTCTTAGAACTTATCCTGATCTGGGACTCAATTCTCTGTACCACTTATCTACTCCTATTTAAATTTTATTCTAGTATTATATAAAATGGAAAAAAAAACTTAAGCAATAATAAATTTAAAAGATTTGTCAGGGTCCTGAGTAAGAGAATTTTAATACATTACAAATTTTGGAAGATTATTGGAAGAGATGGAATTTTGGGAATGATACGTATTGGAGGAGAAAGACAACACAAAGAATCCATAGGAAGGAGAGAAAAGGGATAAATAAGAAGCCATAATGCTATTCTCATAAGGAAATTGAAGCATATGTCTGTTTAAAAGCTATGTTGTGTCCAGTTTAAATGGTTTTTAAAGCATACATTCTGAAAAAAGTATGCATCCTCTCTGAGAGTTAAAAGGAGGGTTGGGAGTGAGCTGACAGTTGACTAGGGCCTTTTATAAGGAGAGAAATTGTATGTAGATGCCAGAAATTAATCAGGGACTATCAGGCAGCCAAGGGAAGAGGAAATTGTTCCATTCTACTTAGAAATAAGACCATAAACACGATTCATAGGTGTAATCTCTGTTTCTTTTGACTTCTGCCATGCTGTATGGAACACAAAGCTATTTTCCCCCTTTCTCATACAAAGACATAAGAAGAAATTTAGTATTTAGAAATCAAAAATGAATCACTGGCTAGTAGAGTGAGAAAGTTCAGGCCATTCTAAGATTTGTTAAAGCATGTGGGGAAAAAAGGTTTTAGGTTTTATTAACATGAAAAAAAGATAAACAACTCTGGAGGTATAGAAGAACCATGAATAAATAAAAAAAGAAGCAAGATCAATTGTTCTAATCAAGTCTGGGTATTGAATTATTGTAAAAGTTAAACAATGCATTATAGCTATTGGTTATTGAGTAATTTACCAAATTGTACCTAAACTTATAAACATATATATATATATATATATATATATATATATATATATATGAAATTTTATTTCTTAATTGAAAAATTTATTTAATTAATTTAGAATATATTTTTATGGTTCCATGATTCATGTTCTTTACCTCCCTTCCTTCCCTCACCCCCTGTAGCCGATGTACAATTCCATTGGTTTTTACATATATCGCTGATCAAGACCTATTTCCATATTATTGATAATTGCACTAGGGTGATCATTCTCCAATCATATCCCCACCAACCCATGAGTTCAAGCAATTATTTTTCTTCTGTGCTTCTACTCCCACAGTTCTTCCTCTGGATGTGGATAGCAATCTTTCTCATGAGTCCCTCAGAATTGTCCTGGATCACTGCATTTCTGCTAGTGGTCTATTATATTGGATTGTACCACAATATATCTTTCTCTGTGTATAATGTTCTCCTCTTTCTACTCCTTTCACTCTGCATCACTAACTGCAGGTCATTCCAGTTCATATTTGTTGCATAATTTCTAAAAGCACAGGAATGTAAATGATAAGCAAGGTCTACAAGTCATAAAGAAATAGATTAATTGTAAGATGGCTGATCTCACAATAAATCCAGACTTGTGGTCAAGACCAAAAGACCCCAATTCTTGTGAGAGGACTTCTTTTATACCCCAAGAATATCACCACTCATGAAATAATTCAAGACAGTGATAAAAATAGAGAGATGTGGATTTGTTGAAGTAATCAGGGAATACTTCTCATTGATAAAAGATGTTACTTGGTGATGACTTGAAAATCACTTGATAGACAAGGTAGGACCTGGGGTGCCTAAACCCTACTTTCTAAGCCTGATGATGTCAAGGATAAGGTATACTAACATGACCAGGGTGAAGAGGAGGTGACAGGCATAAAAGCAGGGCAATAGACTGATGGCAAAAGCCTCTCTACTAATGAAGGCCAAGTCACAATTTTTTATTCATGTAGAACTGTCATTTTTATTATATTGGCTTGGCCTTTTCAAAAGCAATTCATTTTCTCCAGTTGTTTAGATATGATTTTATTTGTGTCAAGTGTTTTGTAGTTGTGATCATATAGTTCCTAATTTTGTCTTAGAGATAGACTGTCAAGTATTTTATATCATCTAACGTTAGTTTACATGGAAGTTCTCTTTCTATCTTTTGCTATTGAGTTTTATTCATTATATAGAGAAATGCTGATGATTTATGTGGGCTTATTTTATATCCCACAACTTTCTAAATTTGTTCATTGTTTTGATAATTTTTTGATTTGTTCTATAGAATTCTCTCAGTATACTATAAAATCATCTGCAAAGTATTAACTTTATTTCCTCATTGTCCATTCTAATTCCATCACTTTCTTCTTATGCTCTTATTGCTTTAGCTAACATTACTAATATAATATTGAATAGTATTGGTGATAATAGACATCCTTACTTCAGCCCTGATCATACTAGGAAGGCCTCTAGGTAATTTCCATAACAAAATATATTTGCTGATGGTTTTAGATAGATGCTATCATTTTGATGAATTCTTTACTTATTCTAATATTCTCTAGTGTTTTTAATATGAATGCATGTTGATTTATAGAAAGGCCATTTTTGCATATGTTTAAAATAATCATATAATTTCTGTTTATATTGATTGATATAGTCATTTATGCTGATGATTTTCATAATATTGAACCATACCTACATTCCTGGTATAAAACCCTCCTCATAATAGTCTATGATCTTTTTGATATATTGCTATAATCTCTTTGCTAGCATTTTATTAAAAATGTTTGCATCAATATTTATTAGAGGGATTTTTCTGTTGTTTTCTTTCTTTTTTTTTCTCTTCCTAGTTCTTTCCTTCATTTTTCTCTTCATATGTATTCACATCATTTTATGTCATAAAAGGAATTCAATAGAGTTCCTTTCTCAGTTGTTTTCCCAAATACTTTATATAGCATTAAAATTAATTATTTTTATGTTGGGTACAATTCACTTATGAATAATCTTGTCCTATGGCTTTTTTTTTCTTAAGGAATTTATTGATGGCATGTAATTTTCTTTCTCTGAGTTGGCATTCTTTAAATATTATGTTTCCTTCTCTCTTAATTTGGGAAATTTATATTTTAAAAATTATTCATCTTTTGGCTTAGATTTTCAGATTTAATGGGATATAAATAGGCAAAAAAACTCCTAATAATTGCTTTAATTTCCTCTATTTTGGTAATTTATCCCTTCTCATTTTCAATATTAGTCATTTGATTTTTTTCTTTCTTTTTTTGACCAAATTCACCAATGGTTTATCTATTTTACTCATTTTCTCATAAAACCAGCTTCTTGCAATATTTATTTATTTATTCAATTATTTTCCTGATTTCTCATTTAATTTTCAAGGTTTCTAATTTATTTAATTATGTATTTTTAATGTGTCCCCTTTTAGTTTTAGGTGCATATGCAATTCATTGATAATCTTTTTTCTCTTTTTTTATTAATAAATTCTTGTTCACTCAACAACTGAACTTCTGCTATCCAAAAAGCATTTCAAGCAATGAGATCAAATATTTCTTTCATAGGCTGCTGCATAAGACCCGTAATAGAAGGGAACCTGAATGTCCTTGGGAAAATTGTTATATATAGTTTGTTCTTTCTATAGTTTATTGTTTTTGTTTTAATCGTATTCTTCTCTCTGACCCCATTTCTTATTTTTTTTTTGGCAAAGATACTGGAGTGGCTTGCCATTTCCTTCAACTCATTTTACAGATAAGGAAACTGAAGCAAAATGGGCTAAAGACTTGCTAAGAGTGAGATAGCTAGTATCTGTCAAAGTAAGATTTGAACTCAGGAAGATGGATTTTTTGACTCCATGCCAGAACTCTATCTACTCTGCCACAGAGATGCCCATTTTTCCAATTAGCCCTTTATAAACCTTTTGTCCCCACTCTGGAACCATTTTCTCTTTGCCTATACCATTTTCATATCAGAGGAGCTTCATCTTTTTTCATTCTTCTTCTATACTTGCTTTCAGTAAAGATATTAGTGATTATTAAGAAATTAACTCACTGTACTCTTTCCCTTAGTTATCCACTTTTTAATCCTCACTCCTTCAGGTAAACTACAAAGTTTTAGAATTTTTTTCATTTTTAAGAAATTTTAGGAACATATAACTTAATGGATTGAAAGAGATAGAGGGGCTTTCTCAAATTTTCTAAAGTGCTAAGCACTCCAAAGTATAATGCCCTCATTCAAAACAACTAGTTGCCACAGTGGATGGGACATTAGTCCTAGAATTTAAAAATTGGGGAGGGTATGGAATTTTATAACAATTATCTCTGACAAAGGTATAATTTGTCAAATATATAGAGAACTGAGCCAAACTTATAGGAATAGAGAGCATGAAAAATAATTAAAGGATATGAACAGTTAATTCATTGAGGAAGAAATTAAAAGTATTTATAGTTATATAAAAATGTTCTAAATAACTATTTGCAAATAAAGCAACTTTGAGACACCGTCTCATTCTTTTCAGATTGGCTAACATGACCAAAAAGGAAAATAATGATTGTTAGATGGGATGTTGGTAATATGAGTGTTGGTGGAATTGTTAACTGATTAAAACCATTCTGCAGAAAAATAAGGAACCAAGTTCAAAGTGCTGTAAAATTATGCATACCCTTTGACTCAGCAATACTGTTACTGGGTCTGTATTGGAAGAGATCAGACATAACTGAAAAGGATTTACCTGTGCAAAAATATTTTAGCAGGTCTTTTTGTAATGGCAAATTATAGGAAATTGAGTGGTTGTCCATCACTTGGGGAATAGATGAGCAAATTATGGTATATGGTTGTAATGGAATATTATTGTACCATAAGAAATAAAGAACAGGGTGAGTTCAGAAAAAGCTGGAAAGATTTATTTGAGCTTATGCAAAAAATGAGTAGAACAAGAACCATGTATACAGTAACAGAAATATTATATGATGAACAACTGTGAAAGAATAAACCATTATCTGCAAAACAAATTTCCAAGATAAATAGAAAAGAGTCATATTGAAAAATAGCATTCATGGTCAAAGAAGGAACTGTTGGAATTTGATTACATATCAAGCCATGAGATCTTCCACTTCATTGCCTTCATGCATTTTTTAATTGTATGCATGATATGTGTCTTCTTTGCATAAAGGCACTAGTATAAACAATATCAGACTATTTACCACCTTTTTGGGGGTGGAGGAAAGGGAGGGAGGGAGAGAGAAAATCTGAATCCTAAAATGTCATAAATTTTCAAAAATTGTTTTTATATGTAATATAAAAATTATAAAAATATTAAATGAATTCAAGAAGATGATGAGATTTCCAATCCAAACTTAGGCACTTACTGTGAGACTCTGGGTAAGACATTTAATTGGGGATAATAGATAAAAATAGGGCCTTTCTACCAGGGATTTTCTGGGATAAAATGAGAGGATATTTATAAAGCACTTTGGAAACTTTTCAATCTTTAAATAAATGCTAGATGTTATTATCATTGTAACTGTTCCATTATTGCTCCAATATATTGCAATTACTAGAAGCTTTCTCATAAGAATTATACTGTTCAGAGATGCTGAAAACAAAACATCTTCTTTTTGGGTATATTTAAATTTATTCAATGAAATGTTTTAATTAGATATAAATGCAAGCGAGTGAAATTCCAAACCGGAGAACAAAGTGTGCAGGTGGAAAATTTGCCACACCTGAGCTATATTCCCAGCATCCTTTTAAGTTACATCCTCATTTTACGTAAGCATGCTTGGGATATCAATTTGGCTGAAACCCATTCTGTAAGGCTCTTTATTTGGAGCTTGTGCTTTTGGTAAAGTGTTGCAAATGTGAGTCTCTGGCTCATATAGGCCCCACCAGGAGAAAAAAGGGGTACAACACTATTCCAATGAAGATTCTCTTGAATAGCCTGTGTGCCTCTTAGATTCTGTTCTCTAAGTTCATCTCCTATGAGAGATGATTGATCCAATATCTATGTCTAACTCTCCAAAACCCCTTCCTCCCAGGAACATAAAGACACTAAGGCTAGAAATTGGAAACTCTAAAATGAATACAGTGTAGAAATTGACCACACATACTAGGACAACCCTCCTATTGGGCAAACTTGGGAAAATCTAACCACTGAGACAGAAACAAAATAGACAAGGGCTGGAATTTTATGGCAGATTTTTTACTTATTATAGATGCCAAAATAAAAGTGGTGAGTGATCAATAAAGAGATCAATCATAGGGTATATAAGCATACAACTATGGAGTGCTCTAAAATAAAAAGAAGAGCAGAGGTCCTGGGAAGGAGAAGGGGGTTTAACACATAAAGCTGAATGGAAAGGTTTTGTTTTTGTTTTTGATTTTTCCTCAGGAGTGTATGCATGTGTGTGTGTGGGGGGGTGTTGAACATAATAATTTGAAAGCCAGAATTGCAAGAGGAGAGACAGAGTAAATCAGAATGACCTAGTTTCAATTTCTACCTGAGATATGTACATACAAAAATACATTCATCTCTCTCTCTCTCTCTCTCTCTCTCTCTATCTCTCTCTCTCTCTGTGTGTGTGTGTGTGTGTGTGTAATCAATCCTGTATAAACTGCTCAAGTAACTTCTTAGTGGGTTCTATATTTAGGACTATAAGTTCTAGGGGGCAGCAAGATAATTTGGTTGTTTGAGAGCCAGGGCAAGAGATGGGAGGTTCTGGGTTCAAATCTTGCCTCAGATGCATCTTAGCTTTGTGAACCAGGGCAAGTTGGTTAAACCCCCTAGCCTAGCTCTTACCACTCTTCTGCTTTTGAATCAATAAACAGTATTTCTTCTAAGATGGAAGGTAAAGTGTTTTTTTTTAAGATTATAAACCATAGAGAAAGTAATGCTTTCTATTGATCCCTAGAGTTCCCTATGCCTCATCCCCCAAACAAATAAAATATAAGGTTATTTATAAGAGCATAGATTTAAAGCTAAAAGAGAATATAGAAGTTTTCTGGTCTATTTGACTTACTACTATTATTACTATTATCATCTCCAACAAAGAAACTCAACTAAGGTTACTTCATTATGGAGGATATGTATTCTTTAAGGGTAAGTCCATAGAATTTGTGCTATGGTAGCTTCTTCCCAGGGAAAGGCTTTGATTAGGAACCCAATATTATGGTTTTTATCTTCTATTCACAGATCACTAATGTTTAAAGAGAATGATGACCAGGAAATAGAGGTTTGTCACCACATATGAACACAGGCTTAAGGATATATTAGCCTCTCCTAATATGTAAATGGTACATAGGTTACACCAGTTGGACAAGTACTCACACAATAAAATCATGGATCTTTGAATTTGTTGTTGTTGTTGCTATTGCTGCTGCTCTTATTGTTGTGGTTATTGTTGTGTTATACAGAACAACGCACAAATCACCAGATAGGTATCAGATGAATTGTGACTTCTGACAGTCCTCTGCCTTAACAGTGCTACATTTGTACAAAAGCATATTTCTCACCAGAGAAAGGAATGACTCCCTAAATGACTTTATGTGCCCTATCTTGTTATACAAGATAAAGAAGGATTTGGCTCAATGCATGTTGCACTTAGGATTTGTGGTTTGTCGCCCCTGGGAAGTGGGTCATTGGTAGGATAAGGTGAAAGAATCATTACCTACTTATTTTCTCTGAGCATGCTTTATTTTAACATTCAAACTCACACTCCCCTAGAAACTATGGATCCTTTTATATTGTACCTATAATATTGCCAGAAAAGTGATATATAGATCAAGGTCTTGGAATGTATTATCTCCTGCTACATTATCTTTCATTCTTTCTTTTTTTATTGGATCCTCTTCCATTTATAGATGCCAAAGAGCAACTAGAAGTATTTTGTGACCTTCAGTATTCAGAGTTTAGTCTTCTAGTGAACAAAATTGATGATCTTTATAAAGCTCTTGGGGGGTGCAATTTATCCTATTGTCTTACAGCATGTACTAGCATTAAGAATAGAGGATACATGAAAGGAGGTTCTAAAAGCATTGTGAGTACAAAAAAAGGAATGTTCAGTCTGAGAAAAGCAACACTGGAACAGTTTTCAAATTAATGTCATATAAGATGTACTTATTTACTTAGGAACTGGAATAGGGGACTAAATATTCAACTTCATTGATATAGGGAATTCCTAGAAAAGAAACTCCCTCTACCAATGCAAATTAGCATCAGCTATGCAATTTAGAATCTTAGAGATCTTATTGGGGATACTCTGAAGTCAAAATATATGCCTAGGTTATACTGTGTATGTTGTTGAGAAAAGAATTAACTCTAAGGCCAATTCCCTATCTGCCACACTTGAGGGAAAAAAGAAAATGCCATTACAAGGTGAGAGATTTCCATTGTCTTTGTTGAGAGGCATAGATTCAAAGCTGTTTTCTATTCATGACTGTTTTGAATGAAGCTGTTATGTGATTAGCCTTAAAGCCAATTGCTAGTCATGCTTGCCAGAAGAAAGAATAGGAGAGAACTATAAACTACTCACACCCAATTGATCCTTTGGTGGGGAACTAAAACACTGTTTGTTCTCTTATTGAGAGGCCATCAAAGTTCAAACATGGACGATATATCATCAAATATACAGCTTCAAAGTCTTGATGCATATAAAACATAAAAAAGATATGTTACAAATATTATTTAACATTATAATAGCCGACATTTAACTAATGCTTTATAGTTACAACATACCTTATTTGCATTACCTCTTTTGGCCTGTAGTTAGATCCTTAAACATTTGGTAGAAATCTATTCAGCACAACCACCACCCCACTTTTTTTTTAAACAGAGAAATACAAAAAGGTTGTAAACAAGCATTCATAAAGTACTAGACTCTATGCTAAGTGTTAGGCATACAAAAAAGGGGAAATGTAAATAATAATAGAATAATTCTGCACAGTCTAACAGAAGAGACAACTTATAAACAGTTCTGTGTAAACAAGATATATTGGAGATAGGAGAGAAGGCACTGAAATTAAGGAAAACTAGGAAAAGTTCTTTACAAAAGGTGGGTCTTTATCTGAGAATTCACTGAAACCATAGAAATCAAGGAGCAGAGATGAGATCAGAGAGAATTTCATGCATGGGAGATAGTGGATGAAAATATCCAAAGTCTGTTGATATAGCATTTTGCAACAAGACTATAAGGTCTATGTTATTGGAACTGAGAATATGGGAAGGTAAAATGAAAGGGTATACATGATGTTCATAAGAAACAAATCCTGAAACACATATGAAGTGATGGAGAATGAAATGAGTAGAACAAGTATAGCAATAATTTAGTGATCTATTACAAATTACTTAAATATCATCAGCAATGCAGAAATCCAAGACAATTCCAAGAGAATAATGATGAACGAGGCTATCCATGGTCATAGAAGGAACTGACAGTGTCAGAATAAAAATGTACACATAGCATTTTCACTTTATTTTCTTCATTAGTGTTTTTTCTTATATATATGACATATGTCTTTTCACAGCATGATAAACATGGACATATGTATTGCATGATAGCATGTATATAACCTTCATCATATCACCTTCTGTCTTGGGGAGGGGAGAAAGGGAGGGAAGGAGAGGGCATGACTCACAAAATGTCAGAAAATTATTAAAATTGCATCTACATTTACAGTGGGAAAATTAAATAAAAATATTTGACAAGTAGGAAATTATAAAGTTATTACAAGCTTTAAAAGTGAAAGAATTTTATATTTGATCTTGGATCTACTGGTGTTTCTTGAGTAGAGGGCAGTGTTTGATATTATCAGAACTCATTTTTGGAAGATCCCTTTGATAGATGAGTGCAGGATGGATGGGACTGAGAAGAGACCTAAAGGAGACCAACCAGAAGGTTATTGTGATAGTCCAAAAGTGAGGGGATGAAGTCCTGAACTGGAGTGGTAGCATTAATAGAGGCTAGAGGTAGAAAGTTCAAATTTCACCAAGGCCAAATTATATTTGTGTATTAATCTCATTTGCATTATCCCTGATAGACAGTCATCTAGCATAGATAATTTTCACCGAAGGTGAAAGATTCTATTTTTTTTTCACACATCCAATTGTTGGGAATTTCTTTCTTTAAGCCCAAATTATCCTCTTTGTAGCTTCAAGGTCTTTCTACCTTTTAGGAAAAACAAAGTGTTGTTGGTTGTTATCACTAAAAATCTCTATAGAATATAAAAAATGTATAATTATTTATTAGTAGAAGTTAGAGAAAGACATAAGGGGGGGGCAGACCACTCAAGTAGTTGCTTTGTCCAGACAGGATCAGTGAGTGCAATAGTACCTGTCTTTTCCTATATGAATATAGAAAAGATATGTGTATATGTGTATGCATACAAATATACAATGGAAATGCATACACATATACATATATAATATAGAAATTTGTATGTAAATATTTAAATAAATGGAGATCTTCTCTGCCTCATTCCTCAAGGGACTGTCACTTGTCAGACAAGAAAGCTAGAATTCATTCAAATCAAAGAACTTGTCAATATCTCTATTTACTAGTGAGTTTCAGTTATTAGATTAGTGTCTTGAAGTTCATTTATGCATGCTCCTCTTGCAGTAGAGGGGGACATTAGATAAGAAGACAGAATGATATTTCTCAGGAGTCAGTCCTTTTTAGACTGGAGTCCACTGAGCCATAAGAGGAGACAGGATTCCAAGATCTGGACTGGACATTCAAGTCCCTAGCACAGTCACCATTATTTCATGAAGAATATTAACACCAAAAGGATACAGAATAAATATTTTTTCTAATGTACAGTATCCATATAGTAATACAAAGCCCTTATGATCTACCCATCTTGCTGGAATGACCATCCATCATCTAGACAATAATAGGCAACTCTAGACAAAGAGTGATTATATAACCCTGTGTCATCTGTTCAATTTCAATTAGTGCTCTTTAAGAGGCAAGCGGCTGCTTTTCAAAAGCACTAAAATGAAGAGTTTTATTTGTTCTGCCATAACAAAAAGCTGTGTAGTAATGATGTTATAATTTTAGATACCTTATAGATTTTAATAATATTAACACATTTTACAATTTTAATATTTGGAAAAAGAGGCACAAAAACACTTAAGAAAAGCAACTTTAAAATCAAATTGGCTGATTTGTAAAAGAAGCATTAAATTCTTTGAAGAAAAGAAGGACTTATTAAAAAAGGAAAACAAGACTAATGGAAAAATAGGTACAAAAATTCACTGAAGAAAAAAATACAGCCTTGATCAAAAGGAAAAAAGAATTCAAACCACTCTGAAGAAATTAATTCCTTAAAAAATTAAAATTAATATAGTGGAAGCTAATAACTCCATGAGACTCTGACAAATAATAAATCAAAGTCATGAGAATGAAAAAAAATAGGAGAAACAAGAAATATCAGAAAACAACTTACCTGGGAAATTGATCTAGGTGATATAATTTAAGAATTATTGAAATAACTGAAAGTCATGATAAAAGAAAGAGCCTAGACATCATATTTCTTTTTTGAAAATATATTTTCCCAATTATAAGTAAATATAATTATATTTGATTTTTTTCTTTATTGTTTTAATGACAGTCTAGACTTAAGGTGATGGAAAAAGTTAGTATTACAGATGAAACACACATACAATTTTCCTTCCTTTCACCGGAGCTAATAGTTAAATATTTATTTCACAACCCTACCTAAAACTCATCTGAAGCATATTTAGATTTTTTCCCATTTGAATAAGGTTATTGAGTAGAATTAGAATATTATTCAGTGGTTACAATAATCACATTATTTCCCTCCCTCCCCTCCACCCACTCTTCCTGCTGCCAACACATAACTTCATTGGGTATTACTTCTTTTCTTGATCAGAACCTATTTCCATGTTGTTGTTTATACTAGGATGTTCATTTAGAGTCTACATCACCAACCATATGCCTTCGACTCATATATTCAAGGAATTGTTTTTCTTTGGTATTTTATTTCCACTGTGTTTCCTCTGCATGTGGATAGTGGTTTTTCTCGTACGTTCCTCCAAGTTGTTCAGGGTCATTGCATTGCCACTAATGGAAAAGTCCATTACATTCAATGTAAAACAGTATATCATTCTCTGTGTACAATGTTTTCCTGGTTCCGCTCCTTTCACTTTGCATCAATTCCTAGAGGTCATTACAGTTCCCATGGAATTCCTCCACTTTATTATTCCTTTGAGCACAATAGTATTCCATCACCAACATATACCACAATTTGTTCAGCCATTCCCCAATTGAAGGGCATCCCCTCATTTTCCAATTTTTTAGCACCACAAAGAGCTCAGCTATGAGTATTTTTGTACATGTCTTTTTCCTTATTATCTCTTTGGGGCACAAACCCAGCAGTGCTATGGGTAGATGAAAGGGCAGACAGTCTTTTATCACCCTTTGGGCACAGTTCAAAATTGCCCTGCAGAATGGTTGGATCAGTTCACAACTCCACCAGCAATGAATTAATGTCCCAACTTTGCTACATCCCCTCCAACATTCATTGCTTTCCTTTGCTGTCATGTTAGCCAATCTGCTAGGTGTGAAGTGATACCTCAGAGTTATTTTGATTTTCATTTCTCTGATTAAAAAACATTTAGAACACTTTTTCATGTAAATATTAATAGTTTTGATTTCTTTATCTGAAAACTGCCTATTCATGTCCCTTGCCCATTTATCAATTGGAGAATGGCTTGATTTTTTGTGCAATTGATTTAGCTCTTTAAAAATTTGAGTAATTAGCCGTTTGTGAGAGGTTTTTGTAATGAAGATTGTTTCCCAATTTGTTGCTTCCTTTCTAATTTTAGTTACATTGGGTTTTGTCTGTACAAAAACGTTTTAATTAGTTGTAATAAAAAATTATTAATTTTACATTTTGTGATTTTTTCAAGCTCTTGATTAGATTTAAAATCTTTCCTTTCCCAACAAGTATACTATTCTGTGTTCGCCTAATTTGCATATAGTTTCCTTCTTTATGTTCATGTCATTCACCCATTCTGAGTTTATCTTGGTGTAGTGTGTGACATGTTGATTCAAATCTAATCTCTCCCATACTGTCTTCCAAATTTCCCAGCAATTTTTATGAAATAGTGGGTTTTGGTCACAAAAACTGTGGTCTTTGGGTTTATCATAGACTGTTTTGCTGAGGTCCCTGACCCCAAGTCTATACCACTGATCGTCCTTTCTGTTTCTTAATCAGTACAAAATTGTTTTGATAAGGACTACTTTATAGTATAGGTTGAGATCTGGGAAGCCAACTCCTCCTTTCTTTGAATTTTTTTTTCATGATTTCCCTGGATATCATTGATCTTTTCTTCTTCCAAATGAACTTTGTTTTAATTGTATGGAGAGTGTTGGGTAGTTCTGTTCATATAGTTCCTGTGTTTCTCTTGGCAGATAGATTCCTAAGTATTTTATATTGTCTAGGGTGATTTTAAATGGAATTTCTCTTTCTAATTCTTGCTCCTGGGATGGATTGGAGATATATAGAAATGCTTATGACTTATGCGGGTTTATTTTGTATCCTGAAACTTTGCTAAAGTTGTTGATTATTTCGACTAGCTTTTTGTTGATTCTCTAGGATTCTTTAAGTAAACCATCATATCATCCACAAAGAGTGATAGCTTGGTCTCCTCATTGCCAATTCTAATGCCTTCAATTTCTTTTTCTTCTCTAATTGCTACTGCTAGTGTTTCTCGTACAATATTAAATAATAGAGGTGATAATGGGGGTTTATGGGGTGCTCAGGGAGGAGTAATATCTTTGGCATGGAGGTCTTGTTGTGCCTTCTTAGGGCAGCTCTCCAGCCTCTGACCCTCACCTGACACCCAGCTCTCACTTGTGGCTCCTAGTAGCTGCTGGCCTTGTGAGCTTTAAAATAGTGAAGCCCATGAACAGTAGTGAGTTAAAATGGTGGAAGATATAAATTGTGATAGATATAAGATGAAGATATAAGAGAGGGTGAGTAAATTTGACTGCAGAAATATGTTTCACTACAGTGTCTTGGTTTTTAAATCAAATATAAGGTGGTCACCAGGGAAATATTCCCAATTATTCAAATACCCATGTCAATTGGGTTTTATAGAGTTTTTAATTAACAATACAATGAATAATCAAAGAAAGAGAGAGAGAGTAAGAAAGGAATAAGTATGAAGGGCCTCAAGCCAATATGGCCTAGACCTGAGTCTTAAGAGAGAAATCAGTCAGTTTTTTAACACTCACCACAAGGTCTGACTAAACAAAGATTCTAGTGACACCAGGCCAGCTCCATCTCAGCTGACTTCACCAGAGAGCCTTCCAGCCAGAGACTGTTCCAAAGGGCCTTTCTCCAGAGCCTCTCTCAAGAGATTCTTCCCAAGAGATCCTCATCAGAGATCCTCCAAAAGGATTTCTCCAAAAGGATATCTCCTCAAGAGATTCTGCTTTTTCTTATATAGGGGTTTTTCTCCCATGTCACCTCCCCTAAGTCCCTACATCTTCCAATCACTGTAGACACTTTCCAAAGGACTGCCCATCTAAATTCCTGCTAAGTCGACCAATCTCCTTAGTAAGTCTGAAGCAGAAAAAATGCTGCTGTGTCGACCAATCTCCTCAGTAAGTCTGAAATAGAGAAAACATTGCTGAGTCAACTAATCTCATCAAGAGAAAACTTTCCCGACCCTTTTAGGTACCTAGCATCCCATTGTATCAATTCTAAAAACAGGCCTGGCTCAAAGAACTCCTTGCTTTATTATTATAAGCATGGGTCCAAGTACTTTCATTGTTTAGCAAGGAGTTTTCTCTCCTAAAGCAGTCTTAAGTATGGGTAGAGTTGGGGTCCTCCCATAGCAAGGAATTTTCTCCCCTAAAGCAGTCTTAAGTACAGTTGGAGTAGAGGTTCTCCCATTTCTGATCCTGGTGAGTTCTCACATCAAAATGGGGAATGTTTCTCAGTAGGGAATTTGTTCCAATTAAGAATTCCCCGATGGGGAAATTTTTAACATTCACAAGTCTGAGAGATTTCAAGATTTACAGCATGTGGCAGTGGCCACACCCCAGGCAAGGGCTTCTGCAGGCCGACTAAACTTTGTGAGGGTAGCCATTGGGTCGTAGACCCCTGGTGAACTAAGGCTTTGCTCACCCAGCATATGAAGACTGCTTAGGTGGAACAGGAGGAACAAACCAACAAGAAGGTTCAAAGGCTGAGATGGTGATTCAGCAAAGCACTGTGGAGTGCTTAGGGCATTTTGGAGCACAAAGGACAACACGGCTATCAAATGCAGCTAAGAAAGTCTCCAGGTATAACGACTTTTCGTACCACTGGACTCAGGCTTCCAATGCCTAGAGAGTGGGACTGTCTCTGTGCATCGGCTTTTCCACTTAAATCTACATGCACAAGTGTCTTTGTGCACAAAAATGCACAAAGACAATCATCATCCTTGCTTACCAAGAGACTACTACTACTAGTTTATCTCCATTGTGGATGAGGTTTGCTGATGGTTTTAGATACATCCTATTTATTATTTTTAGGAAAGGCCCTTCTATTCCTATACTTTCTAGTGTTTTCAATAGGAATGGGTATTGTATTTTATCAAAGGCCTTTTCGGCATATATTGAGATAATATTGTGATTTTTGTCAGATTGTTTGTTATTATGGTCAATTATGTGGATGGTTTTCCTAATATTGAACCATCCTTCCATTATTGGTATGAATCCTACCTGGTCAAAGTGAATAACCCTTGTGATGACTTGCTGGATTCTTTTTGCTAGTATCCTATTTAAGATTTTTGGATCTATATTCATTAAGGAGATTGGTCTATAGTTTTCTTTCTCTGTTTTTGACCTGCTTGGCTTTGGTATCAGTACCATGTTTGTGTTGTAAAATGAATTTGGTAGAACTCCTTCTTTGCTTATTATGTCAAATAGTTTGTATAATATTGGGATTTGTCATTCTTTGATTGTTTGATAGAATTCATTTATGAATCCATCAGGATCTGAGGATTTTTTTCTTAGGGAGTTCTTTGATGACTTGTTCAATTTCTTTTTCTGATATGGAGTAGTTTAGGTAATTCATTTCTTCCTCTGTTAGTCTAGGCAAGTTATATTTTTGTAAGTATTCATACATATCATCTAGATTGCCATATTTGTTGCCATATAATTGTGCATAGTAGTTTTTAATGATTGCCTTAATTTCTTCTTTATTAGAGGTGAGGTTTTTTCTTTCCTTTTTTTAATTAGACTGACTAGTACTTTGTCTATTTTATTTGCTTTTTCAAAATACCAGCTTCTAGTCTTATTTATTAAATCAATAGTTCTTTGATTTCAATTTTATTAATTTCTCCTTTGACTTTTTAGGAACTCTAATTTAGTCTTCATCTGAGGATTTTTAATTTGTTCACTTTCTAGTCTTTTACTTTTCATGCCCAATTCATTGACCTCTGCCCTTCCTAATGTGTTAATATATGAACTCAAGGATATAAATTTCCCCCTGAGTGAAGCTTTGGTTGCATCCCATAGGTTTTGAAAAGATGTCTCATCATTATCATTTTCCTTAATGAGTTATTAATTGTTTATACGATTTGTTCTGTAACAGGTTTTGGAGAATTGTATTGTTTAATTTCCAATCAATTTTTGATTTATCTCTCCATGTACAATTACTAATTATTATTTTCATTGCATTGTGATCTGAGAAGTTCGCATTTATCAATTCCACTCTTTTGCACTCATTTTCAATGTTTTTATGCCCTAATACATGGCCAATTTTTCTTAATGTACCATGTTCTTCTGAAAAGAAGGTGCATTCCTTTTTGTCCCTATTTATTTTTCTCCACATATCTACTAACTCTAATTTTTCTAAGATTTCATTCAATTCTCTTACCTATTTCTAATTTATTATTATTTTTTTGGTTTCATTTATCTAGTTTGGATTGAGGAAGGTTTAGGTCTCCCACTAGTATAGTTTTTCTATCTATTTCATCCTTGAGCTCTACTAGTTTCTCCTTTAGAAATTTGGATACTATGCCATTTGGTGCATATATGTTGAGTACTGATATTTCCTCATTGTCTATACTGCCTTTTATCTGGAAGTAATTACCTATCTCTTTTAACTAGATTTATTTTTTTTTAATTTGGCTTTGTCATATATCATGATTGAGACTCCTGCCTTCTTTTTTATCAATTGATGCCTAATAGATTTGGCTCCATCCTCTTACTTTCACCCTATGCATATCTACCTTCCTCACATGTGTTTCTTATAGATAGCATATGGTAGGGTTTGGGATTCTTATCCACTCTGCTATTCACTTGTGTTTCCATTCACATACAGAATTATGATTACTAGCTGTGAATTTCCCAGCATTTTGATTTCTAGTTCTGGTCCTACTTTTCTTCTTTAACTATTTCCTTCTACACCAATATTTGTTTCTAATCAGTCCCCCTAGTTCACACACTTATTTTACTTCCCTTTCTGCCCCCTTCCCTTCTTATTACTCCCCCTGATTTTCCATATAGAGAGAAGTGGAAGGAGGAGGTAGGGCTTCTAACGTTTTATAGTCACAGACCAATGGATGTGGCCTTGAAGCTAACCTGTCCTTTTGTCTATTTTTAAAACAGCTCTAATCACTTAGAGCTGAGCCAAGCTCCAGAATTAGCTAGTATTGTATTGATTTAAAGAAAGTAAAAAATGAAGAAAATTGGAGAAGATTGAGGATAATCATAAAAACCTTTTTGGACTGCTAAATGCAATATTGAAAAATTAATATTATATCAAATACAATATTTAGAAACTTAGTTTGGAAACATGAAATTAGTAAAAAAAAATAGTGTGGTTGCTATTTATAAAATTGATCCTTAAGTCATGAGGATTATAATAGCTTTTAACAATTTAATTTTAATAAGAAAGAAATAAGGAGGGAAGGAAATAGAAAAAAATATTTTCTAGCCTGCCACCCTAATCTTACCAGCTCACATGGGTGTCTTCTGCCCACGTCACCAAAGCTAGATCTCAGACAAGCTCCCAGCCAAAATCACCAGAGAAAAGACCAAGCCTACTTTCTAGTCTCATTATTGTAGTCCTCCCTCTCCACATCACATTCTTTTCCTGTGAGTTGGTCTAGCACATCTTGGGAACCAATCAAAGTCTCTCTGTTTGGAGTATTCCAGCCAAGTCAATGAGCTGGTGAATATGAGCAGAAAGTTCATGATCCTAGGAGGAAGGGGTTCCCTTCACACATCTCAAATGGTGGGAGATAGGATGGGAAGAGGGAAGAAAATTTGGAACTCACAATTTATAAAGAAAAAAATGTTAAAAATAAATGTCTTTAAAAAGAAAGCATAATTACATACACAATCTTACATTTATACACTCACAGAACTCATAATCCTAGTCCACAAATTACTCCACATCCCCCAATCTGGGGAGGGGAAGAATATTAGGTTTATATATATATATATATATATATATATATATATATATATATATATATATATATATATATTATAGAACAGAGTCCTAGGTCTAAGTCCAAAATCTCTCCTCACACTCGTCACAGAAAATTTGTCTTCTTCTATTCCCAGCTGGCTCTCTGCATTATTTCACCTGCAATTCTGGTTTCAAGGTCATCATAGGTTAAATATCAAGCACAGTATATAGCACTTCTGTCATCTGAAACTGAGGACAAATGGCATAGAATAGAAAAACACTCCTAAGCCCATTACTCAGGAATAAGCTAAAAAAATAGTAGGAGAAGGCAAATCTATCTCCTGTCATTGGTTCCATTCAGGTCATCTATACTGTATGTGTAATAGAATCTTTATCCTCTACACTTCACAGATAATGATTCCTAAAAAGAATGAAGTAAAAAGTGTGGTGGAAAAGATCATGACTAAAAAAATGGTAGAGAAAGAACATATATGTAAAAGGATGATTGTCTCAATTTGTCTTTTTTAGAGAAACAGGAAGCCAATCAAATGAAGCTACTCCTCCTCACATGGTAGGATTCAGTGGGATCCATGTTAAACAAACTTGACTTACTTAAAATACTCCTAAAAGCCATTTACAGGTTAGAACTGCATGTCCAAAAAAATCTTGAGTTACCCAAATATATAAATAAAAGATAAGTATACCAAAGACTTGAGCAAATCATACAACCAAGAAGTTTTGTTTAGGTCTTATTATATGCCAGGTTACAAGCAAGAAAAAAGAAAATCTTTGTCCTCAAGTAGCTTACATTCCAGGAAGGAAGTACAACCCATAAAAGGGGAGCTGAAAGGGAGTGGGAAAGAAATACCTAGATAGGAACATGGTTACTAAATCGAGAAAAAGAAAAGGGGTCAGCTTGTGTCCCTTCCCCAAAATTAAGGTTCCCAGCATAACTAATCAATGGTGGGAGGGACTTACAGGTGCTGAGATAGGAAGCAGAAATGGGATTGAGTTAAATCTGTAGAACCAAGTATGTCTGGGAAGAATCAGAAAGATCTGGGAAATTCTGGATAGAACTCACCAAAAATGAGGCAATTAAATTACATAGTGAATAGAATACTGGACCTGGAGTCAGAAATCTCTGAGTTTACATCTAGCCTCCAACACTTATTAGCTGTGTGACCATGGAAGAGTTATTAAAACTTTTCTTGCTTCAGTTTCCTCAAGTGTAAAATTATGACAATAATAATGTTAACATCTACCTCCCATTGTTTTTGCAAGGACAAAATGTTTAGCACAGTGTCTGGCACATAGTAGGCATTATATAAATGTTATCATTATTACCATCAAAGAAACCATCAAACGACCATGAATGAATTGATAAACAGCTAAATGAATAAATAAATACAAAAAGGAATAAAGAAATAAATGGATAGATGATTAGAAAATAACTTTAACAAGTCAAGATGGTGGCATAGAGGCAGCAAAATTTTGGGCCTCTGAAAACCTTTCCTTACCAATTAGAAACTAAATGCTCCTAGGGGACTGAAAATCAAACCTAATTTGAGAACACTCAGGTTTAAGGGGAAGGAAGAAGGAAGGTCCCAGGACCTCTCCCCCACCTAGAGCATTAAGCCTCCAGTGGTGTCTGGAACCTCTGGACAGGCAAGGGTGCTGGTCTGGAGGGAATATCTTGCAGGTAAAGCTGTGCCAGGCTCAGAGTATAGAACACAGGCATAAGGGAATCATTTGGAGAAGAAGCCAAGAGCGAGCAGCCTAGTTGTAGCTGGAGAAACAACTTAAGAATCATTGGTCTATCAGAAGACCATGACAAAAGAAAAAGCCTAGACATCATTGTATAGGAAATTATCCAAGAAAACTGCTACAACATTCTATAACAAGAGGGAAACATGAAGATTGAAAGAATCCGCAGATCACCCCAATTGATGACACACAGGTATGTTATAGCCAAATTCAAAAACTACCAGACCAAGGAAAAAATATTACAAGCTACTAAGAAAAAGTCATTCAGATACCATGGAACTACAATAAGGATGACACAGGATCTGACTGCATCTACACTGAAGGATTGAAAGGGATGCAATATAATATTCTAGAAAGCAACAGAACTAGGTCTACAACCAAAAATCAACTATGCAGCAAAATTGACTATATTCTTACAGGGGAAAGTATGGTCATTTAACAAAATAGAAGAATTTCAAGTAATTGTACAGAAAAGACTAGATCTGAACAGAAAATTTGATGCCCAAGCAGAGAACTCGAGAGAATCATCAAAAGGTAATTTAAAAAAAAAAGAAAAAAGAAAAACAAAATAAAACAAACAGAAATTTTTTTAAAGAGACCCAATAAATTAAAATGATATGTATCCCTATAAGAAAAGAAGTCATTGGTAACTTTTAAAAATTGTTATTATCATCTGGGTAGCTAGAAGAATTATACTTAGAGGGAACAATGACAAACTGTATAGAATGAAGTGCCAAGACATAAATATGTATATAGATATATGTATGCATAAATACATATATATGTCCATATATATATATATGTATACATAGAGGTAAAAAAGAGGTTAACACTAAAAGAAATGGGAAAAGAAACAAAATGAGGAAAATTTATATGTCAGAAGGAAGTACATGGCGGGAGGGGGAAAAACATTAATATACTGGAATGGTAAAGAGGTTGGAGACAGGAAATACTCAATTCTTATGTGTATTGAAATTGACTCAAAGAGGGAAGAACAATCCAACCCTTTGGGGCAGAGAATTGATTGGAAGTAGAAAGGTAACCAAAGGACTGGTGGAGAGGGAAGCAGTAAAAGGGAGGGAGAGGGTTGGGGTGTTTTAAAGATTGTAAAGAAAATAAGAGGTGAATAAGAAGGGATGAAGGGTAGAAAGGGTAGCAAAATAAGGGTGGGGATTAGGGGGACTGATTAAAAATAAAACATTATTATAGAAAGGAATAGTAAAAGAAGAAAAGACAGGACTAGAAGTGGAAATCAAAATGCTGGGAAATACACAGCTTCTAATCATAACGCTGAATGTGAATGGAATGAAGTCACCCGTAAAACACAAGTCAAAAGCAGAGTGGATTAAAATCCCAAACCCTACCATATGCTGTCTACAAGAAACATATGTGAGGAAGGTCGATATGCATAGGGTGAAAGTAAGAGGATGGAGCCAAATCTATTGGGCATCAATTGATAGAAAGAAGGCAGGAGTCACAATCGTTATATCTGACAAAGCCAAAGCAAAAATAAATCTAGTTAAAAGAGATAGGGAAGGTAATTACATCCTGATAAAAGGCAGTATATATAATGAAGAAATATCAGTATTCAATATATGTGGACCAAATTGCATATCCAAATTTCTAACGGAGAAACTAGTGGAGCTCAAGGATGAAATAGATAGAAAAACTATACTAGTGGGAGACCTTAAACCAAAAAATAAATAATCTTAGAAAAATTAGAGTTATTAGATATGTGGAGGAAAATAAATTTGGGCAAAAAGGAATACACCTTCTTTTCAGAAGTACATGGTACATTCACAAAAATTGACCATGTACTAGGGCAGAAAAAACATTGCAAACAAGTGCAAAAGAGCAGAAATAATAAATGCAACCTGCTCACATCACAATGAAATGAAAATAATTGTTAGTAAGGATACATGGAGAGACAAATAAAAAATTAATTGGAAATTAAACAATATTATTCTCCAAAATCAGTTAATTAAAGAACAAATAAGAGAATAAATTAATAATTTCATTGTAGAAAATGACAATGAAGAAACATCCTTTCAAAATCTATGGGATAAAGCCAAGAAGTATTCAGGGGAAGATTTATATCCTTGAGTTCAAATATTAACAAATTAGGAAGGGCAGAGGTAAATGAATTGGGCATGCAAATTTAAAAAAAAAGACTAGAAAGTGAACAAATTAAAAATCCTCAGATGAAAACTAGAGTTACTAGAAAATGAAAGGAGAAAATAATAAAATTGAAAGTCAAAGAACTATTGATTTAATAAATAAGACTAGAAGCTGGTACTTTGAAAACACAAATAAAATAGACAAAGTAATAGTCAGTCTAATTAAAAAAAAGGAAAGAAAAAAACAAATTAACAGTTTCCTAGATGAAAAGGGAGACTACACCTCTAATGAAGAGGAAATTAAGGCAATCATTAAAAACTACTACGCCCAATTATACGCCAACAAATATGGCAATCTAGGTGAAATGGGTGAATAGTTACAAAAATATAAATTGCCTAGACTAACAGAGGAAGAAATAAATTACCTAGACTACCCCATATCAGAAAAAGACATTAAACAAGCCATCAAAAACTCCCTAAGAAAACAATCTTCAGGTCCCTATGGATTCACAAGTCAATTCTATCAAATATTCAAAGGACAAGTAATCCCAATATTATACAAACTATTTGACAGAATAAGCCAAGAAAGAGTTCTACCAAATTCATTTTACAACAAAAACATGGTACTGTTCCCAAAGCCAGGCAGGTCAAAAACAGAGAAATAAAACTATAGACCAATTTCCCTAATGAATATAGATGCAAAAATATTAAATAGGATACTAGCAAAAAGACTCCAGCAAGTCATCACAAGGGTTATTCACTATTACCAGGTAGGTTTCATACCAGGAATGCGAGGATGGTTCAACATTAGGAAAACTATCCACATAATTGACCAAATTAACAAGCAAACTGACAAAAAACACATGATTCTTTCAATAAATGCAGAAAAAGCCTTTGACAAAATAGAATACCCATTCCTATTGAAAACACTAGAAAGTATAGGAATAGAAGGGCCTTTCCTAAAAATAATAAAAAGTATTTATCTGAAACCATCCGCGTACATCATCTGTAGTGGGGATAAACCAGAAGCCTTCCTAATAAGATCAGGAGTGAAACAAAGATGCCCTTTATCACTCCTATTATTTAACATTGTACTAAAAACACTAGAAGTAGCAATTAGAGAAGAAAAAGAAATTGAAGGTATTAGAACTGGCAATGAGGAGACCAAGCTATCACTCTTTGCGGATGATATGATGGTTTACTTAAAAGAATCCTAGAGAATCAAGGAAAAAGATAGTTGAAATAATAAACAACTTTAGCAAAGTTACAGGATAAAAAATAAACCTGTGTAAGTCATCAGCATTTCTATATATCTCCAATTCACCTCAGGAGCAAGAATTAGAAAGAGAAATTCCATTTAAATTCACCGTGAAAAATATGAAATACTTGGGAATCTAACTGCTAAAAGAACCACAGGAACTATATGAACACAACTACAAAACACTTTTCCACACAATTAAAACTAGATCTAAATAATTGGAAAAATATTGATTGCCATGAATAGGAAAAGCTAACATAATAAAAATGACAATCCTACTCAAATTAATTTAATTATTTAGTGCCATGCCCATTGAACTGCCGAAAATTTTTTTACTGTATCATAAAATAACATAACAAAGTTTTATTTGGAAGAATAAATGATCCAGGATATCCAGGTAAATCATGAAAAAAATGCAAAGGAAGGAGGCTTTGCAGTCCCAAGTCTCAAACAATACTATAAAGCAGTGGTCATTAAGACAATTTGGTATTGACTAAGAGACAGAAAAGAGGATCAGTGGAATAGACTTGGGTAAGTGGCCTCAGCAAGACAATCTATGATAAGCCCAAAGATCCCAGCTTTTGGGATCAAAATCCACTACTTGATAAAAACTGCTGGGAAAATTGGAAGACAGTATGGGAGAGATTAGGTTTAGATCAACATCTCACACCATACACCAAGATAAACTCAGAATGGATGAATGACTTGAATACAAAGAAGGAAACCATAAGTAAAGTAGGTGAACATAGAATAGTATACATGTCAGGTCTTTGGGAAACAAAAGATTTTAAAACCAAGCAAGAGCTAGAAAAAAATCACAAAATGTAACATCAATTTTTTTTTTGAGGTTTACTATTTGTGACCCAGATAAGTAATTTTCTTTCATTATTTTTTCCACTTTAAACATTATTTTATTTGGTCATTTCCGAATATTATTCATTGGAAACAAAGATCATTTTCTAACCCCCCCCCCTTACCCACTTTCCACCACCTCTCCCATAGCCAACACACAATTCCACTGGGTATCACATGTGTTCTTGGTTCGGACCCATTTCCAGTTTGTTGATATTTGCATTAGAGTGTTCATTTAGAGTCTCTCCTCAGTTGTAGTCAAGAAGTTGTTTTTCCTCGGTGTTTTTACTCCCAAAGTTTATCCTCTGGTTGGGGATAGTGTTTTTTAGATCCCTGCAGGTTGTTCAGGGACATTGCATTGACACTAATGGAGAAGTCCATTACCTTCGATTGTACCACAGTGAATCAGTCTCTGTGTATAATGTTTTCCTGGTTCTGCTCCTTTCTCTCTGCATCACTTCTTGGAGGTCATTCCAGTCTCCATGGAATTCCTCTATTTTATTATTCCTTTTAGCACAATAGTATTCCATCATCAGCATATACCACAATTTGTTCAGCCATTCCCTAATTGAAGGGCATCCCCTCATTTTCCAATTTTTAGCCACCACAAAGAGTGCAGCTATGAATATTCTTGTACATGTCTTTTTACTTATTGTCTCTTTGGGGTACAAACCCAGCAGTGCTATGGCTGGATCAAAGGGCAGACAGTCTTTTATCACTCTTTGGGCATAGTTCCAAATTGCCCTCCAGAATGGTTGGATCAATTCACAATCCACCCAGCAATGAATTAATGTCCCTACTTTGCCACATCCCTTCCAGAATTCATTACTTTCCATAGCTGTCATGTTAGCCAATCTGCTAGGTGTGAGGTGATGCCTCAGGGTTGTTTTGATTTGTATCTCTCTGATTATAAGAGATGTAGAACACTTTTTTCATGTGCATATTAATTGTTTTTATTTCTTTGGCTGAGAACTGCCTGTTCATGTCCCTTTCCCATTTATCAATTGGAGAATGGCTTGATTTTTTGTACAATTGCTTTAGCTCTTTGTAAATTTGAGTAATTAAACCTTTGTCAGAAGTTTGTATAAAGATTGTTTCCCAATTTGTTGCTTCCCTTTTGATTTCAGTTACATTGGTTTTGTTTGTACAAAAACTTTTTAATTTGATGTATTCCAGATTATTTATTTTGCATTTTGTGACTCTTTCTAGGTCTTGCTTGGTTTTAAAGCCTCTCCCTTCCCAAAGGTCTGACATGTATACTATTCAGTGTTCTCCTAATTTTCTTATAGTTTCCTTTTTTATGTTCAAGTCATTCACCCATTTTGAATTTATCTTGGTGTACGGTGTGAGGTGTTGATCTAAACCTAATCTTTCCCACACTGTCCTCCAAATTTCCCAGGAGATTTTATGAAATAGTGGATTTTTGTCCCAAAAGCTTGGATATTTGGGTTTGTCAAATACTGTCTTGCTGAGGTTATTTACCCCGAGTCTATTCCATTGATCCTCCTTTCTGTCTCTTAGCCAGTACCAAATTGTTTTGATGACCACTGCTTTATAATATAGTCTGAGATCTGGGACTGCAAGGCCCCCTTCCTTCGTATTTTTTTTTTCATTATTTCCCTGGATATCCTTGATCCACTGTTCTTCCAAATGAACATTGTTATGTTTATTTCTAGATCAGTAAAAAAATTTTTTTGGAAGTTCCATGGGTATGGCACTAAATAGATAAATAAGTATGGGTAGGATGGTCATTTTTATTATATTGGCTCGTCCTACCCATGAGCAGTTAATGTTTTTCCAATTGTTCAAGTCTAGTTTTAGTTGTGTGGAGAGTGTTTTGTAGTTGTGTTCATAAAGTTCCTGTGTTTGTCTCAGGAGATAGATTCATAAGTTTTTTATTTTATCTAAGGTAATTTTGAATAGGATTTCTCTTTCTAGTTCTTGCTGCTGAGCTGTGTTGGAAATATATAGAAATGCTGAAGACTTATGTGGGTTTATTTTGTATCCTGCAACTTTACTAAAGTTGTTGATTATTTCAATTAGATTTTTGGTTGAATCTCTAGGATTCTTTAAGTCATCATGTCATCTGCAAAGAGTGATAACTTGGTCTCCTCATTGCCAATTTTAATGCCTTCAATTTCTTTTTCTTCTCTAATTGCTACTGCTAGTTTTTCTAGTACAATGTCAAATAATAGAGATGATAATGGGCATCCTTGTTTCACTCCTGATCTTAATGGAAATGCATCTAATTTATCCCCATTGCAGATGATATTAGCTCTTGGTGTTAGATATATACTGTCTATTATTTTTAGGAACGACCCTTCTATTCCTATGCTTTCTAGTGTTTTTTTTAAACCCTTACCTTCTGTCTTGGAGTCAATACTGTTTATTGGCTCCAAGGCAGAAGAGTGTTAAGGGCTAGGCAATGGGGGTCAAGTGACTTGCCCAGGGTCACACAGCTAGGAAGTGGCTGAGGCCGGATTTGAACCTAGGACCTCCCATCTCTAGGCCTGGTTCTCAATCCACTGAACTACCCAGCTGCCCCCACTTTCTAGTGTTTTTAATAGGAATGGGTGTTGTATTTTATGAAAGGCTTTTTCTGCATCTATTGAAATAATCATGTGATATTTTTTGGTTTGCTTTTTGATGTGGTCAATTATGTGGATTGTTTTCCCAATTTTGAACCAGCCCTGAATCCCTGGTATAAATCCTACTTGATCATGATGAATGACTCTTCTGATCACTTGCTGAAGTCTTTTTGCTAGTATCCTATTTAAGATTTTTGCATCTATATTCATTAGGGAGATTGGTCTATATTTTTCTTTCTCTGTTTTTGGCCTGTTTAGATTTGGAATTACTACCACGTTTGTGTCATAAAAAGAGTTTGGTAGAATTCCCTCTTTGCTTATTATGTCAAATAGTTTGTATAGCATTGGGGTTAGTTGTTCTTTGAATGTTTGATAGAATTCACTGGTGAATCCATCAGGCCCTCGGTATTTTTTCTTAGGAAGTTCTTTGATGGCCTGTTGGATTTCTGTTTCTGATATGGGATTATTTAAGAAATCTATTTCTTCTTCTGTTATTCTAGGCAATTTATATTTTTGTAGATATTCATCCATATCACCTAGGTTGGTATATTTATTGCCATATAGTTGGGCATAGTAGTTTTTAATGATTGCTTTAATTTACTTTTTGTTGGAGGTGAGGCCCCCTTTTCATCCTTGATGCTGTTAATTTGCCTTTCTTCTTTCCTTTTTTAATTAGATTGACCAGTACTTTGTCTATTTTGTCTGTTTTTTTTCAAAGTACCAGCTTCTAGTCTTGTTTATTAGCTCAATAGTTCTATCACTTTCGATTTTATTAATTTCTCCCTTAACTTTTAGGATCTCTATTTTGGTTTTCTTCTGGGGGTTTTTAATTTGTTTGTTCTCAAGTTTTTTTGATTTGCATTTCCAATTCATTGATCTCTGCCCTCCCTAATTTGTTAACATATTCATATATGGATATGAATTTTCCTCTAAGTACTGCTTTGGCTGCATCCCATAAGGTTTGAAAGTATGTCTCACCATTGTCATTTTCCTCAATGAAATTATTAATTGTTTCTATGATTTTTTCTCTAACTAACTGATTTTGGAGTGTCATATTATTTAATTTCCAATTAATTTTTGATTTGGTTCTCCATGTACCCTTTTGGATCAATATTTTTATTGCTTTATGATCTGAAAAGGTTCCATTTATTTTTTCTGCTTTTCTGCATTTGAGTGCCATGTTTCTGTGACCTAGTGTATGATCTATTTTTGTGAATGTGCCATGTGGTGCTGAAAAGAAAGTGTATTCCTCTTTGTCCCTATTTATTTTTCTCCATATGTCTATTAACTCTAATTTTTCTAAGATTTCATTCACCTCTTTTACCTTTTTCTTATTTATATTTTGGTTTGATTTATCTAAATTTGACAGTGGTTGGTTCAAGTCTCCCACTAATATGGTTTTACTGTCTATTTCCTCCTTCAATTCTCCTAGTTTCTCCATTAAAAATCTGGATGCTATACCATTTGGTGCATACATGTTGATTAGTGATATTTCCTCATTGTCTATACTCCCTTTTAGCAGAATATATTTACCTTCCCTATCCCTTTTGATCAGGTCTATTTGTGCTTTGGCTTTGTCAGATATCATGATTGCAACTCCTGCCTTCTTTCTATCAGTTGAGGCCCAAAATGTCTTACTCTATCCTTTAATTCTAACCTTGTGAGTATCAACCAGCCTCATATGCATTTCTTGAAGACAACAAATGGTAAGGTTTTGGGTTCTAATCCAATCTTCTATTTGTCTATGTTTTATGGGTGAGTTCATCCCATTCACATTCAAAGTTATGATTGTCACTTGTGGATTCCCTGGCATTTTGATAATTTCTCCTAGTTCTGACCTTTCTTCTTTAGCTATATCCTTTTGAACCAGTGATTTACTTTAGGTCAGTCCCCCTAGTCCCCTCCCTTGAGATGCTTCTCTTTCTAGCCCCTCCCTTTTTATTCTCCCTTCCCCTCCCCCTCTCCTTCCTTCCCTTTTTATACTCCCTCCCCACTCCCCTTCTTGATTTTCCTTTCTTTCTTACCCTGTTGGATAATATAGAATTCAGGATCCCACTGGATCTAGATGTTCTTCCCTCTCAGATTTGATTTCACTGAGAGTAAGGTTAAAGTAATATCACTTCATACTTTCTTCCTCTTCTTCTCATATGAGAGTTCTTCCCCTCCCTTTCCCATGTGTATCTTTGTATGGGAAAGATTATTCTACTTAGTCCCCCCTATTTCTTGAAGTAAATGCTAGCATTATCGACGATTCCCCCCTCCCTTTTTCTTTCTTTGACCCCCCCTTCACCAAATCTTCTTGATGCCCCAATACTTCCCTATGTATGATTCTTCTAACTACTCTTATGATGCATACAATTTTTGAGTGTTAAACAATACATTTTCCCCACATATTAATATATATATAATTTAATATAAATGTAATCCTTATAGAAGAGAGTTTGACTTAAAGAAAACAATAAGAATCATCTCCTTTTCCCTTTCTTTCATATTTACCTTTTCATGTTTCTCTTGCTTTCTGTGATTGGATGTCAAATTTTCCACTAAGCTTTGGTCTTTTCTTAACGAATGCTTGGAAATCTTTTATTTTGTTGAATGCCCATACTTTCCCCTGGAAGTATATAGTCAGTTTTGTTGGGTAGTTGATTCTTGGTTTGAGACCCAGCTCTCTTGCCTTTCTAAATATTATGTTCCATGCTTTGAGGTCTCTTAGTGTGTTAGCTGCTAAGTCCTTTGTGATCCTTATGGGAACCCCCCTATATCTGAAGCTCCTCTTCTTGGCTTCTTGTAGGATTTTCTCCTTTTCTTGGAAGCTCTTTAATTTGGTGATTACATTCCTGGGGGTTGTCTTTTGGGGATTTAGTACAGAGGGTGTTCTATGAACCCTTTCTATTTCTATTTTGCTCCCTTGCTCAAGAATATGTGGGCAATTTTCTTCTATAATCTCCTGTAGAATGTAATCTAGGTTTTTGTTTATCTCTGGTTTTTCGGGGAGACCAATAATTCTGAGGTTGTCTCTTCTTCCTCAATTGTCCAAGTCTGTGACCTTTTCAGTGAGATATTTCATGTTTTCTTCTAATTCATTAATTTTTTGGCTTTGCTTTATTGATTCTTTCTGTTTTGTAATCTCGCCGTTTTCCATTTCCTTAATTCTGGTCATTAGGGACTTGTTTTGCTTTTCAACTTTGTCTGCCCTTCTATTAGATGCTTCCAGCTCTTTCTCTAATTGTGAAGTCTTGTCTATCAGACTGCTGATCTCTTTCTCCCATTTTTTTTTCCCAAAAGGTTTCCATCTTTTGGGTAAGCTCCAGTTTGAGATCTTCCAGGGCTTGTGGATAGTTTCCATTTTGGGAGGCATGTTCTGATTTTGTTTGGATTTCATCCTCATTCTTTTCTTTTCCTTGGGTACTCCCTCCATAAATGTTTTCAATAGTCACTTTTCCCCCTCCTTTCTTCCTGGAGTCTTGATTTTGGGACATGTGAGCCATCCCTTTGGTGGTTTTATTCCCCTTTTTTTTTTTTGGTCTAGGATCTGGGTGATGTGGGTGGGTTTTCTGTGAATTTAGGTTGCCTCAGACTAGTTCTTCCCATCCCCTGAGGTTTCTGAGAGTGCAGGCCCCTGTGCCCAGCGTGACCACCCCTTTGCTTAGCACAGCCTCTTAGCGAGGTCACCCCTTTGCTCAGCTCAGCCTCTCAGTGCCCCTTTGCTCAGTGCAGCCTCTCAGGGCTCAGCACAGACTCTCATCACCTTTTTGCTCAGCACAGACTCTCAGCACAGCCTCCCCTTTGCTCAGCACAGCCTCTCAGCGCAGTTGCCCCTTTGCTCAGTGCAGGATTTTCTCGTAAAACTGCCCTAAGAGGTCGTTTCCTTGCAGTCTTTAGATCCCAAGGACCCTGGTGTGCCCCCCCAGACAGAGATGGTCTTCACTCACTCACTGTCCCTGTGAGTGCTCTGATAGCTTACTCTGGTTTGGAGGGGTTTAGGGGAGGGGCGGCTCAGTTCAAGTTTTTGTGGGAGCTTTTCCTCCTCCTTATAGTGTGGAAATATTCAAACCCCACGTACCTTCGTTTCTATGGGATCCTGTGGAGTCCCTCCGATCTTCCAAAGGTGATTTTTATGCCCTTTTGAGGTAGTCTATTTCATTCAGTGCTGGAGAGGGGAAGCGAGTCGCATCTAGATTGCAGACATGTTTACCTGGAACTCCTAAAATGAATAATTTTGATTACATCAAACTAAAAAGTTTTTGTACAAACTAAACCAATGCAACCACAATTAGAAGGGAAGCAACAAATTGGGAAACAATATTCATAACAAAATACTCTGATACAGGTCTAATTACTCAGATTTACAAAGACCTAAATCAATTATACAAAAAATCAAGCTATTCTCTAACTGATAAATGGGCAAGGGGTATTAACAGGTAATTTTCAGTTAAAGCAATCAAAACTATTAATAAGCACATGAAAAAGTGTTCTATATCTTTTATAATCAGAAAGATACAAATCAAAAGAACTCTGAAGTATCACCTCATACCTAGGAGATTGCCTATCTGGATAGCAATGGAATGTAATGAATGCTGGAAGTAGTGTGACAAAGTTGGGACATTAATGCACTGTTTGTGTAGTTGTGAATTGATCCAACCATTCTGGAGGGCAATTTGTAACTATGCACAAAGTGAGCTAAAAGACTGTCTCCCCTTTGATCCAGGCAGAGCATTGTTGGGTTTTTACCCCAAAGAGAAAATAAGGAAAAAGATTTGTACAAGAATATTCATAGCTGAGTTCTTTGTGATGGCAAAATATTGGAAAATGAGGGGATGCCCTTCAGTTGGGGAATGGCTGAACAAAATGTGGTATATGTTGGTGATGGAATACTACTGTTCTCAAAGGAATAATAAAGAGGAGGAATTTCATAAGAACTGGAGTGACCTCCAGGAATTAATGCAGAGTTAGAGGACGAGAACCATTAGAACATTGTACATAGAGGCCAATACACTGTGGTACAATTTAATGTAATGAACTTCTCCTTTAGTGTTAATGCAGTGATCAGTGATCCTGAACTACTTGGAGGGATCCACAAGAAAGAACACTATCCACATTAAGAGGAAAAACTATGGGAGTAGAAGCACAGAAGAAAAACAACTGCTTGAATACATGAGTCAATGGGATATGATTGGGGATGAAGACTCTAAATGAATATCCTACTGTATCACCAACAACAAGGAAATAGGTTTTGATCCAGGACACATGTAATACCCACTGGAATTGAGTGTCACCTACAGGAAGTAGGGGGAGGGAAAGAATATGATTCTTATAACAAAGGAATAATGCTCTAAATTGACTAAATAAATAACTTACAATGAAAAGAGAAAATAACTTCAACAGAGAGAGCCAAATATGAGTAACAAGGAAAAGCTTTTCATAGGAGAAATCCTGTGAATAGAGCCTTTGATAAAGCTTTAGTGCTTCCTGGTGGTGTTTCTGAAAGAAGATTCTGATTATGAAGACATTAAATTGTAAGCCTTTGAGAGCAGTGACTGATAATTTTGATCTGTGTTCCAGTTTCCAGTCAATATACCAATCTATATTACCTTGAAAAAATTAACTTAATAAATATGTACTTATTGTTGAATTTAATTCTATTATGTGAGATAAAATAAAAATAAACCAAAATTTTATTTTCTATGCAAATACTCCTTTACATGCTTTAATTGATATGTGCATATATTTAGTACTGGGAAAGCCTAGACTCTTTAGGAAGGTCAAAAGAAATTGAAAGGGTTTTTAGGTCTGAGTTTTCTTATGAAAGTTACTTATGCAAGCTCCCAGGAATAATCTCTCTATTTTACCATAGTGATATATTATTCTAATCTGGATGCAATTAGGAAAGTATGACTTTACCAAAAATTTTCATTAATATTGTACAAAAAAAATTTATAATTCTTCCTTCTTGAGATTGTCTTAAAAATTTTGCACTTGGGATTAACAAGACATGTGTTGTTTAATGATATCTAAATGGTAAATTGCGTGGGCATTTTCTAATTTATAACTGAAAAAAATGAAATTAAAATACTGGTTTGATTTTTTTCTCATAAAGTAATGGAGATGTTTGGGATTTAAATTGTTAATTAATCCATGAAATTATAAAATTATGAAATGTGAGCATGTTCACATAGTTCATTTAGTACTCACTAGTACAGACCATGATTGGCATGAGGAAATAGCAAGCAAGTTTTAATAAAGCACAGAGAAAAGCAGAAACAATTGGAGATGGATATAGAGACAAATAGCATGGCTCCATGATAAGGGAATAGGATGGTGAAGGTCTCATTTTATGGACTTTTTTGGAGAAATTCAATCATCTCTCTGTCATCTTGGGTTAGTTCATTAACATTTTAAAACATCTCCAAGTTAATGGTAAAATTTCAAAGTTGTCCTCTCAAAATTATAAGTATCTTTTTGATGTTTTAATGGTCTGGACCTATGAAGGTATTGATTCTGTTTGGGATTTTCAAATCATGATCAGAACTTTGAGAAACAGCATCTACATGTTTTGTCCTGATTTGGAATATGTTACTAGGATGTGAGATGTCTCAAGGGATATAGCACCAAACCTAGAATAAGAAAGACTTTTGTTCAAATCTGACCTTATAGACTTATTACTTGTGTGACCATGTTGCCTTAGTTTTCTCAATTGTAAAATGAGCTGAAGTAAATGGTAAACTATTCAGCATCCTTGCCATGAAAACTCTAAATGAGATTATGAAGAGTCAGGAAAGACTGAACAACAATAACAACAAACTGAGAGGTGAGTTTTAGTCAACATGTGATATCATTTGCAAATTATGCTCCTTTCTTCTGTTAGATAGCTTGCATATGACTTCCAGGTTTACCTTTGCAATATTATTTCTTGCTAAAACTTACTGAGTAGAAGGGTAATATATGGTCAGGATAACAAGATATAATTTTAACATAGTATCCTATGTTAAAAATTTAGAAAACTGCTTAGGTTCCTGTTTCTTCATATTAAGAATTGTTTTTCATTTCCAGTTTCATGGTTCTTATTAAATTGTTTAAACTTCTAGATATTTTGATATGTCAATGATTTTCACATGTGCTTTTTAGGACATTAAATGATACCTATAGTATATTTAAATTGTAATAAAATATTTTAAATGTACTCTTCCTCAACCAATTACCGTCTGTTATGATTATCATATGTTTAGATCATATCTTCTAGCTCCTAAGTTCAACATAATGTAAGACCCTTTAAATTATGGACTTTCAATATCACTTTAGAATAAGATGTTTTCAGTAAATATATCAGGGGAACTTATATGGAGAGTACATGCTGGGAGCTAAGGTGTCAGAGAAAGGGATATTTAGTTCACCTAATCCCTCTAAACCTACAAGAGTAGAAAATAATGTGCCTTATAACAATGAATAGTAGTAGGGACATGTCTTACTATGATGTAAAGGGAGACCAACTCAACAGATGTGTACTCAAGGAGAACCAGTAATAACACAAACTAGCCCAAAGTGCTTCCACAAAGCTTGAGATAAGGAAATGGCAGATCAGGGGAATAGAAAATTCCTTCAAGCTACCCTATAAGAAGCCAGTCACACCACATCCTCAAACAACTTCCTAAAAACTAGGATGGGTCAATGAGGAGACAAAAAAACTACATAAAGACCAGAATAGGGCAACAATAAGGAAACACTAAGAACAGAAAAGGAAAGACTAAGACTCAAAGAAGAAAATAAATTCCTAAAATTTGAATTGAGAAAAATGGAAGCTAATGATTCCATAAGGCATCAGGAGAAACTAAGACAAAATCAATGAAGGGAAAAATAGAAGAAAATCCAAAATAACTGACTGGAAAACCACTGACCTGGAAAATGGGTTTTAGGAAGATAGTCTAAGAATCATTGGAATATCAGAAAGCTATGATCAAAACAAAACAAAATAAAACAAATCCTGGATATCATAAGTAATCATCATGAAAAATTGTCCTGATATTCACAAATTGGAATGAAAATGGGAATTGAAAGAACCCTCCTATAACTTTTTAAAAGAGATATTAAAATAAAATATCCTAAGATTATTATAGAACAGAAAACTGCCAGGCTAAGGAAAAAAAGTATTGAAAACAGCTGGAGGGAAGCAATTAAATATTTTGGAGCCACAGTTAGGATTACACAAAACATGGCAGCTTCTACATTAAAGGACTGAAAAGTATCACATATGATATTCTAAAAGTCAAAGGATTAAACCCACAGAACCACAGCAAATAAAGGAGCAAGATTACAGCCAATGATAGGGGTAGAGAAGGAAAAATATCAATAAACAACAGAAACAGAATAAAAGAAATTATAATCAATAGCTTTTATCCAGGTAATGAACAAAGAGGAAATGGTACAGAGGAGGACCAAAGAACACCAAGCAAAAATGCAGGAACTCCAGAGAATTAGACACTGGCTTTAGGATAACTCACAACACAATTAAAAAAAAAAAACAATTAAGAGAGGCTGAAGACAATTGGGAAAAGAACTTAAAAAGCAAAATAAGTCATCTGGAAAAAGAGGTACATGAGATAAAACAAGAAAATAGTGTTTTGAAAGCCAAAATTGACACCTGTGCATGAAGATTTAAGTGGAAAAGTCGATGCACAGAGACAGTCCCACTCTCTTGGCTTTGGAAGCCTGGGTCCATTGGCACGAAAAGTCATTACACCTGGAGACTTCCTCAGCTGCATTGGATGGACATGTTGTCTTTTGTGCTCCATCATGACCTAAGCACTCCACAGTGTCTTGCTGCATCGCCATCTCAGCCGTTGAACCTTCTTGTTGGTTTCTTCCGCCTGTTCCACCGAAGCAGTCTTCACATGCTGGGTGAGCAAAGTCCTAGTTCACCAGGGGTCGAAGTCGACCCGATGGCTACCCTCACATGGTTTAGCTGGCCTGTCGAAGCCATTGCCTGGGGTGTGGCTACTGCCGCATGCTAGCAGCTACTAGGAGCCACAAGTGAGAGCTGTGTGTCAGGTGAGGGTCAGTGGCTGGAGAGCTGCCCTAGAAGGGCACTACAAGCCCTCCATACCAGAGATATTACCCCTCCTTGAGCACCCCATACACCCCTACTACAGACATAGAAAATTATAATTTAAGAATTATTGGACTACCAAAAAAATCATGACAAAAGAAAAAGCCTAGACATCATTCTACAGGAAATTATCTAAGAAAACTGTCCTGACTTCTTGAATAGGAGTAAAAAGTGGAAATTGAAAGAATTCACAGATCACCTCTTACATTTAATCTACAATTTAGAATGCCCAGGAATGTTATAGCCAAATTCAAGAACTACCAGACCAAGGAAAAGATATTACAAGCTGCTAAGAAACCGTTCAGATATCATGGAACCACAGTTAGGATAACACAGGACCTAGCTGTATCCACACTGAAGAACCAGAAGGCATGGAATATGATATTCTTGAAAGCAAGAGAATAGCATCTACAACCAAGAATAAACTACCCTGCAAAATTGACTATATTCTTGTGGGGGAAAGTATGGTCATTTAATAAAATAGAAGACTTTCAAGTATTCCTAAAGAAAAGCGTTGACTTAAACAGAAAATGTGATACCCAAAAACAGAACTCAAGAGAAGCACTAAAAGTTAATTAAGAAAAGGGAAAAAAACAACAAACAGAAAATTTTAAGGGACCCAATAAGATCAAATGACTTTTTTTCCTATGAGAAAAGATGATATTGTTAACTCTTAAAATTGTTTTTTATCATCAGGGTAGCTAGAAGAAGTATACTTAGACGGAATAGTGACAAATTGATTAGGATGAAATGTCAAATATATATATATATATATATATATATATATATATATATATATATATATATACAAACTGGAGGTAAAAAGAGGATAATATTAAGAGAAATTAGAAAAAGAAATAAATTGGGATAATTTTATATTTCATAAGGAAGTAAATAGGGGGAGGGATGGAAAGGACCAATAAAATGGAAGGGTGAAAGAGGTTAGAAAGAGTCTCCAAGAAAATTTTAATCATTACAGTAGGAAGGGTCAGAAAATTTCAAATGGAAGGAAAACCTCTAACTCCAAATTTAATTCATCATCATCATCATCATCATCATCAACACCATCATCATTATCAATTTCAACATCATCATTGTCATCATCATCATTAGTATGGTTCAAAGTTGTGACAATAGGCAGAAAAGTCTTATCCATTAAGTAGTTGTGATTATTTAAATATTTGACACAGAATCAGAATGAGTCAAAGCAATGGAGAAAGATAAGCTGTCAATGCTTATATACTTTTTATTATTAGGACTACTTAGCCTATCTGTTACTCCAAGTTGGGGTCCTGTCCTTTATAACTATATCAAACAATATATTTCAAAATCATGATTATCAATCTGTTTCCATAAATTTTTGTATTTCCATTGAGATATTATATGTTAATCATTTTCTAAACTTTAAATATTTATGCACATCCTTGAGCATTCTATTTAATATCATGTTTATTCATTTGTTCACTCATTTGAAAAACAAATATTAATCAGCCACTATATGCTAGGCACATATCAGAATATATTATAAAATAAGTATCATCATTCTTCTAATTATATTGTTTGTATATGTGTGTGTCCTATCATTTAAAGGAAAAGAGAATCTACCTTAAAGAGAATAAATGTGTTACAAGGGGAGCACTATCAGATTTGTAATCAGAAGACCTTGTTCCAAGTACACTCTCTATTCCACCAACAATTGTATGACTGAGTAAATCATGTTCTCCATCTTAGTCCTGGTTCTTTCATCAGTAAAATGAATGATTATGAGTTGGATGAGTTATATTGCTTTTTCAACTTCAGGATTCTATGATCTTTCTAATGTTCTGTTCCTATCTTCTCTAGCCCCATGACAAACACTGGACTTTATGTATCAAGGGAAAATTATTATGGCTACCATGTGTATGTACAGTCTAAACAGACAAATGTTCCCTTTTTGCTTCTTTTCATAAATGCCCTTTCATAACTTTTCACTCCCTTGTGAAGGTTCAATGTATTGACTAGAAGAATAATATATTGTCAAACAAAATCACTGCTTTCAAAGTGAAATGTGTTGACCCTTTCAAATCTCAAAAGTTAATGGTTATTATCATCATTATGATATATTCTTATTTGTAAAAATTAAGCTACTTTTACTTTGCTTCTTAAATTTTGATGGGGTTATAATTTCAGTAGCTTTTAAGGGCTTGAAAGCAAAATTGGCCCTGCCAATTTAAATATATTTTTCAAGGGAAAACATTTCCCTTTGGTCTGGCATCCTCCTTAAATAATGCATCTTTAATAGCTACCCATTAAAATAGTTAGAGATTTATGGCTAAGGCATAAATACCTATAAAGGATGATTGATGGTATAAACTCAAATACTTTTTATTGTAAATCCCCTCTGATAGGCACATAAATTATTCTGCAGTATTACAATGACTAAAAAAATATCATGACTATCTTCATTTGCTTCCACCTCCTTTTGATCCCACAATTCCAATGAATATTCATAAACTTGGTTTTTGTTAGTATTGTATCCTTATTGCAGAAATCTACATTAGAGTTTTGAGTAATATTAGGAATAAGGATATATTTAAATGATCAATGATTTGGTTGGAGAGAATGGATGAATAGGCAGAGTGTATTAGGTGTGATTAAAATAGTCTTGCTTTATACATTAATACCAAATCATATATTGCATAATTTAAGAAGTAATAATGCATGAGAATACCAATAAAATATATAAATATCTCCATTTACTTTCTCATTTTCTTATTTTTATTAGAAGTTTTAGAGAAGAAAGTTCTACAAGCTTGGAATTGTTAACAATTCTATAATTTACAGCATTAGAGGACACAATAAGTGACTTGCAAAAGTCTTAATATTCAAAATGTTTCAGAGGTGAGACCTGCAACTAAGTATTAAATTTGAGATTATCTTTTCCTTATGTCACAGTTCCTTTTAACCACAGAACCTCAAAATGTAATTACACATTCATAAGTTAACCCATATATATATATATATGTGTGTGTGTGTGTGTGTGTATACCTCCTATTTATGCTAAATTGAGTTACATTTATTGTTTTAAGGTCTATTTTCCATTTATACTAAATAGGTATTGTACTCACAAGTAAGGTAAATTCTTGATGAAATTTAAAAAATATTTTTGAAAGACTTTTGAATTCTCTTTCTGAGGGAAAAAGAACAAGGAAATAAAATTAAAACAATAAAAATTAAGTTAATTTTTCTTATTTTTATTTTTATTTATATTATGTACTAATTTACAAAACATGAGTAAAATGCTATATATCAATATTCTTGGTTAACTTGATAAAAGAGGCTATTACTAGTGAAACATTTACTCTAAGAAAAAAAATTAGTGCCCCTCTGGATTTCAACTATACCTAACATTAGTGTCATGCAAATAAAATAGAGATCTGAGATTCACTCCCTTTTGTTTGAAAATAGGGATGCAACTCAAAATATGTGATTAATCCCCAGAAACTTCTCAATGAGATTATGAATGTATTCTTTTGTACGCAATCAATATTTGTATCTAAAAACATATGTTGATATTCTTTATGTGAAAGATGACAGCTTGGATAGCAATCTGTGTCTGGATATAGAAATATAACTGAGGAGACTGATTACACATCATCTGTCTCTGCAAACCTGACTGCATGCACACTGATAAATCATCCCTTAGTTTATGACTGCAGCTAGTTGCAGAACACAGAACTGTGTGCAATTCTGCTTCTTTTGATTCATAGCCAGTCTTTTTGTGTCACTTCACACCAGGTTCTGCTTTTTGCCAGGCACACTGGACCATCTGTTGGTGTTTGCTAGCAGTACACATCATAGGGGTATTCAAGGATGTATTGGAGACAGTTCAAATAAGAGCTGATTGTTAAATTTTTGAAGTTAGCATTTACAACTTAGAAATCACAAATGCTACTGCTCAGGTTTGATTTATTATGTTGTTGATTATTTTGACTTCAGAAGTGATGGAGAAATGTTAATAATGCAAAATTAGACTTTAAACATCATGCATATATTTTAAGGGGGTGAGTTGGGAGTGTAGGATGGACAGAGAGCTTGTTAAATATATACCAGCACAGTTCTGTCTGTGTTCTTTTAAAATGTAGCAAAATAATAATTTGAATTTATATAATGCTTTACATTTGATAGAATGCTTTAAAAATATGATTTCATTTTACTGTCATAATAAATCCATGAGATAGATGCTACTATTGAATCAGTTTTACAGATGAAGAAATTGAAGTCATATAGTTAAAGTGACTTGTCCAGAATCACACAGATAATAAATATTTACGGTAGAATTTGAATTCAAATCATCCTGAATCCATGAATACTGCTATGTCCACCAAGCTCATCACATCCTAGAGTTTCAACAAGCTATTAACCTGAGTTTTCATCAACTAGGTGCTTTAATTAGAAGGGGTAGTTATGAAACAATGGTAGTGAAGTACAAGTGAAAAATAGTAGAAGTCACTTGCCAGTTAGTGCAGGAGAATATTTTGAACACGTTAATCAATTGAAATTTCATCCCTGAGGGGAAATAATAACAACAAATTAATTTAATTGACATCAACTGAATATCAATATTAAACAAGATAGCGTTTCCAGATTCACAGTCAGAAGTAACAACATGAAGTTAGGCAGGGCCAACTGAAAGCTGGCTCAGGAAGTATTATGGTTAAGAAAGATTAGGATAAAGAAATCCAAAATTTGGGTGAGTATCAAGAAAATGGAGGAATCAAATCAGGAAAAGAGCAGCAAATATCCAATGTCAGAAGGCCACTACTCTATTTAAATCTCTATTAGTGGCTCTTCACTTGCCTCCAAATAAAATATAATCCCCGATGTTTCATATTAATAACATTTTGCAATCTGCTTCACCACTTCTTTTCTGAACTTTGTTCATGCATACTATGTTCCAGGTAAACCATCTTTCTTTTCTTTCTCTTTTTATGGCACTCCATCTCCTGTATTTATGCCTTTGCAATGACTTTCCTCCTTGACTTGGAAGCACTGTTACATTATTGCTACTTTAAACTTCTAAATTTCCTTCAGAGATCATCTCCAATTATACTTCTAATCAGAATGAATCAATAAATAAACAACAACAACAACAACAACAACAAAACAAACAACCCTGACCACAAAAAAAAGCCAAAAACAAAAACCACAAATACAAATATTTGTTAAGTACTGTTTCATGCCAGGTATTCTTCTAAGAAAAAGGAGCATGCACATGAAAAAGTGTTCTAAATCTCTTATAATTAGAGAAATGCAAATCAAAACAGCTCTGAGGTATCACCTCACACCTAGCAGATTGGCTAACATGACAACATTGGAAAGTAATGAATGCTGGAGGGGATGTGGCAAAGTTGGGATATTAATGCATTGCTGGTGAAGTTGTGAATTGATCCAACCATTCAGAAGGGCAATTTGGACCTATGCCAAAAGGGCACTAAAATACTGTTTGCCCTTTGATCCAGCCATAGCACTGCTGGATTTATGCCCCAAGGAGATAATAAGGAAAAAGACTTGTACAAGAATATTTATAGCCTTGCTCTTCCAGGTGGCAAAATAATGGAAAATGAGAGGATACCCTTCGAGGGGAATGGCGAAACAAATTGTGGTATATGTTGATGATTGTGCTATTGTGCTGAATGAAACAATGAACTGGAGGAATTCCATGTAAATTAGAATGACCTCCAGGAATTGATGCAGAGCGAAAGGAGCAGATCCAGGAGAACCTTATACACAAAGATGGATACACTGTGGTACAATAGAATGTAATGGACTTCTCTACAAGCAGCAATGCAATGATCCAGGACAATCCAGAGGAACTTATGAGAAGGAACACTAACCACATCCAGAGAGAAGTAGAAACACAGAAGAAAAACAAATGCTTGATCACATCATTTGATGGGGGTATGATTGGGGATATAGATTCTAACTGATAACCCTGGTCCAAACATCAGTAACATAGAAATAGGTCTTGATCAATAAATGACACATGCAAAACCCAGTGGAATTGCTCGTTGGCTATGGGAGGGGGATGGGAAGAGGGGAGGGAAAGAATATAAATCATGTAACCATGGAAAATATTCTAAATTAATTAATTAAATAAATTTTTTCAAATTAAAAAAAAAGGAGTATGAATATAAGAAACCTATCTTCAAAGACCTTAAATTCTAATAAGGGAAGAAAGAGAATGTAGGAAGGGACTTTGTGACCAAAGAGGAGAATTTTTAGATAGGGAAATCAGAATAAATTCAATGGTGATTACTCATGTTCGCCCCCTTCCCAAAGAATTGTGTCTATATCATACATATTTTTATTTACTTTTTAAAATTAATTTTTCATTCTTAACACAATTATCAAATAGAAGCATTCAATATATAAAAAGAAACTCTTATTCATAGTTTTTAACACAGAAATTTATATTATGTAATTATTGAAGTAGCAAAACTTTTTATTAGTTTTATCTTTTGCACTTATTTTTAGTATTTTTGTTGTCAAACCACTCTCCCCTAGAATACAGGCAATTTAAGGATAGAAAATGTTTCTTTGTTTTTTTCTTTGCATCCTTTTGTTGAAACACAATCAGCACATACTTAATGGATTTATTGTTTTTTAGTCTTGTACAGTTCCTCATAACCCCATTTGATTTTTGATTGGTAATGATACTGGTATAGTTTTAATATTTCCTTCTCCAGCTCATTTTAGAGATGAGAAATTGAGTCAAACAGGGTTAAATGACTTGCTCAGGGTAACACAGCTAGTAAGTGGACTCAAGGTGGAGGGCTCTATCCACTTTACTACTTAGCTGCCCTTGTTAAAGCTTACTCAATGAAAAAAAAAAAAAGCTGAGACTGTGTTTGGAACCAAACCCTGTGCAAGATAATTATGGAGCCATCTAGAAGGAAGTAAAAGGTAAGCAGGGTGGAGAATATATTGGCAGATATTATCGTTAAAATGGTGCTCATCAAATTAAGAAATTATCACTTAAATACGGAAAATGTTACCTAAACTCAGCTTTTTCAATTGAAAAACATTCTACTTTATTTGCTTTGTAGCCTAAGCCCAAACAGTTTCTAACACAGTTTTGGGAACCTTTTATTTCTTTCTTTTGACATTTTTATTTAATTAATTTAGAATATTTTTCCATGGTTAAAAGATTCATGTTCTTTCCCTCCCTTCTCCCCAGTCCCCTCCTGTAGCCAACACACAATTCACTGGGTTTTACATGTGTCATTGATCAATATATATTTACATAATATTGATATTTGCAATAGGGTGATCATTTAGAGTCTACATCGTCAATCATATCCCCATTAACCCATATGATCAAGCAGTTGTTTTTCTTCTTGTTCTTCCTCTGAATATGGATAGTGTTCTTTCTCATAAGTCCCTCAGAATTATCCTGGATCATTGCATTGCTGTTAGTAGAGAAGTTCTGGGCTCTTTTACCTTCTTAATTTGGAGATTGTTTCATATAATTTTAAAATCTCTGTTTAATAATCACTCAGTTGTTATTTTACTTAAAAATCAAACTTTACAACATGTTTAATATTTCTCTCAATTTACTACTTAATTTAATTTGATAGGTAAAACATATTATAGCTTCTTGTAAAATCTAGGGTTTAATAACATTTTTTTTTCAAATTGGCATTAATTCTTTTCTTTTGACATTTATTTTAAACATTATTTTATTTGGTCATTTCCGAACATTATTCATTGGAGACACAGATCTTTTTTTTCCTTCCCCCCTCCCCCACCTATCCCATAGCTGACGTGTGATTCCATTGGGTATCACATGTGATCTTGATTCGAACCCATTTCCATGTTGTTGACATTTGCATTAGAGTGTTCATTTAGAGCCTCTCCTCAGACATGTCCCCTCAACCACTGTAGTCAAGCAGTTCCTTTTCCTCTGTGTTTTTACTCCCACAATTTGTCCTCTGCTTGTGTATAGTGTTTTTCTCCTTGATCCCTGCAGATTGTTAAGGGGTATTGCATTGACACTAATGGAGAATTTCATTACATTCGATTGTACCACAGTGTATCAGTCTCTGTGTACCATGTTTTCCTGGTTCTGCTCCTTTTGCTCTGCATCACTTCCTGGAGTTTGTTCCAGTCTCCATGGAATTCTTCCACTTTATTATTCCTTTGAGCACAATAGTATTCCATCACCAACATATACCACAATTTGGTCAGCCATTCTCCAATTGAAGGGCATCCCCTCATTTTCCAATTTTTGGGCCACCACAAAGAGTGCAGTTATGAATATTCTTGTACAAGTATTTTTCCTTATTATCAATTTGGGGTACAAACCCAGCAGTGATATGGCTGGATCAATGGTCAGACAGTCTTTTATCACCCTTTGGGCATAATTCCAAATTGTGCTCCAGAATGGTTGGATTAGTTCACAACCCCTCCAGCAGTACATTAATATCCCTACTTTGCAACATCCCCTCCAGCATTCATTACTTTCCTTTGCTGTTGTGTTGGTCAATCTGCTAGGTGTGAGGTGATACCTCAGAGTTGTTTTGATTTGCATCTCTCTGATTATAAGAGATTTAGAACACTATTTTATATGCCTATTAATAGTTTTGATTTCTTTATCTGAAAACTGTCTATTCATGTCCCTTTCCCATTTATCAATTAGAGAATGGCTTGATTTTATGTACAATTGATTTATCTCTTTGTAAATTTGAGTAATTAAACCTTTGTCAGAGGTTTTTCTTAAGATTGTTTCCCAATTTGTTGCTTCCCTTCTGATTTTAGTTACATTGTTTTTGTTTGTACAAAAACTTTTTAATGTGATGTAGTCAAAATTATTTATTTTACATTTTGTGACTCTTTCTAAGTCTTGCTTGGCTTTAAAATCTTTCCCTTCCCAAAGGTCTGACATGTATACTGTTCTATGTTTGCCTAATTTACTTATAATTCCTTCTTTATGTTCAAGTCATTCACCCATTTTGAATTTTTCTTAGTGTAGGGTGTGAAGTGTTGATCCAAACCTAATCTCTCCCAGACTGTCTTCCAATTTTCCCAGCAGTTTTTATTGAATACTGGATTTTTGTCCCAAAAGCTGTGATCTTTGGGTTTATCATATACTGTCTTGCTGAGGTCACTTGCCCCAAGTGTATTCCACTGATTCTCCTTTCTGTCTCTTAGCCAGTACCAAATTGTTTTGATGACTGCTACTTTATAAGATAGTTTGAGATCTGGAACTGCAAGAACCCATTCCTTTGGATTTTTTTTCTTCATTTCCCTGTATGTCCTTGATCTTTTGTTCTTCCAAATGAACTTTGTTATGGTTTTTTCTAAATCAGTAAAAAAATTTTTTTGGAAGTTCAGTGCGTATGGCACTAAATAGATAAATAAGTTTGGGTAGGATGGTCATTTTTATTATATTGGCTCATCTTACCCATGAGCAGTTAATGTTTTTCCAATTGCTCAAGTCTAGTTTTAATTGTGTGGAGAGTGTTTTGTAGTTGTGTTCATATAGTTCCTGTGTTTGTCTTGGGAGATAGATTCCTAGGTATTTTATTTTGTCTAAGGTGATTTTGAATGGGATTTCTCTTTCTATTTCTTGCCCCTGAGCTGTGTTGGAGATATATAGAAATGCTGATGACTTATGTGGGTTTATTTTGTATCCTGCAACTTTGCTAAAGTTGTTGATTATTTCAATTAGCTTTTTGGTTGAATCTCTAGGAATCTTTAAGTAGACCATCATGTCATTCATAAAGAGCGATAACTTGGTCTCTTCATTGCCTATTTTGATGCCTTCAATTTCTTTTTCTTCTCTAATTGCTACTGATAGTGTTTCTAGTACAATGTCAAATAATAGAGGTGATAATGGGCATCCTTGTGTTACTCCTGATCTTATTGGGAATGTATCTAGTTTATCCCCATTGCAGATGATATTAGCTGATGGATTTTGATATATACTGTTTATTATTTTCAGGAACGACCCTTCTATTCCCATGCTTTCTAGTGTTTTTAATAAGAATGGGTGTTGTATTTTATCAAAGGTTTTTTTTTCTGCATCTATTGAAATAATCATGTGATTTTTGTTGGTTTGCTTGTTGATATGGTCAATTATGTGGATGGTTTTCCTCATATTGAACAAGCCATGCATCCCTGGTATAAATCCTACTTGATCATGTTGGATGACCCTTCTGACCACATGCTACAGTCTTTTTGCTAGTATCCTATTTAATATTTTTGCATCGATATTCATTACAGAGATTTGTCTATAATTTTCTTTCTCTGTTTTGACCTGCCTGAATTTGGAATCAGTACCATTTTTGTGTCATGAAAGGAATTTGGTAGAACTCCCTCTTGACTTATCATGTCAAATATTTTGTATAGTACTGGATTAGCTGTTCTTTGAATGTTTGATAGACTTCACTTGTGAATCCATCAGGCCTTGGGGATTTTTTTTCAGGGAGTTCTTTGATGGCCTTTTGGATTTCATTTTCTGATATGGGATTATTTAAGAATTCTATTTCTTCTTTTTGTCTAGGCAGTTTATATTTTTGTAAATATTCCTCTATATCGCCTAGAGTAGTATATTTGTTGCCATATAATTGGGGAAAGTACTTTTTAATGATTGCATAATTTCCTCTTCATTGGAGGTGATATCCACCTTTGCTTCTTTGATGGTATTAATTTGCTTTTCTTCTTTCCTTTTTTTAATTAGATTGACCAGTACTTTGTCTATTTTGTTTGTTTGTGCAAAGTACCAGCTTCTAATCTTATTTATTAGATCAATAGTTCTATCAATTTCGATTTTATTAATTTCTCCCTTAAATTTTAGGATCTCTAGTTTGGTTTTCTTCTGGGGGGTTTTAATTTGTTCTCTTTCAAGTTTTTTTATTTGCATTTCCAATTCATTGATCTCTGCCCTCCCTAATTTGTTAATATATGCACTCAGGGATATGAATTTTCCTCTGATTACCGCTTTGGCTGCATCCCAAAAGGTTTGGAAGGATGTTTCGCCATTGTCATTTTCCTCAAAGAAATTATTGTTTCTATGAATTGTTCTCTAACTAACTGATTTTGGAGTATCATATCATTTAATGTCCAATTAATTTTTATTTTGTTCTCCATGTGTCTTACTGTTCATTATTTTTATTGCCTTATGATCTGAAAATGCTGCATTTATTATTTCTGCTTCTCTGAATTTGTATGCCATGTTTCTGTGACCTAGTGTATGGTTAATTTTTGTGAATGTGCCATGTGATGCTGAGAAGAAGGTATATCCCTTTTTGACCCTTTTTATTTTTCTCCATATGTCTATTAACTCTAATTTTTCTAAGATTTCATTCATTTTTTACCTCTTTCTTATTTATTTTTTGATTTGATTCATGTAAATTTAAGAGTGGTTGGTTCAAATCTTCCACTAATATGGTTTTACTGTCTATTTCCTACTTCAATTCTCCTAGTTTCTCTATTAGAAATTTGGGTGCTATATTATTTGGTGCATACATGTTGATTAGTGATATTTCCTCATTATCTATAGTCCCTTTTAACAAAATGTATTTACCTTCCCTATCCCTTTTAATCAGGTCTATTTGTGCTTTGGCTTTGTCAGATATCATGATTGCAACTACTGTCTTCTTTCTATTAGTTGAGTTCCAGAAGGTCTTACTCCATCCTTTAATTCTGACCTTGTGAGTGTCTACCCACCTCATGTGTGTTTTTGAAGAAAACATATGATAGTGTTTTGGATTATAATCGATTCTCCTATTCGTCTACTTTTTATGGATGAGTTCATCCCATTCCAATTCAAACTTATGATTGTCATTTGTGGACTCCCTGGCATTTTGATATCCTCCCCTAATTCTTTCCTTTCTTCTTTAGCTATAACATTTTAAGCCTTTGATTTACTTTAACTCAGTCCCCCTAGTTTCCTCCCTTGATATGTTTCACATTTTAGCCCCTCCCTTTTTGTTCCCTTCCCCTCCCCCCTCTCCTTCTCTCCCTTTTTGTGTTCCCTCCTGCCCTAACCCCCTTGGTTTTCCCTTCTCTCTTACCCTATTGGATAAGATAACATTCAAGATCCCAATGGATCTGGATGCTCTTCCCTCTCAGATTTGATTTCACTGAGAGTAAGGTTTAAGTAAAAACTCTCTTCCTCTCCTTCTTATAGGAGAATTCTTCCCCTCCTCTTCCCATGTGTATCTTTGTGTGAGAAAGATTATTCTATTTAGTTTTTTTTTCTATTTCTTGGAGTATATCTTAGTACCATCAACGATTCCCCCATTCCTTGTTTCTTTCTATCTTCCCCTTTCTCCATATCATCTTGATGCCCCAAACTTTCCTTATGCGTGACTCTTCTTACTACTCTAATGATGCTTACAATTTTTGAGAGTTACCTATTACATTTCCCCCACATATTAATATATATAATTTGATATAAATGTAGTCCTTATAGAAAATTTTTCTCCTTGTCCCTTTCCTTCATATTAACCTTTTTATGTTTCTCTTGGTCTTTGTATTTGGATATCAAACTTTCCACAGATCTCTGGTCTTTTCTTCACAAACAGCTGGAAATCCTGTATTTTGTTGAATGATCATACTTTCCCCTGGAAGTATATCATCAATTTTGATGGATAGTTGATTCTTGGTTGAAGACACAGCCCTCTTGCTTTTCTGGATATAATGTTCCATGCCTTATGGTTGTTCAGAGTGGAAATTTCTAGGTCCTGTGTGACTCTGATTGGTGTTCCTTTGTATCTAAATTGTCTTTTTCTGCCTTCTTGTAAGATTTTTTTCTTTTGTTTGGAAGCTTTAGAATTTGGCAATTACATTCCTGGGAGTTGTCTTTTGTGGTAGTGTAGAGGGTGTTCTGTGGACTCTTTCAATGCATATTTTGTCCCCTTGTTCTAGAATCTCTTGGCAGTTTTCTTTGATTATAGCATGCATTATGATATCAAGATTACCGTTTATTTCTGGCTTTTCTGGTAGATCAATGATTCTCAGATTGTCTCTCCTTCCTCTGTTTTCTAGATCTGTCACTTTGACAGTGGGATATTTTATGTTATCTTCTAATTCTTTAGTCTTTTGACTTTGCTTTATTAATTCTTGCTCTTTTGCAATATCATTGTCTTCCAGTTGCCTGATTCTGACCTTTAAAGACTGGTTTTCCTTTTCAGTTTGGTCTGGTATGTTTTTTTTTTTTTTGAGGCTTTGAGTTGTTTCTGCATTTGCATATTTTGATCTCTCAGTTTGCTGAGTTCCTTTTGCATTGTTTCCCATTTTTTTCCTGCCAGAAGGCTTCCATCTTTTTGATAATTTCTCATTTGAATTCTTCAAGAGTTTGTGGAGAATTTCCATTTCCGTTGGAAAGTCTTGGAGCATTTGTTTGAGTTTCCTCTTCTATCTCTTCTGAATTTTTTATTTTTGCTCCATAAAATGTGTCCAAAGTCATCCCCTTCTTCTTGCTTTTCTTGGTGTTTGGAAGCTTTTGCACTTCTGTACCATTTGCCATCTCTATGGTTTTTCTTCCCCTTTCCAGTCAGAGATCTGAGTGAGGAGGACTGGCTCTTAGTGTATCTGTCTGATGGTCGGAGGATTTATCCCCAGGCAAATTATTCGTTCACCTCAGCTGCTCTGTCTTCCAGGGGAAGCCCAGGGTCTGCCCTCCCCTGCCTGTGTTCTGGTGTTACTGCTCTCAGTTCTTTCCAGTTGCTTCTCCTCTGCCTTACTTCCATGCTCCAAGCCTGGCACAGCACTGTTCGCAAGGTACCTCAGTGCCTTTGCCAGCCCTGAGGTTCCTGTTCTTTCAGAAGGCCCTACACTTTAAGAGGGGAGGGGTCTTGGCCTCCCTGTGCTCTGAGGACTCTTGATTGGATTAGATTCAGCTGGATTGGTCTGGATGTGCCCTGAGGCAAAAACCTCTGGTGAGACTCCGATGGAAGGACCCAGCCAGGGGGCTACAGGCTCCCCCCACCCCCTTCTCTCTCAAGCTGCTTCCCTGCCATCTGTATTGGATGCCCCGAGACTGGCCCAGGTTGCTTTCAAGGTATGCCCTTCAAAACAACAACTTTGCAGGCACTGAGCTTCCTGCTGCTACTGTGGGCTCAGTGCTCTGGGTTGGGGGGGTCTTGGGACCTTCTTTCTGCCTTCCCCTTAGACCCGAGTTTTCTAGGATTCTGGCTTTTGGGGGGGGAGCTTTAGATTTGAGTTCAGAAGGAGGGTTTCCTGCCTCTGTCCTGTTGTTAAGTTTGAATTTCAGTCCCCTAGGAGCATTGAGTTTGTGATCATTAAGGAAGGGTTTTCAGAGGTCTAAACTTTTGCTGCTTCTAAGCCACCATCTTTACCAGAAGTCTCTTTTGACTTTAACTACATTTTTTTTAATTACTTGATAGCTAGACTCTCCAAAAGAAATTGACTCTAAAATGACTTGAATCAACCAGTCATTACACAAGGTCAATGCCAATTTTTTTTTTTTATAATTTTGTTCTCTAATGAAATATTCACAGTACAAAGACATTACTTTTCTGGGTAATCTACAAAGCCTTTGATCTCTTTCATCCTTTAGATCAGCAATTCTCAACCTGTGATTACAACCCTGGTCGGGGTCGAATGACCAAAACACAGGGATCTCCTAAAGAAAATACATATTTTCCAATGACTTTAACCACTGAGAAATCGCTCTACTTTACAGCAAGATCTCAGAAAGAATGGAGACCCTGCTGCCCATACATTGTACTAATAATAGTTACCTATCAGCAGCCCTTCCCCTATGAGGGGCAATAGATTTACACTGTTGCCTGGTGTCCAGACTCAAACAGAGACCCATAGAGAGCACCACGGCACTGGCTTTGGAGGGGTTAAGAAGGTGTCCTGGAGCTGATAATTCCTGGAGCAGATAACGGAGCCAAGTAACCCCACCAAAGTGAAGCCTCAGCCCAAGCTGGAGGGAGACGACTGGAAGAAGAAGGCAGCATCCGTGGATCCCCTCCCCAGGCAGGACTTACCTCCCGGCCTAGCACTCAGGCTGCCTCCTGCTCGATTAATATTTCTCAACATATAATTAAATATTGTTTTTGTGATCAATCACTATGTTTAAATTATGTTAGATTTGAAGCATTCTGAATCATAACTGTAGCAAAATTAAAGTTTTGAAGTTGCCACCAAAATAATTTTTTGGTTTGAGGTCACCACAATATGAGGAACTGTATTGTGTGGTCACGGCATTAGAAAGGTTGAAAACCACTGCTTTAGATTATATTTTCCAACATATTTTTCAGCTTCCCATTGTTTACCTTGATACTGAAAAGTTTTATTTCAAGTTGATCTAGTTTGGAATATTTTGCAAGTTCTTCATTGGGAACTTCAATAGTGTCTTTCCACTTCAACTGATATTTCCCCACAAGTATTACTTTTGGGGGAGTACTTTCTTTAAATTGATCCTCAATGTTATAAGATATGATGATGTAGGAAGGAAATTTCCATCCATATTCTCTGGGAGCTTTTGTTGGCTAGTTCTTTTTTTCTTAGAAAATCTTTATTTATTATAATTATTTTGCAACAGCTAAGTAATTTCCAGCTTTTTAACTGATAAATGTTCTGCTAGTCACATTTTGTTCTAATCTGTAGCTTAAACTATTGAGAACAACCCTTTCCTTTAATAATGAACAATGAACCCATGAAGTTATGTTTTATTTTGCTTTTGGATTAAAAAGTTAAACCAACATTAATCTTATCTTTATTGACTTATCCAAGTAAAAGCTTTGTAAACAGATAAAGTAGATAAATACATGAAGACAACTATGTAGAAATATGAAGGAATTAAGTTTTTCTCTAATACATTAGGCACTTTTATAATGCTAAATTATTATTTTAGTAAATAAGGAACTCATAAAATGTAGAATGGCAGAAATATTAAATTCTACTTTTGGAAACCATCTATAATATATAATAATTAATAAAAGAAATTAGAATGAATGTTAATGACTGATTCATCAAATTGGTAAGTCATAAAATTGCATTGGAGAGATAAGAATGTAAAGGCATAAAGGCTTGTTTGATGATTTTTGCAATCATTTGGTTGAGTTATAATGAGACTCTGAATTAAGAAACTGTTGGTGAAAATGAAGAAGTGAGGATCAGCAATTCCAGAAGAATCAGCAAGGCTTGACAAATGATTGAATCTGAGAAATGTGTGAGAAAAAATAGTTGTGGCTAACCACAAAATTTCAAATATCAGAGATTTAATAAATTTGTGCTTTGACAAAAGGTTATGAAGGCAAAGAGAATAATAATAACTATCATTTATTTATTACTTTATAGTGTACAAGGTACCTTGCATTTAATCTTATTTAGTTATTAGAATTCTGTGAGCTAGATATGATTATTACCATTAGAGATGAAGAAAATGAGAAGTTACATGACTCCCAGGATCAATCAGCTAGTGAGAGTCTCAATATAATTTGAACCTAGTTCTTTATTATCATAAATCTAGCTCTCTATCCTCTGTACCTCTAGCTACTAATTAATAAATGTGTTTCCTTTTAGTAACTCTGATATACTTTCTTCCTCTTAAATCCATTGAGTAAGGTTTCTTTTTTAATTTATTGATGTAACCTAATGACCTTGATTATCTCAACATGAACTTAATTCTCTTTTAAAAAAGAAGGGTAATTGTGAGTGATTTATTATGTATTTATGGTATTATTATTTCAAGTTATGAAGTGAAATTTACCTTATAGGATACCTGATTGAAAATTAGATAAATATATTCTTAAATTAAAATTAGATAAATATATCCTTGAGAATTTCATTTACAATAAGCCATTTTCTACAAAAAAAATAATAAAATCTAATATGCTTAGTATGTGTTATATTTGGGGATTCCATTTCAAAAGCTTTTAAAAAGTACCCCCAAAGCATGTAAATTATAGCCTAAAGAGGAAGTTGTTTTGTTTTGTTTTGACCTGGACCTGTGATGTTACTCTTAAAGTAGAAACTCACAAATCAGGGAAGCTCAGCAATATGTAACTTTTGATCTAATAATAGTTTTGTACCAGAGAGGTAAAACATTATCAACGTAATCATGACACTAGTAGGTATTTGATAGAGGCTGTTCTTTGAATCACTATACAAAACTTCTTCTCAAAGGAGGAAGGTAAGACAAATCAATTTAATGACATGAAAAATAGAGAGGTACAAGAAGAGTAGTATGCAAAATATGACAAGAATTAATTTATTTAAAAATAAATTTCTTCTTTATCTGCTTGCAAAATTCAATTATTTTTGAATTTTGAGCTCCAAATTCTCTCCCTCCCTTAACCATCTCTAATCAAGTGAGAAGGAAATCAAAAGGTATCAGTTCACAAAAAATCATGTGAGGTCATGCTAAAAATTTCCACATTACCAAAAAAGAAAAATAACAAATGCAATTATTACTTAATTTGAAATCAGAGTCCATTGGTTCTTTCCCTAAAGGTGGATAACATGTTTTCATTATGAGTTCTTTGGAATTTTCTTGAATAATTGTATTGATCAGAATAGTCAAGTCTTTCACAGTTGACAATCATAAGATAGCCATGAATGCGCATAATATCCCAGTTCTTTTCACTTCAGTGTGCATCCAATCACCTTAATCTTCCCATTTATTTTTTCTAAAGCCATTTCTCCCAACATTTCCCACAGCACAACAGTGCCCCATCAAAATCATATGCCACAATTTGTTTAGTCATTCCCCAACTGATGGAAATCTCCTTAATTCAGATTTTTTGCTACCTCAAAAAGAACTGCTATAAATATTTTTGTAAGTTAAGGTTCTTTTTTCCTTTTCTTTGCTCTTAGTGGGATACAGGGCTAGTGGTGATATTGCTGGAATAAAAGGTATGTATGATTTTATATCTCTTTCAGTCTTGCTCCAAATTGTTCTCCAGAATATTTGTGTTAGTGCACTGCTTCATGAAATGTTTATTAGTGTACATATTTACTCTAATCCTTTCCATCATTTGTCATTTCTATTAGGTGTGAGTTGGTGCTTCAGTTGTTTTAATTTACATTCCTCTAATCAATTGTGATTTAGAGCATTTTATATGACTATTTATAGTTTTGATTTCTTCTGAAAATCATTTATAATTTTGAATATTTATCAATTGGAAGTTGGCTCTTATTTTTGTAAATTTGACAGTTCACTCCATATTTGAGAAATAAGTCTTTTATCAGAGAAACTTGTTATTAAATTTTTGATTACTTTGTTGTCTTTGTTACCTTTTAGCAAAATATGGTTTCCCTCTTTATAACTTTTAATTATCTATATTTTTTTGTTTTTGTTTTGTCTGAGATCATGATTACTACTATTTTTTATTTGCTTCACCTGAGACTAGATTCTAGTTTAGTACTTTATTTTAATGTGCTTGTTTTCGTGCGTGCGTGCGTGTGTGTGTGTGTGTGTGTGTGTGTGTGTGAATGTGTGTGTTTTTTTCCAAGGTTTCATGATTCATTTTGTCTCCCTCCATCCTTATTCCCCCCCCCCCCCCAGTTGACAAGAAATTCCACTGGGTTTTACATGTATTGTCAGTCAAGATCTATTTCCATATTGTTCATTTTTTGTAGGAGATTAATCTTTTAAAACCAAAATGCTAAATCTTATGCCCAAATAAACAAGTAATAAATCATGTTTTCTTCTCCATTTCTCCTTCAACAGTGCTTTTTCTTGATATAGAAAGCATACTTTCATGAGTTCTCAGAATTGCCCTGGTTCACTGTATTGCTGTTAGTAGAAAAGTCTATCACACTTGATTGTCCCACAATGTTTCAGTTATTGTGTACAATGTCCTCTTGGTTCTGCTAATTTCACTCTGTAGCAGTTCATACAGGTTTTTCCAGTTCATATTGAAATCAAGCAGTTCATCATTCCTTATGGCTCAATAGTATTCCATCACCACCATATACCTCAATTTGTTCAGCCATTCCTCAATTGAGGGACATCCCCTCAGTTTCCATTTTTTTTTGCTACCACAATAAGTACAACTATAAATACTTTCATATGAACAGATCTATCCCCATTTATCTTTTACAGATACAGACCTAAGAGCGGTATTGATGGATCAAAAAACATGCATTCTTTTAAAATCCTTTGGGAGGAAGTCATTACACATAAAGTTAAAAGTAAAAAAAAATCTATATTTCATTTTGGAATAATAAGAAATAATTATAGTTTATTAAGTAGATGGTTAACATTGTTAGACTTGTACTTTATGAAGTTCATATTGGTAGCTAAGAAGAAGTAGGCCTAGAGTGGGGAAAAACTTGAAGGACAGTAGTGGCTACTCTAATAGAATAAATGAAGAATGATTAGTACTTTTACCAGAGTGGCATCTATGTCAGAGTAAAATTTACAAAAGGTGGTAGAACAGGAAAAATAATAGAATCTGAGTGGCAGTGGGGTATTGAAGATGTAATCTAGCATGAACCTGTGTTACTGGGAGGATTGTGGTGACCTCTGCAAATAGCATATAAATTGTAAGAGAAGAACAGTTTAGGAGGTGAATGATTTATGTTTTGAATACTTAGAGTTTAACAAAATATCATAAAAATATATAATACCATCAAAAAGGAGGCATCATATGAAATTGGCATACAATAAAAGGTTTCTTAACAGTTATAGGAAGAAATCAAGGATACCTATTTTATTTGATCTTATGTCATATAATTCTGAAATTTTTTGCCAATGTTAATAATAACAGAAAAATATTCTAATGGTAGGCAAATAAGGGATAAAAGTATTGTTATTTGCTAATGTAAGGCTTAAAAATTAAATGGTTGAACTAAATATGAGTGTGGTTGCCAGAAATTAATATATCTCATCAGAATGTCTATTTTATGGTAGTTTATTTACAAAAAGAGATAGAGTTAAAGAAATGAGAGAGTAGATAATTACTCCAGCCTTGTCTGAACCAGGCAGGGATTCAGAGGTCCCAGCAAATGGGGCCTAGAGGTAAATTAAATAAGTGTTTTAGCCACAAACCCTCCCACAAGAGGAGGTGCCTCTGCAAAGGCTAGTAAATCCAGAAAAGCCAGGAAAGGAGGCAGCCTTTTTTACTCATCCATGTGGTAGTTCTAAGGGAAAATTGAAGAGCAGTCCAAGGTCCCAAGATGGAGCTTATTCAAGGTCAAGTTTGAAGGTGAAAGACCTCTTCACAGGCAGTTCTTGCCACTTTTAAAGATCCTTCCTTTTGTCACTTCCTGTGCCTTCCTTCCTCTTTATGTGGACCAATTGCAGTTATAGCTTTCATTAGGACTGCCCAGGGGTCAGTCAGTCAATTCTGATTCATCATTCACTATAGCACATGTGGGTCATGAACCACTCCATATTTAAGGATAAGTGGGGTGTATGTGGTTCTGGTGATTGCATCTAAAAATGGGCAAGGGAGAGTTAATCCCATCTTCACACTAATAAAATTTTAGCTTACTTAAAAATCCCAAATGAAGAATCCAATATAACAGTTAAGTAAATTAATTTTTCTGAAAATGTTTGTTCAGTTTATCTTACTATATATATATATGCATATATATAATTATCCCTTTGTATTATTTCCTTCTATTATTTTTATGTTTTAATAATAGAATTGGTTTTTGTATTTCAAATAAATAAAAAAAATATTTGTGGATTTCTCGGTCAAAGAACACAAAATACATACATTCAGTAGTGGTACTCCCTGAAAAAAAATTGAAAAAAATAATTAAATACTTGGAGAAATATCAATTGTTTTTATCTGGATCTGTTGATATAGTAAAAAAAATATTGTACTTCCAAATTTTATTTAAAGTTTCGATGCTATATCAACAAAATTATAAAGGGGATATTTCATAGAACATGAAAGAATAAAATTAAAATCATTCTGAAAGATTAGAAAGATCTAAAATATAAAGGAGAATAATGAAAAGAGATAGGGATGAATGAAAAGGGGGAAGAGCACTTCCATATCTCAGATTATAAATAGCAATCATCTAGACAATTTGATATCTTTTGAACAATAGATATCAATATAACTAAGTAAATATGGTGGCATTAGGAACAATGGAAATCAATAAACCAGTGTTCAACAAACTATAAAACAGAAATTATTTAGGAAATATCTCCATATTTAATATAAAAAATACTTCTGGGAAAAATAGAAAGAAATCTCAGAAATTTTTTTAGACCAACATCTCATGGCATATTTGGCATTACATTCTAAATACATATGTGGCCTTACTTTTAAGAGACATAACTTGAAAAATTAGAACAGCAGGTCATATCATATTCTCATATATGTACAGGAGATGTATTCTTAAGCAAAAAATGGCATAGAGGCAAATTTAAGATGTAAAATAGTTAACTCTTTAAATTAAACATTTCCAGTTAAATCAAAGTAATGCTCTTTAAAGATAATAAGGGAAAGGAAAGAATCAGAAAAAATGTTTTAAATTTATCTGATTATTTCAGTAATGAGGGTATGTATACAATCATTATATTGTTATTATATCTACATTTAAAAACGTCTATAGTATATGTTGGGAAAAAAGATCCCCACCCCGTTATACTTGATTGGATTTTAGTGATAGTTATAGGTTTAAGATAATCAGGATTGTGATTCTAAAGTGATTAGTATAAATTTCATTATTATCTTCATGATTTTTACAAGGATTTCTAACTAAAGCATAAAAACTGCTCCTAAAGGGATTTCTAACCTCTTCCCAAGTTTGTACTTCCTTTTCTCATAAGATGCTGGCCGTCTTATTTCCCAATATGGCACAAACAACAAACCTGCTTGAAAATAGGCATCCTTACCCCCAGATTAGATGAGAGAGGTAGTGACCATTTGACTTGATTAAGTCATTAGTCTAAAGACTAATATGGGCTTTCCAAAATGAACTAACCAATCAACTTTATAATTGGGTAACTGTTTCTAAAAAAGGGTCTATATAATGTTATATAAACCAGGTCTCAGCTTCTGGGCATTGTCTCTTTCTGAGGTCTGACAATGTAATACATGCAAGAGAACGCTTTTATTGGGGGACTTGGCTCTCTTCCAATAAAATCTAACTTTCTACCTTGACTTGGAGAAATTTGGCTTTTTTACTTTATTTACCTAAATTGTGTATATGGAGTCTGTGGGTTTCTATTTCACAACAACAACATATATATATATATATATATATATATATATATATATATATATATATATACATAGTCAAACATATATAAAATGTAATATATTAATACCTAGATCCACAGTCTATATATGCACATGTATTTGTGCATATATACACATACATGTACATAATGCAGGTATGGATACACATATATACACATGCAGATGCAGTATTTGCACAGATACACTCAATCCAGGCATTTTTCACTTGTTCAACTCTGTGATGTCCCTGGATTTTTCTTGGCAGATAACTAGAGTGGTTTACCATTTCCTTCTCTAGTTCCTTGTACAGATGAGGGAACAGAGGAAAGCAGGGTAAGTGACTTGCCTGAGGTCATATAGCTAGTAAATGCCTGAGGCCAGATTTCAAGTTAGGAAGATGAGTCATATGCAGTTACATTGCAAAGTCATATACAAAAATGTGCATATACAATCAAAATGCACATATATGTACTTATGTGTATGAATTACCCAGCAATGTACTTAAACATCCATACATAGGCAATCCACATATGTACATATCTATATGGAAGTGAAAATCGGGCTCTTTCTGTGAATGTCCTCAATTTTTTTTTCAATTAAGAACAACCCAGGGATCCTGGATCATATGGCTTTGTTTGGGGGAACCATCAGAAATTTGAGGAAAACTGAACATTTTTCGATTAATGTCTTGAATGTTAAAAGAAGTCAATTGAGAGGTGTAAAAAGATTGCTTCTCTACTAAAAGATCCCATTTAATTTACGTAACACATTTTATTGGACCCAGTCAGCATGATATTTTTTGTTTTTCTTTATCTTCATTCAGTAGTACATAAGTAGGTGTAGAGGCAGCAGATGTTGAGGGTAACCCAAGACTGGCACTTCACAATGCAAAATCTTTGAGATGATAAGGAGAGGAGACAGTGTAGAGTTTAATTAGATTACCAAGTTGACAGCATGGGGTAAGAAAGCCAGAATAATCAGTGTAAGGGTTTTGTCATGGGAAAGAACCAAAGGCATTGGTGTTGGGGGCCATAATGAGGATGAAGAATAATTTTGAGTTGCAAGGGAGAGGTATAATAAATAATATGACAAACAAATAACAATAACAACAATAATGACAACAATGATAATTGATAAAAGGATGACTATATTAAAAATAATGATCATAATCATAATTGGAATATATTGGCATAGCATAGGGCAATGGAATAAAAATTTTATAGCACTCTACTATGTGCTAGGTTCTGTGATAAATACCTTTATCTCATTTGATTTTCATAAAAACTCTGTGAGGTAAGTAATGTTATTTTCATAGTTGGGGAAACTGAGGTAAATTAAGGTTAAGTGATTTACATAAAGTCAAGTAAATGTATGAAGGTAAATATGTACTCATGTCTTCCTAATTCCAGATTCAATGCTTCTCCCACCTAGGCTCACCTCAGTGCCTTACGTTTTTTAAAAGCATTTTATATTTGATATTCATTCCTAGGTCCCAATATGGGATAGGTAGAAGGACAATGGCTGAGGAAGGGACTAGAGACATAAGATAACATTTCAAGAAGCACAAAACATGGGTTTTAGTACTTCAATGTCTCAATGATTTTATTATTTAGTACTCCTATTAATACAGATCTCAATCCTTTGGGCACCATCTATTTTGTGCCAATCTTTATTGGTGTTTTTTTTAAATTTAAACATTATTTTATTTGGTCATTTTCAAACAATATTCCTTGGAAACAAAGATCCTTTTCTTTTCCACCCCCCTCCCACCGTCTCTCCCCAAGGCAACACACAATTCCTCTGGGTATCACATGTGTCCTTGATTCAAACCTATTTCCATGTGGTTGGTATTTGTATTAGGGTGTTCATTTAGAGTCTCTCCTTATTCATATCCCTTCCATCCCTGTAGTCAAGCAGTTGCTTATCTTCGGTGTTTTTACCCCCACCATTTGTGGAGAGTGTTTTTTTTTTCTCCTGGATCCCTGCAGAATGTTCAGGGACATTGTACTGACACTAATAGAGAAGTCCATTACGTTCGATTGTACCACAGTGTATCAGTCTCTGTGTACAATGTTTTCCTGGTTCTGTTCCTCTTGCTCTGCATCACTTCCTGGAGGTTGTTCCAGTCTCCATGGAATTCTTCCACTTTATTATTCCTTTTAGCACAATAGTATTCCATCACCAACATATACCACAATTTGTTCAGCCATTGAAGGGCATCCCCTCATTTTCCAATTTTTGGCCACCACAAAGAGTGCAGCTATGAATATTCTTGTACAGGGCTTTTTTCCTTATTATTTCATTGGGGTACAAACCCAGCAGTGATATGGCTGGATCAAAGGGCACACGTTCTTTTATCACCCTTTGGGCATAGTTCCAAATTGCCCTACAGAATGGTTGGATCAATTCATAACTCCACCAGCAATGAATGAATGTCCCGACTTTGTCACATCTCCTCCAGCATTCATTACTTTCCTTTGCTGTCATGTTAGCCAATCTGCTAGGTGTGAGGTGATACCTCAGAGTTGGTTTGATTTGCATCTCTCTGATTATAAGAGATGTAGAACACTTTTTCATGTGCTTATTAAAGTCTTGATTTTTTTGGCTGAAAACTATCTGTTCATGTCCCTTGCCCATTTATCAATTGGAGAATGGCTTGATTCTTATACAATTGATTTAGCTCTTTATTAATTTGAGTAATTAGACCTTTGTCAGAGGATTTTGTTATGAAAATTGTTTCCCTATTTGTTGCTTCCCTTCTCAATTTTGTTACACTGGTTTTGTTTCGACAAAACATTTTTAATTTGATGTAATCAAAATTGTTTATTTTACATTTTGTGACTCTTTCTATGTCTTGCTTGGTTTTAAAGTCTTTCCATTACCAAAGGTCTAACATGAATATTATTCTGTGTTCACATAATTTACTTATAGTTTCCTTCTTTATGTTCAAGTCATTCACACATTCTGAATTTATCTTGGTGTAGGGTGTGAGGTGTTGATCCAAATCTAATCTCTCCCACACTGTCTTCCAGTTTTCCCCGCAGTTTTTGTCAAATACTGGGTTTTTGTCCCAGAAGCTGGGTTCTTTGGGTTTGTCATATACTGTCTTACTGGGGTCACTGACCCCAAGTCTATTCCACTGATCTTCCTTTCTGTCTCTTAGCCAATTCCAAATTGAGTTTGAGATCTGGGACTGCAAGGCCGCCTTCCTTTGTATTTTTTTTTTCATTATTTCCCTGTATATCCTTGATCCTTTGTTGTTCCAAATGAACTCAGTTATGGTTTTTTCTATGTCAGTAGAAAAATTTTTCGGAAGTTCAATGGGTATAGCACTAAATAGATAAATAAGCTTGGGTAGGATGGACATTTTTATTATATTGGCTCGTCCTACCCATGAGTAGTTAATATTTTTCCAATTGCTCAAGTCTAGTTTTAGTTCCATGGAGAGTGTTTTGTAGTTGCGTTCATATAATTACTGTGTTTGTATCGGGAGATAGATTCCTAAGTATTTTATTTTGTCTAAGGTGATTTTGAATGGGATTTCTCTTTCTAATTCTTGCCGCTTAGGTGTGTTGGAAATATATAGAAATGCTGATGACTTATGCGGGTTTATTTTGTAACCTGCAACTTTGCTAAAGTTGTTGATTATTTTGATTAGATTTTTGGTTGATTCTCTAGAATTCTTTAAGTAGACCATCATATCATCCTCAAAGAGCAATAGCTTGGTCTCCTCTTTGCCTATGTTGATGCCTTCAATTTATTTTTCTTCTCTGATTGTTACTGCTAGTGTTTCTAGTACAATGTTAAATAATAGAGGTGATAATGGGCATCCTTGTTTCATTCCTGATCTTATTGGGAATGCATCTAGTTTATCCCCACTGCAAATGATGTTGGTTGATGGTTTTAGATACATACTGTTTATTATTTTTAGGAATGACCCTTCTATTCCTATGCTTTCTAGTGTTTTTAATAGGAATGGGTGTTGTATTTTGTCAAAGGATTTTTCTGCATCTATGGAGATAATCATGTAATTTTTGTTGGTTTGTTTGTTGATATAGTCAATTATGTGGATGGTTTTCCTAATATTGAACCAGCCCTGCATTCCTGGTATAAATCCTACTTGATTATAGTGAATGATCCTCCTGATCACTTACTGGAGTCTTTTTGCTAGTATCCTATTTAATATTTTGCATCTATATTCATTAGGGAGATTGGCCTATAGTTTTCTTTCTCCATTTTTTATTTGCCTGGCTTTGGAATCAGTACCATGTTTGTGTCATAAAAGGAATTTGATAGAACTCATTCTTTGCTTATTATGTCAAATAATTTGTATAATATTGGGACTAGCTGTTCTGAGACTGTTTGATAGAATTCACTTGTGAATCCATCAGGCCTTGGGGATTTTTTCCTAGGGAGTTCTTTGTTGGCCTGTTGGATTTCTTCATCTGATATGAGATTATTTAAGATTTCTATTTCTTCTTCTGTTAGTCTAGGCAATTTATATTTCTGTAAATATTCATCCATATCACCTAGATTGGTATATTTATTGCCATATAGTTGGGCAAAGTAGTTTTTAATGATTGCCTTAATTTCCTCTTCATTGGAGGTGAGATCCCCCTTTTCATCTTTGATGCTGTTAATTTGCCTTTCTGCTTTCCTTTTTTTAAATTAGATTGACCAGTACTTTGTCTATTTTGTCTGTTTTTTCAAAGTACCAGCTTCTAGTCTTGCTTATTAGTTTAATAGTTCTATCACTTTTGGTCTTATTAATTTTTCCCTTAATTTTTAGGATTTCTAGTTTGGTTTTCTTCTGGGGTTTATTAGAGTTTTTTCAAATGCCCCAGATATGATCTGCTTATTATGTTTAGAGCATTCTTCTGGTTCCTTAACATTCCTTGGGTACTAGGTAAGCTTTGGTTGATCATCCTTTAACCTTCATCTCTGATTTCAGGGGAATTGTTGTGACAGTTAGTGGAAGTATATGGAGCAAATATAAATGTTATATAACTGGTTCTAGCCCACTAACCATATGGTGGACATCAGTCTTATTAATTGGCTGTAATTGTGGACATCAAATGGTGGGGACACCTTCAACAAGATCTATTAGCTTAATAGTTGTTTTCCCTCATAGAAAAACATCAAATCATATAAATAAATAATATTTTAGAAACAAAATAGTAATTGAAGAAATACCCATATGAAATCATGTAAAATAGAGAAAGCAGAGTAAAAAATATACATTGAGATGATTAATATAAAAATGTGAGCACTGGAGAATAAATGTTTTGCTCAAGTATAATGATTAATTCTAGTAGAATGCTACTATGATTAAAGAACATACCCCTTTGTTAAAATAAACTACAAAAGTAAAATGTATCCTGTTAACAACTATTGTCACACTTTTGGGTTCTAATGCTTACCACCTTTCCAGAAATAATATTTCTAGGCAACTGTGGTTGCATTTGTTGAGAAATTTTTATTATGTCAAAAGAGTTTTCCAATTAATGGAAGAAAAAAAACAGTGTAAATAAGAAAAGAGTATATATATATATATATATATATATATATATATATAATAGAAATGGGTAAACTAGACAATGTTGGTGTCTTCATAACTACATTCTCAGAAGATACTTCAAAGGAATTTAAATGTGAAATTGACGTTTGGAGGCTTGCTTTTACTGTATACTTTTAATCTTCCAGAAGACAGCATTCAAATTGATTAAATTGAGGTAATCATTTTAAATGAACATATAATTTAATGTCTGAATTAGCAATCAACTGGCAAACTTTTTTTGTAATGGGAATGCTAAGCTCTCTGCATGCTGTTGTATCTCTCCTGGACATCAGAGGTTCCTTGCAACAAAGTGTTCAAGGTCCCTGAATTACTGGCTTGTTTTTTAATTCTGCACAAAAGTCCTTTTGTTTCTCATGTTAATGCTTTTTTTCACATTATGATCTAGGAGATAAAATCTATTTTTAAAGTAGTTCTATCTGTAATTGTCTGACTCCAAATCCCAAACTTTAGGTATATTTAATCTTTCAGTTTTTTTCCCTTTATATAAAAATAATTCTGACAAAGAGATCACTGAATTTTTAATAAACAAATCTCAATCACTACCTATTCCTTCTTTTTTTATCCCTTTACTTATCACACTTCTGTATAGAGGGGAAGTTCTTGAAGTCACTCAAAAATGAACAAGGTTAGGAATTTGTATGTTGTTCCTAAGGTACAAAAGTTATAGAGAATGCTAAATCTCTTACAGAGTCACTGCTTCTTCTTATGGTCAGAATTCATGACAATTCACAGTCCATATCAGACTTAGCTCAACAGATAATTGTCTGGTGAGTTCTCTCCTTGAAACTAGATGAGTAGAAGAAAGTTCATGACCACAATATTACTTCTTTCTTACACACTGATCTTTTATTTGTTTAAACAGTCCCATTGCACAAATTAATGATGGGATGAAAAACATTTTTATATGTCATCCATCATTTTAAGCCTTTGAGATACAAATACAAAAAGAAGATAGTCCTTAATCTCAACATGTTTACATTCTACTGAGGAAGAAAAATCATATAAGAGAATAACCAGCAAACAAAAATGTTTTCCTTTGGGAAGACACAGGAATTGTGAATAAAAGCATAGGGAAGTCAGTTATCATGACTTTTGCAGAAGTGATGATAGTACTCAGTTTATTACTATTTCTAGAGCAAAAGGTGAAAGAAAGTATTTTTCTATAAGTGTGTTTAGAGAAGACAAACATATGCAGAGAAAGGAGGATGGTAAAGAAATGAAAAAAAATTGATGGTTGATGAAATGTGCAGTTTGGTCTATAATTTGGTAGCTATAGTAGGTTATATTTCTCTGCAATAGCTGATTAAATAATGAAGACTGCATGACTCTAGGACAGTCTTTCCAAAATTGATTAAATTGTTACACAAATATGGTCTTAGGAAGTTTGGTAGTTCAGAGGGAACAGTGTAAAGGGAACTCCTTCCTCCCAGGGTTGTGAACTTTCTTTTCATTCAACCCATTCCATCAGAGTGGCTGGAATGTTCCAAAGAGAGGTCACAGGTTAAAAGCCCTAGAAATATGACCTGGAACTAAGTATTATTTAAGGGTAGAGAGACATTGATTAGTTTCTGAGATGTGATACACCAGCTCAGAGAGACAAGAAGTGATGTGGAGAAAAGGGCTATAAAAGATGAGACCATAGAGGAGATCGGGCTTTTGGTGTGAGTTTGCTGGGATTGATTCTTCTCTCTATTTAGTGTTGGTGGCTTGGGGAGAAGACACGGGTTTGTGGGCTAGTAAGACTCTTGCTCCAAAGAGACTACCAGACTTCCACGTGGAGATTGGAACCTTGTCAGGGAGTGAACTATAATTCTATTGAACAGACTTTAGAGTTGTAGGCTAGGAAACAAATTTTCTACTTCCTTCTTTTCTTATTTATTTCTTATATTTATATTAAATTAAATTGTTAAAAGCTACTATAATCCTCTTGACTTAAGAGTTAGTCTTATAAACAGTGACCATAGCAATTTTTTACTAATATTATTTAACAAAACCAAGTTCTAAATATTACATGTAGCATTTTAATGATTACATATTACATTTATTTTCATTATTACAGAAAAATGACAAGATGGATGGCAAAACTGAGTCAAGGGTGGAAATTCAGATGGAATATTGAGACTCAGAAGATAGAGAAACTGTATAATCTCTCCTATTTCATATACTGAAGTTGTTTATAAGACCCTATTGCCATCTGTGATAGAATAGTTTCAGAATCTGCCTAGATCTCCCTTCTCTAACCTGAATCATCCTTGGGAAACTGAAAGGCAAAAAAGGAGCAATAACAAAAGAAAATCCAAACCCCCTCAATTTGAATACAAATTACAATTTTCCTTTACAAGAAAATATTATTTCTACTTTTCCTATACTGTTCCACTGATGTCACTGTCTTCTATAAAGCTATCAAATTCTTCTTTCTACAAGAGCAAGTGTAACAATAATTACATTTCTTTCTATTAACATATTAAACAATAATTAGACCCATAACAAAATTTCTATAAGCCATTGTCCTTTAAAAGTATGAGGCAAAGCTATAACCATGTCATAAAATTGCTTCACCTTAATTCTCCTTGCCATAGATGGTGAACTTGGTAAGTGGGTAAAGACATTATTTACATGGAGGTCAAGTTTCATACTCAATAAACAGTGACTTCAAACCACTTAGCAGCCATGAGACAGATGGCGACTTTCCCAGAAGCACTTCTTTGAAATGAAGGTTTCCAGGAACAACTACATAGTATCTGAAATACATGAGATATCATCCAAGCATTTCTGTAACTAGAAATTCTGTCTTTTCATGTTAAATGTGGTAAAATATAGTTCTGAAGGCAACTGAGTGAGTGGAACCATGAGAGGCTCTGTCATGTCGAGAATTGTATGAGATAATGACTAACATCTATGTTAGTTTATATACAGAAGAATATGACAATAACAACAGTTATCACACATTGGGATAGTAGTTTAATATTTGCAAAGCACTTTTTACAAGCAACAAGACCCACCACCAAAATGTTGTTAAGGATCTATTTTGTGTAGGGCATTATACCAGGTAATAATCATTATACAAAGTTAAGATAAGGAATTGACCCTTGTCTACATAGACTCATAAAACTCAGGATTAAGTATTTTTTAAAAGACCAAAACAATCACTAAGCAGATAATGCTATTATGAAGAATTGATAACTTTCCTCCAATTAACTTGTTTGAATAGCTACTCATCTTCAATAGCTACTAAGGGATTAGAAAGTTCCTGAAACAAATTTATAAAGAAGGGTATATTTTGTTGGACATCAGTCAGCTATTTATTCTCTTTCACCCCCTTAATGCACACATATGCACACATACACATGCATAGTCAGAACATGGAAATATTAAGGACTTCAATGTTTTCTTTAGATTTATTTGACATATTTTATAAAATATCTTGATTTTTTCTCTTTTAAGAAAGGCAAGTTGCTTCATTGCTTTGTCTCAGGTATTAAGACTTAAAGCTTTTACTAACCACTGATTTCTCCTAACACTGTGCCCTCCTGTTTGGAATTGAGGAAGTTCTGTAGAACATCACCATGAATCTTCATATGTGAGGAATAAAAACAAAACTTATTTCATACTTGTACCATGATCAAAGTACTTGAACTGGGCAAAAGGGAAGATGGAAGAGAGGTTGGAAGGCATAAGAGAAAGTGAAGTTGGGAGAGGACCAAACTAATCCATAAGTTCTTTAAAAATGTCATTCTATCAAAGTTAGTTGTACTTGAAGTTGGAGGGGTAGAGAAGATGGGTTGAAGATTGGATCTGTGATTTCCCTTATTTGGGAAATATCTGGATGAGTAAATCCTCTTTTTCAATGTAATGTGATTCATCTATATATTAAAGTCTTAGAGAGTTGCTTAGAGCATTGAAAGGGTAAATGACTTGCCCAGAGCACATAGATATTATGTCAAAGGAAGAATTTGAACCCAAACTTTGGAAAGCTAGCTTTCTATCACTGTACCATAATGCCCCCCTCCCAGTTGCACTGAATATAATTCAATGAATTTGGGGGCTGGAAATGGAGATGATTATCCATCAAGAAGGAATTCTTCTATATATTTCTTCTGGCATCTTCTATCAGGTCCAACTAGTGCTATTGCTCAACAAACTTTCCTAAAGGTCATATGTCTGTAGGTGTAGTCTAATCAGGAAAGAACAAATGATCCATGCTGCCTCCATACTTAATAGCTATTATCTACTTTTGCTACCACGAAGGTACTTTCATTTAGTTAGCTGATTCTTGGCATCTTCCAGAGGAATATACTCCTGCCAGTATGCAGGCTTATTCTCACGTGACCTGTATTTCAAACAGAGAAACTTAGTGTTGGAAGAGATTTGATGCCAAAAATATTTTTAGAAAGCTACCATTTGGTGTCCCATTCCTTTGTTTCTAAGAATCTCAAAACATCTGGCAGTTTATCATCCTATTTGTTCAAATGGTAGCAAGGGCTGTATTTAGAGGTATGGGCATATTTCTTATCCCTTTTTCAGAGAGTTCCTTCATTGAATGGTCTATGAGGTAACCATTTATCAGATCTGGGGATTGTATATGATTTGATTTCAGAAGGGAGAAAAAAATGCCCTTGCCTAGGACTCATTCTACCCCTGTAACTGTCTGTTAAATTGCCAAGTCACTAAACCACTCCTTTGATATAAGGATTTTCGTCCACTTTGCTTGTTGAATTTCTAAAAAATTAACTCATATCCCATCTCTTCCAAAACATATTCCATGAAACACCCATCTGAGCTCAGTTAATAATGACCTCATTCCTTGAATACATAGCATAGAACTTTGCTTTAAAATATACTCTAATGTACTTAACATGAAACATTGTGTGCTCTGTAAAGCAGCTTGGTGGCATATGGGACAGAGTGCTAGGTCTGAATATAAAGGATCTGGGTTCAAATGTGGACTCAGACATTTCCTATCTGTATAATCCTGTGCAAGTCACTTACCCTCAAATACATAAGCCTATTCACTCTTCTGCCTTACAATCAATACCTATTATTGATTGATTCTAAGACAGGAGGTAAAGGTTTAAAAGCATTGTGTACACTAATTAAATGAGTTGGGATTTATCTCCATATTGGGCTATAAGTTCCATGGGGCAGGGGTCATATTTTATCTAACTACTTTGTGTCACCCCTCTGTAATATATTATACAGAATAATTACTACACATTTGTTGAATGAATATTGTGCAATGAAAGCATCAAGACCCTCCACATTCTTTTACCTTTTGGGAGGGATAATATATTAGACCATTATGAACTATTATATTTTATGTATATGTAGTTTATTAGATAAGCTAGTAGAAAACAGAGACTTGAGAAAATACAGAAAGTTGAGAAATGTCTATTGCCTGGATAGGCAAGAAGACAATAAAAGGTAGAAAAAGCCAGGTTAATCCTTAAGTCCTTTAAAAATGCTACTCTAAATTAATAAAATCATAGATGAAAAGGGAGAGTGCACCTCCAATGAAGAGGAAATTAAGGCAATCATTAAAAAATTATTTTTGCACAATTATGTGGTAATAAATATGCCAAACTAGGTGATATGAATGAATATTTACAAAAATAAAAATTGCCTAGATTAACAGAAGAAGAAATAAAATTGTTAAATAATCCCATATCAGAAAAAGAAATTGAATAAACCATCAAAGAACTCCCTCAGAAAAAATCCCCAGGACCTGATGGATTCAAAAGTGAATTCTATCAAACATTCAAAGAACATCTAATCCCAATACTATACAAACTATTTGACATAATAAGCAAAGAGGGAGTTCTGCCAAATTCCTTTTATGACACAAATGTGGTAGTGATTCCAAAACCAGGCAGGACAAAAACAGAGAAAGAAAACTATAGACCAATCTCCTTAATGAACATAGATACAAAAATCTTAAATAGGGTACTAGCAAAAAGACTCCAGCAAGTGATCATGAGGGTTATTCAATATGATAAGGTGGGATTCATACCAGTAAGGGAAGGATGGTTCAATATTAGGAAAACCATCCACATAATTTACCATATCAACAAGCAAACTGACAAAAATTGCATGACTATCTCAATAGATACAGAAAAAGCCTTTGACAAAATACAACACTCATTCCTATTGAAAACCCTAGAAAGTACAGGAATAGAAGGGTCTTTCCTAAAAATAATAAATAGAATTTATCTAAAACCATCAGCCAACATCATTTTCAATGGGGATAAACTAGATGCATTCCCAATAAGATCAGGAGTGAAACAAGGATGCCCATTATCACCTCTATTATTTGAAATTGTACTAGAAATATTAGCAGTAGCAATTAGAAAAGAAAAGGAAATTGAAGGCATTAAAATTGGCAATGAGGAGACCAGGCTATCATTCTTTGTGGATGATATAACGGTCTACTTAAAGAATCCTAGAGAATCAACTAAAAGACTAGTGGAAATAATCCACAACTTTAGCAAAGTTGCAGGATACAAAATAAACCCACATAAGTCATTAGCATTTCTATGTATCTCCAACATATCTCAGGAGCAAGAATTAGAAATTCCATTTAAAATCACAATGTAAAACACTTATGAATCTATCTACTGAGACAAACACAGGAACTATGTGAACACAACTACAAAACACTTACCCCACAATTAAAACTAGATCTAAACAATTGGAAAAACATTAACTGGTCATGGATAGGATGAGCTAACATAATAAAAATTACCATCCTACCCAAACTTATTTACTCATTTAGTGCCATACCCATTGAACTTCCAAAAAACTATTTTACTGAATTAGAAAAAAACCATAACAAAGTTCATTTTGAAGAACAAAAGATCAAGGATATCCAGGGAAATCATGAAAAAAAAATCAAAGGAAGGTGGTCTTGCAGTACCAGGTCTCAAACTATACTATAAAACAGTGGTCATCAAAACAATATTGTACTGGCTAAGAGACAGAAAGGAGGGTCAGTGGAATAGACTTGGGGTAAGTGACCTCAGCATGGCAATCTATGATAAGACTAAAGATCCCAGCTTTTGAGACCAAAATCCACTACTTGATAAAAACTGCTGGGAAAATTGGAAGACAGTGTGGGAGAGATTAGGTTTAGATCAACATCTCACACCCTTCACCAAGATAAACTCAGAATGGATGAATGACTTGAACATAAAGAAGGAAACTATAAGAAAACTAGGTGAACACAGAATAGTATACATGTTAGACCTTTGGGATAGGAAAGATTTTAAAACAAAGCAAGACTTAGGAAAAAATCACAACTTGTAAAATAAATAGTTTTGGTTACAGCAAATGAAAAAAGTTTTCGTACAAACAAAACCAATGGAACCAAAATTAGAAGGGGAGCAACAAATTGGGAAATAATCTTCATAACAAAAACCTCTGACAAAGGTGTAAGTACTCAGATTTATAAAGAGCAAAATCAATTGGACTTATAATCAAGCCATTCTCATTAAGAATCAGGACAACATTGTACAGAGATACTGATACATTGTGGTACAATCGAATGTAATGGACTTCTCCATTTGTGCCAGTGCAGTGATCCTGAACAACCTGGAGGGATCTATGAGAAAGAACACTATCCACATTCAGAGGAAAAACTGTGGGAGTAGAAACACAGAAGTAAAACAACTGCTTGATTACACGGTTCAAGGGGAATATGATCAAGGATATAGACCCTAAATGAACATCCTAGTGCAAACATCAACAACATGGAAATAGGTTCTGATCAAGGTTCACATAATACCTAGTGGAATTGCACATCAGCTATGGGAAGGCCTGGGGTAGGGGAGGGAGGAATAGAATATGATTTTGTAACCAAGGAATAATGTTTGAAATTGACCAAATAAAAAAAATTAAAAAAAAAGTTTCCATAAGGGCTATTATAGGCTACAGGTTAAATGAAAGAAAAGGCATGACTAGCCTAGATTGAGCTGTGGTTTGTACTTGAAAATTAATAAAACTCTTTATTAGATTTAAAAAAAGGCCACTCTATTCAAGGAAATTTCACTTGAAATTACAGGACTAGGGAAGACTGTCACTGGGCATCTAGGAAAGGATAGATACCATCAAAGTATGCAGAGAATTGCAAGAGTATTAGAAAAGCATTGCATAAACACCTAGCACTTTGCCAGTTTTCTCAAGAGCAGGATCTGAATGAACGCAAATTATATCTTTGATATATCACATCCCACATCAAACACTAGTGCCAATATTTTTTTTTAGTTATGTCACGTCAGGAAAAATCTAGGAATCCAGCTGACAAGATTGCAAATGAAGATGACTTTATCTGAACAGAGTAATAATTCTCTTCTAAAAGACTGAAGGTGTAATAAGAAATATGAGATGCACAAGAGAAGCATTTTATAAATCTGCTACATCTGGTCTTTAAGGATCTTTCTTAATATACATAAGAATTCAATAAATAATGTTAATATGCGTTGCAGACACCATAGTAAAACAAGGACATAATTGATTTTATCTTGAATATACACAACTGGTTCTTCTTATTTTACATTTGTATTAGCTAGGTCAAAATAAAGGGACAGTGAGTATTTATAGGTAATAAGTGTTATTTCACTTAAAGAGAAAAATATTAAAATTTTGTCGACTTAAGAATCCTTAAAAAGAAAGGGTTATCAGGAGAATAACATTTTATAATTTGATAATGACATCTCTCCAGAGATCCTTGTTTCCTGTGGGATTGGTTGGAAAGTTTGCTGGTTTATTAATAAACTTTGTATATGGGAGGCAGTCTAGGAAAAGAGATATCTTGTGGTTCATTCACTGTGGAAATGCATCCTGGTTCTCTATTTTTTTGTGGTAGAGGGACTTACATAGTTCAATGAAATGATCAGCTATGCCATTCAAGGTTATGAAGAGAGAAACTTGTAGAACATTTTGACAAAAGATGATACATTAGAGAATCAAATATCAAATCACTCTAGTATCTTCCAAAAGATCCCCACAGATAGTAATAAAATGCATAACAATGGAATATTACCCGTCAGGTGGAAGGCCTAGAATGTTATGGTCAACAAAATTATGAAGAGTGGGAAGTGACTGAAGGATGAAATAATGATAACATCAATGGAAATAGTACTGGCTTTGTGTTAAAGGAGTAAGATTCATTTGCCAGTTATGATATATGACTTTGGGTAAGTAGCTTAGACTCTTTAGTCCTCTGGTTCCTCATGCATTAAATGAGGGCAATGGCTTGACATGGTGGTGCACTATTGTTTGGATTTGGAATTCTAAGCTGCAACAAAGCTAAATCCAATTGGTGCTCTAATCTGGCAATAATATAAATACTCCTCAGAAACAGATTTGCTTATGGATAAATGAATAGTCTCAGTTCAGAAAAAAAAATGGAGCATGCTAATTCTTAGTGGTTACTGTACTTCCATCCTAGGTAAGAAAGGGAGACCCAGTTTGAAAAGAAAAGGGGAGGGGGAGTTTGGATTAGATTACATTTTTTAAGTCCCCTCCATCTCTACATTTTTGATGCTAGTATATAATGAGAAAGAGGAGAAAACTGGCAGGGCACTATCAAACAAGAATCAATGTCTGTGGGAACTTACATTATTCAAGATGGAAGTGGGGAAGGAGTGTAAAGAGTGAAGGGAGGTTGGAAATTCTTCAGTGATAGTGTCATAATACATAATGTAGAAACATAGGACCATAAATTTAGACATAAATAGAATTGAAAGTTACTTAGATGAATCTCTCCTTTTAAATATTAGGATAACAAAACCCAAATAGATTAAATGACACACAAAATAAGTCATATAATTGAAACTTCAACATAGCCTTCTATTTCCAAATCAAACCCCGATTTACTGTGCTGTGCTATGCTTCCATGAATTTTTTTATTATATTTTTTCCTGGTGAGGGTAGGTGAATTAAAGGGTATAGATCTTGGTCAGGGTTTGTAGTGTGATTGTTTTTGCCTCTTTCCCTGTTAACCCTACTACTTTGTCTCTCTCTGTCTCTCCCTGTCTCCCTGTATCTCTGTCTCTGTCTCTCTCAATCTCTCTCTCTCTCTCTCTCTCTCTCTCTCTCTCTCTCTCTCTCTCTCTCTCTCTCTCTCTCTCTCTCTCTCTCTCTTTCTCCCTTTCCCTCTCTTTTATGCCTCTCTCTCATACACACACTCATGTATGATGTTACTTAGGTGACTTGTCCAATTTCTCATAGGTAATAAGTATCAAGAAGTTTTCAGAGATCAAGTCTGAACAAGAGGCTCTCTGACTCCAAGGCCAGGCTCTTTTCATGGTACTATTTTGCTTCCTGTTTTGATATAACCATTGTTTTTTGGTGGTAAAATGAAGATGAGGTAAATTGAAAGTTATTTTTTCTAATAAGGTAACATTCATGGCATATGATAAGATCTTATAATATTCTGAGATAGTAGTAAAACAAGAAGGCAACTTGGGAACAAGGGTTCAAATACCCTCTAAGCATCAACGTCAAAAGAAGCAAAAATTCAGACATGGTCATCATTCTTGGAGAAGGTCCCTTATGAAATTTAAATATAAGAAAAAATTCCTACACATGATAAGGTTTTTTATACATGATTCAATACTGGCATACTGTTTATAATAAGCTTCAGAATATTACACAGTACTCTCAGTTAGATCTTGATCTAAATGATGGAGTAAAAAAAGAAAACGGAAAGCCACTCAGTAATATTTTAACTTCACATACCATTTGATCATCAGTACCAATATTAAGTTTATTTCTTTAGGTGATCAAGGAAAAAGAAAAATCACCTATATGTTATAAAATATTAAAAGCAGCTCTCTTTGTGGTGACACAGAACTTGAAATTGAAGGGATACATATTGATTGGGGAATAACTTAATAGGTTGTAGCATATAAATAGGATGGAATACTAATGTACTATAAGAAATTAAAAACAAACATGGAAACACCTACTGAAAGTTATGAAGAGAGAAAAAAGCAAAACATTATATAGAGCAACAGAAATATTGTTTGAAAAATGACGTGTTTTCACCTGCAGAGAAAGAATTAATAGAATTAAGGAAGACATAGAAGGAATCCTTTGACAAAAAGATAGGTGTATACCTATATGTTTTTTGTAATATGCAGCCTTCTCTAATGGGAGAGGAAAGGAAGAAAGGGAATTTTAGTGGAACAAATAAAAAAAAAAGTTTATTTTTTAATTCAATCAAATATATTTTAACCAGCTCAACTTAATTCTGGGGCAATTTCCCCACATAGGAAGGTAGAGGAGACCAATGGAAATTAGAGGAAAAAATAAAAAAAAAACAGAATGATGATAAGACAGAGTACAGATAGTGATAGATAAAAAAGGACACACATCTGAATAATCTTGGGCAGCTTGTGAAATTTAAAAAAAAAGGAAAGAGAGTAAATAAGTAGAAAGGAACTGAGATTTACCAGTATGTAAAAAAAAAAATAAAAAAAAAGAGAATGTGTGGTTTAAATATAAAACAAGCTATATGTTCCTTTCAAATACTGGGTACTTGCAGGGTTGCTTTTTGAGGTCATGTTAATCTTTTGAGTTTGAATTTTGATTTCTGGAGAAAAAAATAATGCATGAATTCTTGAAATAGCTTCTTTATTGAACTCTTCTGCTTCAAATCTCTCCCTACTCCTACACTTCCTCCAGAGCTAAAAAAGTTATTTTCTGAAAGTATATTTTGAGCCATGCCACTCATCTTCTTAATATCTCCATTGACTCCCTATTACCACAAGGATCAAATCTGAACTTCCCTATTTGGAATTTAAAACCCTTTATAAGACTCCAACCTCCCTTTCTACTCATATTTTACTCACTTTACAATTCTACCAAACTGGTTTTCTTGTTATTCCTCACAAAGAGCATTACCTAGCAAGTATCCATTTCTTTGCAGTGGGCATCTCCCAAGAATGCATCATCTTCCATACTCTGATTTTACAATCTCTTGTTGACTTCAAAGTTTGGATAAAATTCCAACACATATAAATCTTTTCTTAATTTACAAAGTCTTTAATATTCCCTCCAGTTATCTTAAACATTGTAAGTATTTATATACTCAGATATTTAAAAATGTCTATATATTTATATATGTATGCATATATATTTATGTGTGTGCATGGATGTACATATATATATATATATATATATGCATTTGTCTCCTTGCTACAATATAAACTCCTTGAAGTCAAGATAGCTTAATTTTTGTTTTTCCTAGCAAATGACCTGGCATATAACAAGTGCTTAAGATATGGTCATTGGTGATTATTTCTTTCTTTCCTCCTTTCCTCTCTTCTTTCCTGTAAATTTGGAGTTAGTTCTTTGCATGACACTACAAACACAAACAATACACAATCACTATGAGGACACATAAGAGAAAACAACAAAAACTTCAACCAAGAGAAATTTGGAAACCAAAAACAAATTCTATTCATTTGGTGATCAGTGTTCCCTACTTTTCTCTTGATACTTACCCAGATATTCCAAACTAAGTTTATATTGATATGAATATTGTTGAATTTGTTAGGAAGCGAAGTACATAGCTTCTGACCTATAAGAGTACATATCCCTCTCTTCTCCTCCAGGAGGAATTCTAGCTTCAGCCTTTTTTGTAAGACCACATATAAATGATAAATGCATGGACCTTAATATTAAGGTCCTCCATTGTGCCTATAGTTTCTTTAGCAAATATTTACAAAATTGCTACATTATGTTTCTGTGTGACCTTTCACATCCAACTGTGGCCTTGGTGGGTTAAATAAAATATTTTATTTTTTCTTGAAGTTTCCTTATTGTCCAGGGTAAGGACCACACCAAGATTTATTTTGACAATGTGGTGAGCCAAATAAGAGTCATTTATTCCTCCATGGCTGTCAGTGGGCAAGTGCCCGGTCCAATTGCACAGCTCATATTTTGATATTTGTTTAATCATGGGAAAAAGTGGACTTTCTCAGTGGTTAGTGAGCTATGAAGTTGTTGGGAAATCAAACCACAAATTCAAGAAGAATAAGGAGAAATATGTTCCAAAAACCCCAAGTTGATTCTTTCTCATTTGTGCACAAAGAAAAATGATCTTTGCCATAAGGAAAGTACAGGACAATAGTGAGTGCTGGTTTTGTACAAAAATGTGTCATCATTGAACAGAAAGGGCAAGGAGATATCAGTGTTCTTAGGAGATCAGCATAGAGTAAACCACCTGTCAACACTCCAATAAGCAAACTGTTAAAAGCTTGGGACAAGGAAAAATTTCTGGTTATTTGAGAATTTTCAAAATCTGAGCAATACCACTCAACTTTGACTGGACTTGGTATTCACATAATGGTGGGAAACAAATTTGACTAGAAGACTACAGAGTCATTCATTTTTGTTAGCTGTGTGTGACAAGGAAATCACTTTAAAAGTCTGATATATATTAATTTAAGGTCGCCAAGGAATTCAGCTATGTAATTCCTAAATGAAAACTCAAATCAGCAATCAACCTTTTATGGAGTTTTTAATTACAAACAGGAGGAAGAAAGATATTAGAGAGAGAGAGAGAGAGAGAGAGAGAGAGAGAGAGAGAGAGAGAGAGAGAGAGAGAGAGAGAGAGAAGGGGAGAGAAGGGAATAGGGCTTAAATACCCCCTCTGTTTTGGCTGGGCCAAAAGGCCCAAGTCCTTAGATAGCTGAGGCAAAGAAAAGAGATCAGTCCCTATCACTCACGTGACCAAAATGGAGAAACAGTCTCAGTGGCCTCCACCTCCAGCCTCCTTCAGAGCCAAACTTCTCAGAGCACAACCTCTCAGAGCAAAACCTTTCGAACTCCCCAGTCCTCAGACCCCGCTATCTTTAAGGAAACCATCTAAATTCCCTCCCCTCAGTTTTCACATCTACCAATCACTGTCCATGTCTTCCCTGTGCCAATGGTGGCTCTAGCTTAACCCAGGACTGCCCAGAGGTCTGCCCCTTTGCACATGTCTCTTGAAGGTCATATTCTCAAATAATTAAATCTTGATCCTTGCTGCAGCCCTTCCTAAATCCTTTTACTCTGAGTAGGGTGGAGATTGTAGTTTCAAGACCTGGTTCTGTCATTCCAAGTATCTCTATTGTATCAATTCTAAAATCAATCATGACTCAAAGAACTTCCTGTTCTATGCTTAAGCATAGGTCAAAGCCCTTTCCATTGTTCAGCAAAAGGTTTCTGTCCTAAAGCAGTCCCAAGTAGGGAGGAGAAGGATCCTCCCATGCCAAGGGGGTTCACATTCCAATAGAGTTCTTACTATCAGTAGGAAATTTTTTCCAAGTATGAAACTTTCCAATGGTGAAATTTCCAACACTCACAAGTCTAAGAAATTTCAAGGTTTACATGTGCATATTAAAAACTTGAAATAAAAATTTAGAGCCTCAGCAAAAGGATTATACTTACTGTTGGGTGTATCTTTAAAATTAGGACAGCTCTTCATTACCAGGTCCATTAAAGGCACTGGTATCTACTGTATCATTCCTACAAAATCCAGATGTCTCAGAAATAGAGACCATGGCATCTTAAGAAACATTTTATTGGGAATTTTTTGATTGATTAATTCTTTGATTAATGAAGAAGGAACTTAAGAAAGAGAAGGTGGTATTGTAAGAAGATGGAGCAGAAAAAAAAAGGGTAAGATAGGGTCATTTATAAAAAAGAAGTGTCTCCAGTTTCCTCTTCCCCATGTGTTTTACTATAAAATGGAGGGACATTTTAAGCTTGCAAAAAGACCTGAAGCCTCAGGCAGAGGACAACATTTTCTATATCATCAACAGGAAGCACCCATGAAGAACCAGCTCCCAAATGGAAGACCTACCCTGCTAACATCTCTGGCTTTCTCAGACACTCTTTGTGAGTTTTATTTGAGAATTTTTGTACACTATTGATTAAAAATATGTAATTATATCAATTAATGAACGATATGAATCCAACTTACATCTTTAAGCCAACTTAGTAACAATAGACCTAAATTTAAAGATTCATTTTGTTTTAGAAGTTACTAGGCAATATAGATTGGAAGTTTACCATGGTTTGCATTTTCTGAGATTTTGAGTTAATTGTCATGTAATACTGTATGTGTGAATCTCCAGATGGTGATTAATTAAAGGACAAATGTGGTGTCCTTATATGTACTCATTGTTAACTTTTATTACAACCTGAGAAAGATAATACTTATATTATAGTCCTAAAATGTGATAGGTAAAATTTTTATATTTGAAATAATATGGCTTGGGATTATAATTTGATATTCATCTATGTTTTGCTTTCAGGAATATTTTTTGAATTTTCATTAAGTCAATAGTTCATCATTCAGTTAAAATAACTGTAGACAATATAAAATATGTAGAAATCTACCTGCCTAGACAAAATCAAGAACTATAAGATCACAACTACAAAAGACTTTTCAAATAGATTTAAACAATTGCTCATGGGTGATCTGAGCCAATATAATAAAAATGACAATTCTTTCTAAATCAATATATTTATTCAATGCTAAACCAATAAAAATACCCAACATTATCTTTTAAAGCTAGAAAAACAATTAAAATTTCACATAGAAGAACAAAAGATCAAGAATATGAAAAATTTAAAATATGAATGAAAGTGGACTATATGTACTAGATCTTAAAATGTATTAATAAGCAGCAATCATCAAAACAATCTGGTATAAAGAAATAAAGTGGAAGACCACTGAAATAGATTAGGCATTCAAAATATAGTCTTTGACAAAACCAAGCTTTTGGAAAAACTCATTATTTAACAAAAAAAAATGAGAAAACTGGAAAACAGTGTGGTAGAAATTAGGAATATACCAACACTTCACACCTCGTCTATACCAAGGTAAAATCAAAATGGATGTATAATTTAGAAATAAATAGTGATATTATAAATAACTTAGAGAAGCATGAAATTGTTTACGCTTAAAACCTACCAAAAAGGAATGAATTTAGGTAAAATAAGACATTGAGAACATTATGAGTTCAAAATAGATACCTTTGACCACATTTGAATTAAAAAAAATTCTACACAAACAAATGCAATGCACCTAAAATTAAAAGGCAAAACCAAAAAGAAAAAAAAAATTCTAGCAAGTCTTCATTTATCAAATATATGGAGAACTGAATCAAATGTATAAGAATTCAAAACATTTTCTAATTAACAAATGATCAAAGGATATGGACAGAGAATTATCAAATGAAGAACTTAAACTATTTTTAGTTAGATGAAAAATGCTCCAAATCTCTATTGATTAGAGAAATGCAAATTAAAATAATTAAAGTATCAACTCACATTAGCTAACAATACAAAAGCAGAAAATGATTGATGCTGGACGGGATGTGGAAAAATCGGGATATTCATACTGTTGGTGAAGATATGAATTAATACAAACAATATGGAACCCTGCCCAAAGGGTCATAAAACTATGCATACCCTTTGACCCAATAATATCATTACTAGCTCTGTATCACAAAGGGATTAAAGATAGGGAAAAGAACCTACCTGTACAACAAAGTATATTTATAAAGCTCTTTTTTGGGGTGGCAAAGAAAAGGAAAGCAAAGTGATTTCCATCAATTGAGAAATGAGAATGGCTGAAAGAGTTGTGGTATATGTTTATAATGGAATTCTATTGTGTTATAAGAAATGACAAAGATGATAAAAATAAATACACCTGGAAAGACTTATATGAACGTGATTCAAAGTGAAGTGAACAGAACCAGGAAAATGTTGTACCCAGTACTAACAATAATGTGTGATGTTCAATTGTGAATTACTTACCTATTATGAACAAGGCAAGGCAACAAACTTCAAGATACCCATGAAAAGAAAAGAAAAAAGAAAGATGGAATTGCAAAATGAAACATACCATTCTTTATTTTCTCCAGTATAAGACAGATATGTCTTCTTTTTGTTAGATTTACATTTATGGTTGGACTGAATTAATTAATTGGTGGTTTCCAGAGATTTAACTACTAAATCCCCCAAAAGGAATTACTGTGGAAACATGTATTATATTACAACATATGAATAACCTGTATTATATTATCTGTCTTCTTGTGGAGCTATTTAGGGTCGAAGAGAGAGAAAGAACATGAACTGCAAAATATCAGAAAACAAATATAAAGACATTGTATTGACATGCAATCTGGAAAACATATTAAAATAACAGAAAGACATGTGCTACACAAAGGAAGTGTGGTCTGGGGACTGCTACAGATGGATGTCTGTGCTTGAGAAAGATGAGAGGAGGGCCTTGCACAGACCAAAATGTACAAACATTTTGACCCAGTTTCTCCATTGTGTTATTTACTTTAAGAATAGGAAACTTTTCAGACCTGGTTGATTCTTAGCCTTGCTATGATGATCCATGAATAATATATACCTTTCTGGTGTGAATGATTGTTAACTATGACTCTTACCTGAAATCAAACTGAGCTAAGGGACTTTTTCCCATTAAGGTTTCAGTCAGTCTATTCTGTTGAAAAACCAGTATAGATATTTTCATAACAATGTCCCCTCTCGTTTCCTTTTATACCAAATTTATATAATAAGGAAAGGTCAATAACAGAAGTTTTTGTTATTATAATACTACATTTATAAATATATTATACTAAGATGTTACTATAATAGAATATAAGTATGAAAGATTTTGCTACTTTAAATCTGAATTTGCGTTAAAATTTATAACACAAGCAACTAAGTAAATCAGTTTTTGGCTTTCCCTTTCATTGCTAATAATGATATATTCATATATCAGATCAGGTCCTTAAACTAACTTATTCTTTAAGGATGATGTGAAAATAATGCATATCCTCAAAAGAGAGGAATAAATAAAAATGTAATTAAAAATAATAGAGTAGTAAACTTTGAAAAAGCAAAAAGATCAGACTTATAAATATAACAACACATATATGATTGGATTAAAAAGATTTTTTATTTTTATTTTTTAAACAAATTTATTTATTTAGAATATTTTCCCAGGGTTTCATGATTCATAATTTTTCCAACCCATTTTCCTTCCCCCTCCCAGAGCTGACAAACAATTCCACTGGGTTATACTGCAGGTATCATTGTTCAAAACCTATTTCCATATAATTCATATTTGCAATAGTGATCTTTTAATGGCCAAACTCCAATCATATCCCCATCAAAACACTTGATCAATCATGTCTTTCTTCTCTCCTATTCCCACAGTTCTTTCTCTGGCTGTAGATAGCTTTCTTTCTCAGAAGTTCCTCTGTGTTGTCCTACAGCATTGCATTGCTATTAGTAGAAAAGTTTGTTACATTTGATTATGCCACAATGTTTCAGTCTGTGTATACAATGTTCTCTTGCTCCTGCTGCTTTCTCTCCATTCCAATTCCTGGAGGTCTTTTCAGTTCATATGGAATTACTCCAATTCATTATTCCATTCAGCACAATAGTATCCCATCACCATCAGATACCACAATTTGTTCAGTCATTCCCCAATAGATCGTCATCCCCTCATTTTCCAATTTTTTTTTTTGCCAGCAGAAAGAGTATGGTTATAAATATTTTCATAAAAGTATTTTCCTTATTTTCTCTTTGGAGTTGAAACCCAGCAGTGGAATGGCTAAATCAAAAGGCAGGCATTCTTTTTAAAGTCTTTTGTGCATGATTCCAAATTGCCCTTGAGAATGGTTGGATCAATTCACAACTCTACCAGCAGTGTCCCAGTTTTGTCACAACCCCTCAAACATTTATCACTTACCTTTACTGCTATATTGATCATCTTTTAGGTAAAAGGTTTTATGTCAGAGTTGTTTTTTTTTTTTAATTTCTCTGATTAGGAGGGATTTAGAATACTTTTTCAAATGATTATTGATAGTTTTGATTTTTTTCGTATGAAAACTGTCAATTCATGTCCCTTGACCATTTGCTGATTGGGAAATGGCTTGCGTAAATCTGACTTAGTTATTCATATATTTGGGAAACTAAACATTTGTCAAAGAGTTTTGTTTTAAAAAATGTTCTCCCAGTTTGTTGCTTTCCTTATAAATTTGGATGCATTGGTTTTGTTTGTACAAAACCTTTTAAATTTCATTTTGCATTTTTCAGTGTTCTCTATCTCTTGCTTGGTCTGAAATTCCTTCTTTTCCCACAGATCTGATAAGTATACTATGCTATGTTCATCCAATTAATTTATGATCTCACTCTTTATATTTAAGTCATTTACTAATTTTGAATTTATCTTGGTAGAGGGTGAAAGATGTTGATCTAAACTTAATTTTCCCCATACCGTTATCCAATTTTCCCATCAGTTTTTGTCAAATACTGAGTTATTTTCTAAAAAGCTGGGATCCTTGGGTTTATTGAACACTAGCTTGCTGAGGTCATTTACCCCTAGTCTATTCATTGGTCCACCCTTCTATCTCTTAGCTATTACCACATTGTTTTGAGGACCATTGCTTTATAGTACAGTTTATGAACTGGTAATGCTGGGCCTCCATTCTTCACGTTTTTTTTTTTCATTAGTTCCCTTGATATTCTTGATCATTTCTTCTTTCAGATGAACTTTGTTATATATTTTTTCTAATTCAATAAAAAAAGGGTTTTTGTAGTTTGATAGGTATGGCACTGAACAATTTGATTAATTTGGGTAGGATGATTAGTTTTATTATATTAGCTCATCCTGCTCATGAGCAATTAATTTTTTCCCAGTTATTTAGAACTAGTTTTAATTGTGTGAAAAGTGTTTTATGGTTATGTTCATATAATTCCTGTTTGTCTTGGCAGATAGATTCCCAAATATTTTCTTTTGTCTAGAGTGATTTTAAATGGAGTTTCTCTTTCTAACTCCTGATGCCAAATTTTATTGGAAATATATAGAAATGCTGATGCTTTATTATGGGGACAGCATGAGAACAGCAGGGGCTTCCATCAAGCAAAGCTCTGGAAAAGCCTAACTCCATTCAGAAAAGCAGTGGAGAGAATAGCTCCCAGTACTGAGAGTAGACCCCGATAAAATCAAAATAATAGTAGGGCTAGAGTCAGGCGCATAGTTCTATAACTTCACCTGAGATTTTGTGCCCTCCCTGTTGTATTCTGTGCAAATTGGATGTTCTTACAAAAACCTACTGAAACAAGTATTCTCTGGCAATCTAGGTGAAATCATTACACATTGACATATTCATTTATCAGTATATAGAAAACTCTCTCTAGATTTGATGAGGTAAACCAAATCCATTTCACCAGTCTTATAAATCATTGACATTCATTGTTTATGTGAAAAGCTTATGCTTACTCTTTGTTTATGTAACTATCTCTATATAGAACACTAGCTGTGATCAATAAACATCGACATAATTCATCAGTGTGTTGTGGTCCCTCTTGATCCCAGAAACCTATTCATCCTTCCCACCTTGTCTCCTGAATCCACAATAAGGGTCAGGCAATGGAGGTAAAGTAACTTGCCCAGAGTCACACAGTTGTAAAGTGTCTGAAACCAGATTTGAACTCAGGATTTCCTGCTTCTCGGCCTGGGTATAATTCCACTGAGTCACCTAGCTGCTTCCTCTGGGAATTTTTCATGAGCAGCAAGACTTGGCACACATGAACAGATATTTTAGGAGAGCCCTAAAGAGAAATTACTTTCTATGGAAATTTCTATGTAATAATAAAATTAGTATTGTCTTCCCTCAAATTGGATGGGTAAGTGTGGGTTGGGGCAGGTGCTTTTTGACTTTTGGCCCACACTCTTCCTTCTAGTACATGTTTTCAAACATCCAACTTTCTGTTAAATATCCCTCATTAGATGAAGTTTCTGAACATATTTCCCACCTTTCACATTGCCCATATTAGGGGCCAGATGTTGTAAAACACTATTGAATAAAATGAACACATTTTTGCAAGTGTTTGTTAATGGAACCATAGTTTTTAACAGAATAGCTTAATATTGAAGTCCATACACTTAGGGCTATGTCCTTTTAAATCGAAGTGATGCTAGATTTCCTCCTGGCAGAGAAGAGAGGTCAAGAGTTTTCATGCCAACTATGACAATATATTTGCCCATGAGAGTGTGGGTTCAAAATGCTTAGAACAATTTCCAGGAGGTTGAGAGGAAACCCTGATTCCTATAGGAATGGCTAACCTATTGGCTACAAAATCTCTCATGACTGAAATTTTCTGCTTGGGGTTTTATTCTTGTGTTTTCTCAAAGGGATTTTGTATTGCTTCCCTGGATGCAAAGCACTGATTCCCAAACTGATTCCCAAATTACAAGCAGTAGAGATTAAGATGATGAAGTTGAAGATAGAGGAGCAATATAGGTCCTTCTGTAATAATGTACCATCAGTGTGGTTAATAGCAAAGGGAGGACCATACAATTTCAACTACTTATGCAGTGTCATTTGGAGTGACTCTATTTTAAATCCGGTTTAGATGTTGATTACATGTGAAGCCAGTTTATTGGAGACAGCAGTCCAGAAATACACTTGTCCATGTGCACTATTCCTATCTTCTCATCATTTCATGTAGGAAACAAAATACTTTTACCCGTATATGAAACTTGTTTCCTCTTGTCTATAAAAATCAGAAAGTTGACTGCCAAAGCCAATTACTTTCTTCTTTGATATAAAATCTTTTTATCTTTCTTTTCCCGTAGTCTGTGCAATTGACTAGACTGAGGCCTGAACCAAAATTTCTCTTAAAAGAAAGTAAGTGCAGAAAATAAGTGTGTATATATGAATATATTAAATTAATATATCAATATATATGTATACATACATAAAAGAGTTAGTATATATAATATATATACATATATATATTTAAAGGAGTTAATTATTTTTTCTAGCCTTAGAGTATAATCTAATGACTGATGAGAAACTTCTCTTCGGGGCTGAATCCAAACTATTCAGCCTATAAAATGAAATTCCAAGGTTTTATTTGAGTGCTTCATATATTACAGTTTCTGGCATTTATGAGATGATCTCTCAGACAAATAAGGGAAGCCAAGAGGGTCATCCTCCCTATCTCTCTTTATTCTTCTCAGATAATCTACTTACCAGCTAAAGCAGAAGTTTTCATAATTTTTATATGTTTCTTATCTTGCCCTTGTCTATCTAAGTACACTGGTTTAAAAACTATGCCTTGAACATTTAATATATTCCTTTTCCTTTCATCCCTATCTTTTGAAATCCCTTTCAGGATATAAATGAAATGACAACATCTTCAGTTTCTCTCACTCTCAAATAAAACTAATTCCTTTTTCCAATATTTAATAGAATGTTGCCTGACTTTCCTTTGCCCTGAAAAGATTCTACCTAATAACATAATAACCATCTTGAATACATGTCATGAACTCCTTCAGAATGAAGAATGACCTAGCTGACAATATATAAGAATTACCAGGAACTTATTGTAGTGCTAATTAATATCAACAGAATAAACTTCAAAAAAAGATGTTGCTTAGGGATTGATATTAAAGTGAAAGATTAAAGGTGTTACCTGGGTTATTGTATAAGTTGAATGAAAACATTTATAGTATTATAAAGAATCTTAGTTACTTTGTGGGTAAAAAGTTTTATGTCTCTGACATCAATAAATACTTAGGCAGAGGCCTAGGTCTAGGTCTTCTATCATTAAGGACATTTACCTCAAGCATGCTTGTATCTAGAGTTACCTTTTGTGTTTCTCATTGGCTGACCTTCTTTTCTATGTAGTAACTTCTCTTTGTGGCACCAAGTTGGTGAATAGGTACAAGATATCTTAATTTAAATCCCTTTGGCTTTGTAGTTATACATTTGTAATATACAACATAATCAGTATACTTGCTTTCATCCCATGTTCAGTTCAGTATGCTCCATCTCTGGCCAGGAAATTGTCATTATTCTATTTTAAGTGAGCATTCAGAAATGCAGAGGTAGTGTTTGATCTCACTCTGCTGATCTAGTAAAAAGAATGCAAATAAAATAGTCAAATTTATACAGAAACAGGATAGTGTTTTTGATGTAGACGAATGTCCTATTTGTCCCCAGAGAGTGATCTTCCCCCAAAATGGAAGAGAAGATTAATATTAGAAAGTAATTCAACTTGTCAAATGTGGCAGACAGGTCATGGGAAAATTGTGAAGGACATTCACACTGCAGTACAACTGACTATTCTCACAGGATTCCTCTGCTACAGAGAGTTCAGAGCTCAATTCTTAGAATGGGCTCAGGGAATACATATCACCCTGATGAAAAGTTTAGGCTACAGGGCTTCAATGGGCCAGGCCATATTATATAAACACTTTGCTCTCTGACATTCTTTTTAGCTTGCCTTTCATTTTGATATTGTCTCCCAAGTTTCTGTCATAGCTTTTGTACTTGGATTATTGCTTCCATATTAGCCTCTTCTATTTCAGCACAGGGAAGAAACATTTATGTTGAACTTATATGACCATTTGTTTATGCTTGCTTGGAAAAAAGACAGAACCCATCCTCTTTTTTCCCCCACAAAAGCATGGTCTCTAGATCAGATTATTGTCTTTACAACCAGAATGTATTTCTTTGACTTCTTTTTTTTTTCCTAAGTCCTTCTTATGATAGACCTGATACCCATAGTCTGAAAGCTTGAGAGAAAATTCTATTTTCTATGTTAAGCTCTTCATAATTTAAGCTTCAAGGAAAGTTTACCCTGCTCCATTTTCAAGGGATGAATGAATTTTGAATCTTTGGAGACATTCCTAGTTTATAATAGAAAGTTACCTCTTCAATATGGTCAACAGAATTCATTAAGGATAATTTTTGTGGGATTAGCTGGATTAGTGAGGACACATTTTCTCATATTTTCTATCCCCCATTTCAAATAGCTAAAAGATAACAATGAGGTTAGTTGTTAATTATAGTATTACTAAATATTACTAAGCAGGTAGTTTCCCAATAGAACAGAAGGTAAATATCAGTCAATTGATAAGGATTTCCTTAAGTACTTTTGATTTTCCAGAATTTTACCAAGTATTAAAAAATGGAATCTTTGTCCCCAAGGAGCCTAGATTCTAAAGGGGAAAACAACATGAATATTAGTAGGCTTGTTATGGGGTTCAGATGTGTACACCTGGGGTTTGGGAAGGATATATTTGCAAGAATGCAAGACTCCAAAACTTAGCATAAAAACAAAAAGAGAAATTTATTAATTTAGAAAGTAATGTTGAGAATAGACAGGAGGATAGCAAAGTGGAACAGCAAGATGGGGAGCAGTTTCTTGGGGAGGACAGAATAAATGGAAAGTTTGTTCCCCCAGACGACATCAGTTCTGGGGATTTTCTACTTTTTACAATGGAGTGTTAGTCACCCAGGCATTTGGTGAGGTGGGGTGATAATCTGCTTGGGGACATAAAGATTCTTTAGTTTTAGGGAACAAACAGATGTCTGATAGGATCGAGGTGTGGCCTGGAGGTGCTTCTCTCTGTCCATCTTAAATCTAGAAGATGACCAAAGGGAGATAGTCATCTCAGGACCCTAGGGGAGTCATTGGGTGTTTTTAGGCTCAGAGTCACGAGGATGGAAGGGAGCAAGGGAGTTTCCCTGATAATAGTTCACCTGTGTTTCTGGGGGTACAGTGCCCATGTCAGGCACAAGATACATATATAGTACAGGGAAGGTAATTTTGGAGGGGAAAACACTAGCAACTGTGAAGACAAAGAATGTCCTCTAATAGAGGGTGTCATTTGAGCTGAAGTTTAAAGGAATCTAGCAATGTTATAAGTTAGTGCAGCTTAGATAAGCAAAGGAGAGAGGAAAAATGAGGCTCGATTTAACAAAGGACAAAGATGAATTTCAAAATAGATATTCACATCTATAGAGCAAGAGTAGAGAGCAAAACAGGATTACAGGTTGAAGAGACAGTAGTAAATGATGCTAACTAACAGAATTGCTCTGCAGGCCAAAGAATATTTTAAATGGCGCTTAGTGTTCTACCTCTGCTAGTCCTTAAAGGGACTGTGATTGGTCTCTGCCAATTTCTGAATATTGTTTTAAACACAGCCACACCTTTTTTCATTGGCTTCCAACAATATGAATCTGGATCAATACTGCTACATAAATAAACTGACTAGAAAGAACAAAGGATATTTAGTATAAAGAATTAAAAACTTAGGAATTCCATCATCCCAATATTTAAATATTTGAAAAGCTATGACACGAGAGAAGGATTAAATCTTTTCCATTTTGCTCAACAGGGACAAGTAAGAATCAAAGTATCAACATTTCAGAAAAGCAAATGAGCTATGCAAAAATGAAGAAGACAGTGTTTCCTATCACTAGAGATTGTCAAGCAGTGACTATCAATGGTGATCAATTTCCACTCATACTTGGTCAGATACAAGTTGAATTAAAAGATTTTTGAGTTTTATTTGGACTCTGGGATTCTGTAAATAGTCATTTAATATTGGGTGATGTGAACTGCTGTGACATTCCTTGGGATTTATTATCAAAATATGAAACTTGACTCATTGTCTTACTTTTCCAATTTTGAAGGTTGTCATGCATAGTATTACCTGAAACCATAGTTAAGGGAGAAGGATCGGTGCAATAGTTAGCCTACATAAAGAGAATTCTTTAACTTTGCATCTTCAATTGTCCAGAGGGCAGGTATATTTTGAATCAAGTAATTAGTGACCAATTTGAGATGGTGGTATTATTAGTGGTGATAGTGGACATGGTAACAGTGTGACAGAGACAGATGCATAGATAGAAAGAAAGATATCTTAAGATATTAAGGTATGGAAGGTCACCAATTACTTTTACTTGAGTCAGAGTATGTTTGAGAAAAAGAGTCACAGAACACGAGTTTAAATCTTATTTCTGCCAGTAACTGCTTTACCTTAGGTAAGCTATTAAACTCTCAAAACCCATTTTTATATGTAATATAATATGAATGGCTTAGAACAGATGACTTACATAGTTCTTTTTCTAAATGTAGTCCTACAAACAATTTGTACTAAGAGGTAATGTATGAATGAGGATCCTATTTGGGAAGAGGAATAGACTCAGTGGCGAAACTTCTGTTTAAATAGCAATTCTTCCACTTATATTGCTGTGTGACCTTGGGGAAGTCATTTCATATCTATGAAACTTAGTTTTCTCTTCTATACAGTTTAAAGGAACAATATAAATTGTAAAGACCCTTCTCTTTCTAATGCTCCATGGACCCATGAAGTCACTTCAAATAAAAAAAAAGAAATAAAATGGAGAGTTGTTTTAAGGGTGAATCAAAATTGAAGACAGAGTAGTGACTGTGAGATCTGGATAGACTTCTCCCAGAAGAAAACAAGATAATTCATTGCACATCTACAAAAAGCCATCTAGGGGTTTCAGATAAAACCAGAGCAACAAGAAGCAGTAAAAGAGAATTTCTTAAGTTATATGACTTTGCAAATAAAGCTGGGAAAGCATCTCCCAGGAATTGAGAAAAGGCAAAATACAACATTTCAAGAAATATCTCTCTTCCCTTCCCCTCCAGACAAGAAAGAAGAATTCAGATCATAACATATAAACATTTTGTGTGGATTTTGATGACTGACGATGCATAACTTTCATCTGAAATAACTAGGTTCATTACACAAGATATAGAGCCTGTATAAGCAAATCAATCTTTTGTACCATAGATTCACAGAGAGCTTAATATTATACAAATATGTTCCATTATTTAATTCCTTTAAAAAGAGAGCCCCCATAAAGCATGTGTCATAAGTTTAAAAAATGACCATTTCAGGGATAAATCAGAGAAAGTTATGAATTGTCAATGAAGAAATATTATACTTCTGACAACTTCAAGCATGCAGAACAGATATATGAAGCTAAGGTAAACCAAAAAATACTTTTGTATAATGCAACAATAGTCATGAACCTACATATTTATTCCCAGTGAAAGACTTACTCAGTGAACTGGGTTTAGCATCAGGAAAGTCTGTGTATAAATACTGACTCAGAAACTTCTTTGCTGTATGATCTTAGAAAAGTAATCTGTGATGGTGAAAATGTGGGCTCATGACTTTGAATTGCCAAAACTGTAAAGATAATTTTTAGTGTCTTGAGTTAAATCCTAGACAGCCCTTTCAGAATGAACAATGGATTTAAGATACTTAAGCATCCCAATCTGGGTGGAATTATAGACCTAATCATATGTTAAGTACCCTTTTAAGTACCTTTTATAGAAGTTTCCTCCATTGTATGTTCCCAAGAAGACCAACACCTATGCAGGGACCATCCTTTTAGTATCCATTGTAAGTAGACCACTCTCTGATGCCCCAGTCTCTGGCTAAGTGGTTTGATGTCCTGAGTTCCCCAAAAGTTATACATCCCTGAATTCTATTGTTCTTCATAGAATCACCTCACCTAGTGCTGCATTCTCCCTGGGATACTGTCCCCAGAGTACAAGGGTGTTGACTCTATGTAGTTTTTGGCATTTTTGCTGCTGGGCTCTGTGATAGCAGCCGATTACTGGATCTATCTCTTTCCTGATTAAAGACTAGGTTTTTCTGACTACTATAGTAGTTCTGCATTTTTCCAAGTTGACAGTGGCAAAGTGAATATAATGCTAGACTTTGACTCAGGAAGATATGAGTTTGAATCCTTTCCTAGCTACTTCATTAATAAGAAGCCAAAAGGTACAAGAACTCGGGGATATTAGGATGAGATTTTACCACTCAATACAGGAGTACAGCAGGGGCATCTTTACAGTGTAAAGAGAGAGGAGGCATGGTAATCTCACCTTAGGTTTGCTTCTTTTGCTTATTAGGTTGAACCAAGACACCTTAACATCAGTTCTTTTTTTTTTTTTTAATCCCAATCACCTGTCATTCCCTTATTTGGTTTATGTGAAAGATAGTGGAAAACAACTTTAGGCTATTTATTTATATGGCCATTAAGACCAAGTAGCCTAGGTAACCCTGTTTTTCAGACTTTTAAAAGAAAACTCCTTATTTTTGTAAATATAATCAATTTTATGCTATTGTTTTATTGGCACATAATGCAATAAAATAATTTATATCAATTTTTCTTCTCCATTTCCTGTAAATGTTCCTTTTTTCGTTTTTCCAAAATCAAGCTAATTTTAATTAAATCTCTGTGAAACAATGAACAGGGAAACTATATTAATTTCTTTCAGTAAGAAGTTGGTATGAAGAGAATAAGATCTTTTTCCAAAACAATGCCTGGCACTAACATGTTAATCCAAGTTTTAACTGACAGTTATAACTGGGTAATTGGTGCCAGCCACTTCTTGTACTCTGGGAGAGCAAAAGTTCTCCCTTGCAACTTGCTTGCCCCTCAGAAGTTTAAGTTATCTTCCTACCCTTTTCTATTATGAGCACTCTCAACAAGATCTTTCTGTTGAAGAAGGCAAATCAGCAGGACATGGGCCAGGTATCACATCTTTTTCTGATTGGGAAAAACTAATTTTCCTCAAAATTCTTCATCTACCATTTCCCAAACCAAAAGACTTAAGGTTTTCTGCAAGCAAAGAGAAACTTTCTTTGGTCTTAACTCAAAACTGTTTCATGTTATTTTCAAAAACTACTTTAACTAAAGTGTTGCCCCTGTAGTATCTTCCAGAAGGGCAAGAAAAGGTAACCTAAGCACCAGTCCTAGATAAAGTAATGTGAAGGAACCAGAGCTTCTCATTCTGGTGGGAGATTTCCTTTTTTTTTTTTTTTTTTTTGCTCTTGCTTAGTGTCTCAATGGAATGCTAGTATGGGCACTTTACTTGTTAAAGGAAAGATCACCAGCTCAGTGCTATAATCCAGATAACCCTCTTTCCACAAACACCCCTCTGAATATCAGGTTCTTATACTGGGGAGGGGGTGTATGGGGTGTTCAGGGCGGGGTAGTGTCTCTGGTATGGAGGGCTTGTCGTGCCCTTTTAGGGCAGCTCTCCAATCTCTGACCCTCACCTGACACCCAGCTCTGACTTGCGGCTCCCAGTAGCTGCTAGCATGTAGCAACGGCCACACCCCAGGCAACGGCTTCGACAGGCCTGCTAAACCTTGTGGGAGTAGCCATCAGGTCGCCAACCCCTGGTGAACCAGGGCCTTGCTCACCCAGCATGTGAAGACTACTTCGACCAAACAGATTGGAGAAACCAATAAGAAGGTTCAACAGCTGAGATGGCGACGCAGCAAAACACTGTGGAGTGTTTAGGGCTTGTTGGAGCACAAAGGACAACACAGCCATCCAATGCAGCTGAGGAAGTCTCCAGGTGTAATGATTTTTCGTGCCACTGGACCCAGGCTTCCGACGCCGAGAGTGGGACTGTCTCTGTGCATCGACTTTTTCACTTAAATCTCCTTCACACACAAGTGTCTTTGTGCACATTCATCTATCATAGATGAAAACGCACAAAGACAATCGTCATCCTCCATTACTGAGAGACTACTACTATACTGGGGAGAAAATTACAACTCTGTTTTTCTTTTCCAACCAAAGTGAACTCCTGTTTCCTGCTTTATAGTCTGAGGGAAATGGTCATGAAATCAGAACCAAACAAAAGTAGACAGTGTTAACCTAGAAAAATCACAGAACTATTAAAGTAGTCAGAAAAACCAAGTCTTCAATCATGAGTTAGTGTTCAATATTTTGGGCACCACACAAAGTCAAACACCTAACAACCACACAAAGTCAAAGGCTCTGGCACTCTGGGAATAGTATCTCTGAAAGGATCACCACGCCAGATAATACTCTGAAGACCAATAGAATTTAGGGAATTTATATACCATTTGGGGAACCAAGGCCAGGGAAGTATGATTGATTGACATTACCATGGCTACAAGGAAATGAGAGATCCAACCTGCACTGACAGGATGCAAAAAGGCTTGGAAAAGAAAAGTAGCCAGAGGCTGGGGTATTGGGGAGGGGTCTACTTATAAGATACTAAAAGTATAGTTCTTGCACAGGTATTTGTCTTCTTGGGAACAGATCTGATACAACAGGAGAAACTTCCAAGACTAAAAGAATACTTAGCATTTGATTAAAATCTACTAGTTCCACCCAACTAGGACCATTGAGTATCTTAAGTTCTACTATTCAATTTGAAATGGCTATCTGGAACTTCCCTCAGGGTGAATTCTCAGGGGACAGAGACAGAATTCGGGTCTCCAGATTTTAAGCTCACAACAGCTACATTATTAAGGTTCTCTAGACTGTAGGTAGGTTTGGGAAGAGACCACTAATACTCATAAACCCAAGGGGCTGTTACAGTTTTCAGGAATGGACTATCTCTGAGCCAGCAGAAAGATATTAAGGATTTAAATCTTTTTGCATTAGTTGTAGTTTGAGCTGGGTTATACTTCTTCCTTCTACTCTGACAACTTGATTAGTCATGTGATACCATTCTATGTCATATGTCCTTTGGATGGTGGGTAGTTATTTGATTCATTACAATTCTTTTGCCTTTCAAACATTTATTATATTTAAAGTGATGCTATCTAAATTGCATTCATCAATTTTATGATTTAGTAGCATTTCATTAGATTTATACACAATAATTTTTCCAGATACTTACCAAATAAGTATCCTGATCCAGTTGCCAATGTTTTAAATTCCTCAAATAAATGCTATAAATATATTTTGTACATAAGGGTACTTCCCCCTCTCTTTGAATATAAATGTATTGGCTTAAAAATGACTTCTCTGTGTGAAAAAAAAAATATATATATATACACATATACATCAATCACATATATATCATATACAAAGTATATTTGTTTAAAGTTTTATCCTTATTTTATCCCAATAGCAAATTTACACTTAAATTTTCCAAGTTATATGATTCATGTTGTCTCTCTTCCCCTTCCCAGAGTTGACAAGCAATTTCACTGGGTTATACATGTATTATCACTCAAAATATTTCCATTTTTATAAGAGAATAATCTTATAAAACCAGAACCCAAATCATATACCCAAATAAACAAATGATAAATAGTATGATTTCATCTGCTTTTCTATTCCAATAGTTCTTTCTTTAGAGGTGGATAGTATTCTTTTTCATAAGTCCCTCAGAATTGTCTTGAATCTTTGTATTGTTATCATTAGCAAAGTCTATCACATATGATCATCCCACAATATTTCAGTTACTGGGTTCTACTTATTTCACTCTGTATCAGTTCATGCTGGTCTTTCTAGTTCTTTCTGAAATATACAGTTCTTCATGCCTTATAACACAATAGTATTTCATCACCATCACACACAAGAATTTTTTCAACCATTCCCTAATTGAGGGATGTCCCTTTAGTTTCCAAAAGAGCAACTATGAATATTTTTGTACAAAAATGTCCTTTCCCTTTTTTTCTTTGAATACAGATCTAGTAGTGGTATATATATATAGTAGTCTCTCGGCGATCGAGAATGACTATTGTCTTTGTGCAGTTCCATCTACGGTGTACCCTCATGTGGCTTTGCAGTCCAAAGGCTGAGGCGCAGAGTTGGTGGCACATGGGGCCTGGGACGCCAGTTGCTACGGGAGGTGCGGTTGTGGCCTGGTGTCGGCGTTCACGCGCAGCGGCAAGACGTCGACGTGGCTCATCTTCAAAGGTGGTGGCGGCATGGTTAATGTGAGTTCGCCAGCTGCTTCTGTCAGAGGCAGCGAGTTCTAGTTGCCTTGGTGTAATGCCAGCCCACTTCAAGTTTGACTTTAGCTGATCCTTGAATGTTTTCTTTGGTCGGCCTTGTTTCCTGAGTCCAGCTGACAGTTCACCGTAGAATACCTGTCTTGGTATGCGCTGTGGGTCCATGCGGATGACGTGTCCAGACCATCGTAGCTGGGTTTTGAGGACCATGACTTCAATGCTGGTGGAGTTGGCTCTGTTGAGGACTTCCTGATTGGTGATTCGGTCCTGCCATCGGATCCTCATGATTGACTGGAGAAAGCATTGGTGGAATTGCTCCAGCTGTTTCATGTGCTTCTGGTACAGTGTCCATGTCTCGCAACCGTACAGGAGCGAGCTGAGGATCACTGCGTTGTACACTTTGAGCTTCGTCTCAGTGCTTACACCTCTGTGTTGGAGGACTTTGCAGCGCAGCCGCCCGAGTGCCTGGCTGGCCTTTTGGATCCTGGCATTAATCTCGTGGTCTAGGGACCCGTTGTTGGTGATGGTGCTGCCCAGGTACTTGAAAGTGTTGATGTTAGAAAGCTGTGTGCCGTTGATTGTAATGCACGGCTGGTTAGTTGACCTCCCTGGTGCAGGTTGGAACAGCACCTCTGTTTTGCTGAGGCTGATAGTCAGGCCAAACAGTTTTGTTGCGGTGGAGAACCTGTCCACAATGGTTTGGAGATGATTTTCTTGGTGGGCCGTGAGAGCACAGTCATCTGCAAAGAGAGCTTCCAGGATGAGTCTCTCTGTTGTCTCTGTTTTTGCAGTCAGGCAGCGAAAGTCATATAGTGAGCCATCCAGTCGGTATTTGATGTAGATGCCCAGGTCTAGATCCATCACAGCATGTCGTAATACTTGGGTGAACTATAGGTTGAATAGTACCGGAGCGAGGACACAGCCTTGTTTCATGCCATTGGAGATGTTGAAGCGATCGGAAGTCTCTCCACCAGATAGGACTTCCCCTGTCATGTCGACATGAAAGAGCTGGATCAGTTTGACGAATTTTGCTGGGCAACCGAGCTTGCTGAGGATCACCCACAATGCTTCCCTGTTCACTGTGTCGAACGCCTTTGTCAGGTCTATGAAGACAATGTAGAAACTTAGGTTCTGCTCAAGGCATTTTTCTTGCATTTGCCTCACCGTGAAGACCATGTCGATGGTGCTGCGATCTGGTTGGAAGCCACATTGTGATTCAGGCAGGTTCTGCTCTGAAACAGATGACAGGATGATGTTGAATATAACACCGGCGAGGATCTTTCCAGCAGTGGAGAGTAATGTGATGCCTCTGTAGTTGTCACAGGCTGCTCATGAGCCTTTGTTCTTGTATAGGGCTATGATGGAGGCATCTCTGAGTTCTGGGGGCATGTCTTCCTCTTCCCATATGCTGGTCAGTACTATGTGGAATGCCTGGAGCACCTTTCTATTTAAGGCCTTTTACACCTCGGTTGGGATCCCGTCTTTACCTGGTGCCTTGCCTTCACTCATTTGTTTAATGGCTTTTTAGACTTCCTCTATTGAAGGAGGGACATCAAGTTGTTCAATGGAGCGGTTTTGGGGGATCTGGTCAAGGGTGCTTTGGTCGACTGAAGAGGGTCGGTTGAGAAGCTGACTGAAGTGTTCTTTCCACCTGTTGCTGATGTCTATTTTATCTTTTATGAGAGTGTCACCTTCAGAGGATAGCAAGGGAGTGGTAGTGGGTTTTGATGGCTCATAGACAGTCTTGAGGGCACTGAAAAATTGTTTGCAGTTTTTCATATCAGCAAACTGCTGGATTTCTTCTGCCTCTTTTCCCCACCATTGGTCTTGCATCTTCCTGATCTCACGCTGAGCTGTGACTTGGAGAGACTTGAATCTGTCCTTTTTAGGAGCAGAGTTTGGGTGATTTTGCCACTCCATAAAGGCTTTGTTCTTCTTGCTCAATAGGTCTTCAATAGCTGTGTTGTTCTCATCGAACCAGTCCTGGTGGTTGTGTTGTTTTGGGCCTAGGACTGCCTTTGATGTTTCCTTCACTGCATCTCTGAACTGGTTCCATTTCTCAGTTGAGCTTCCAGTGAGTGGTCCCTTGGCAGACAGCTTGTTGTCCAGGCAGGACTGGAATGTTTGCAAATAAGATGGATCTCTAAGACGACTCATGTTGTAAAATGCGCGAACTGTCTGGGTGCGTTTTGGATGGCGAGGCTCAATGCGCATTTGAAGAGTCTCTCAAACCAATTGGTGGTCTGTCCAGCATTCAGTTCCTCTCATGGCTCTGGTGATCTTTACATCCTGGATGTCTTGCCGGCGTACAATGATGTAGTCAATGAGATGCCACTGTTTTGATCATGGGTGCATCCACGTTGTTTTATATTTGTTCACCATTCTGAACACAGTGTTCGTGATGGTGAGTTCGAACTCTGAGCATTTGCTGAGTAGCAGTAGGCAGTTGTTGTTCATTTTGCCCACGCCGTGTTTGCCGAGCACTCCTTTCCATCTTTCATGGTCCTGGCCAACGCGGGCGTTGAAGTCTCCCAGTAGTATCAGCAACGGTTTCGACAGGCCGGCCAAACCTTGTGAGGGTAGCCATCGGGTCATCGACCCCTGGTGAACCAGGGCTTTGTTCACCCAGCATGTGAAGACCACTTCGGCTGAACAGAAGGAAGAAACCAATAAGAAGGTTCAATGGCTGAGAGGGTAGTAGTGGTATTGCTAGATCAAAATATATGCATTCCTCTGAAGCCCTTTTGGTATAATTCCAAATTGCCTTCCAGAATGGTTGGATCAATTTACAATTCTCCCAGCAATGCATTCGTGTACCAATTTTACCACATCCCTTCCAACATTTATTATTTTCCTTTACTGTCATATTAGCCAATCTGATAGATGTAAGGTTGTACCTCAGTGTTCTTTTACTTTTCATTCCTCAAATCAAGAGGGATTTAGAACATTTCTTCACATAATTATTGATAGTTTTGATTTTCTTAGCTAAAAACTGCCTATTCATATCCTTTGTCCATTTATCAACTAGGGAATGACTTGTTTTCTTATAATAGACTTTGTTCTTTATACAGTTGAGAAATTAGATCTTTATCAGAGAAACTATTTTCATAGTTTGTTGCTTCCCTTCTAATCTTGGTTGCATTGGTTTTATTTGTACAAAACCTTTTATGTTTAATACAAGCAAAATTATTCATTTATATTTATTTCTTGTTTGATCTTAAATTCTTACTTTCTCCATACATCTGACAGGTAAACTATTCTACATTCACCTAATTTACTTATAACATCACTTTTTAATTTAAATCATATACCCATTTTGACCATATATTGGTATAGGGTATGAGATATTGATCTAAATCTAATTTTTGACTTACTTGTTTTTAAGTTTTCCTAGCAGTTTTTTTTCAAATACTGAGTTCTTAGCTTAAAACTAGCATCTTTGGTTTTTATCAAATCCTAGATTGATGAGGTTGTTTACCCTAATTCTATTCCATTGATCCACCCTTCTATTTCTTAGTCAGTAACAGATTGTTTGATAATCACTACTTTATAGTACAGTTAAAGATCTGGTACTGCTATGCCACCATCCATTACATTTTTTTTAATTTGTTCTCTTGATATTTTCAATTTTTTGTTCTCCCAGATGAATTTTGTTATTATTTTTATAGTTCTATAAATAGTTTGTTGGTAGTTTGATACATATGGCACTGAATAAATTAATTAATTTGGGGAGGATTATCATTTTTATTATATTACCTTGCCATACCCAAGAGCAGTTAATGTTTTATCAATTATTTTGATCTGCTTTTATTTGTGTGAAAAGTAATTTATAGTTGTGTTCATATAATTCCTTCATTTGTCTTGCAAAGAGATTCCCAAAGATTTTATACTGTTTGGAGTGATTTTAAATGTAGTTTCTCTTTCTAACTCCTGCTGCTGAGTTTTGTTGGAAATATGTAGAAATGCTGATGATTTACATGTGTTTATTTTGTATATGTAACTTTGTTAAATTTATTAATTATATCACCTAGTTTTTTCATCGATTTCCTTAAATTCTCTAAGTTTACCATCATATCATCTGCAAAAGGGTAATATTTTAGTTTTCTTGAAAATGTATATTTTAATGATTTTTTTTTGCCTAGTTGCAATTTGGTTTAGATAATAGCTATTTACATAATTACATAATCATAACTTAATTACTAACCATTACATTTTCATTGTTTAGTTTATCTCTCATTTTACAGAAGACTAACTTGAGGATGAATGTCCTTAAGTTACCTATTTTCTTATATGTATAGAGTATCTGAGACACAATTTGAACTAAAATCTTCTTGACTACAAATCTAATGTTCTATGGACCTTTTTGCCTATATGCCTCAACAATGACAAAGAAGGTCACTGAAAAAACAGTAACTTTACACCACACATCTATTGTATGATTTAGAAAATCTTTATAAAATAATATATTCATACATTAAGGACATGGACTTTCAAATATTATCTTCTCTAGCTGATTCTATGGTTAGAGTTGCATTAAAAGTACAAATAATACGTTATCCAAGGTGCTTCTTATTTTTGTATTTAATTTGGTAGTGCAAAATGTCATTTTACAGTGTCTCCTATGTCTTCTGACATGTATATCACGTGGTGGAGAATAAAAGAGGGAGACATATGATTGCCAATGTTTTCAAAGAGGGTCTATAATTTAAAAGTGAATGTTGGAAGTGAGGTGGGGTTGACTTTTGGAAAAAAAATTGAAATTCTCTTATTTTACTTTTTAATATTTCCCTATAGCTTCATGTAAAAAACAATTTTTAACATTTGTGATTTTTAAAAATGAATTAAATTTTCTACATCCTTCCCTTCTTCCCTCATCTCCCTCCTCTCCAACACAGTAAGATATTTGGTATAGGTTTTAAATTGTATAGCCATGGAAAACATATTTTCATATTAGTCATGTGGTGAAAAAAAAACACAGACCAAAATAGAAAAACAAACAAATGAGAAAAATAAAGAAACTATAAAAACATATAATTTTGCTTTCATACTCCAGCAGTATTTTCTCTGGAGATATATAGCATTTTTCATGAGACCTTAAAATTTTTCTTCTATCATTGTGTTGTTGTGAATAGCTGTCATTTACAATTGATCCTTCTATTATGTTGCCATTACTGTATACAAAGTTCTCCCGGTTCTGCTCATTTCACTTTGCAGCAATTCAGGCAAGTCTTTCCCATTTTTTTTCTGAGCGAATCCTGCTCATCATTTCTTATAGTGCAATAGTATTCTATCACAATCATATACCACAACTTTTTCAGTGTTTTCCAATTGGTGGATATCTCCTCAATTTCCTCTTCTTTGTCATCACAAAAATAACTGCTACAAATATTTTTCAGCATATAAGTCCTTTTTCCTTTTCTTAATCTCTTTGAGACATAGTCCTCATAGTGGTATTGCTGAGTCAAAGGATATGAATGGTTTTGTAGCCCTTTAGGTATAGTTTCAAATAGGTCTCCAGAATAGTTGAATCAGTTCATAGCTTATCAACAATGTCTTAGTGTCTTAGTTTTTCCACAGTCCCTCCACATTGGTTATTTTCCTTTTTTGGTATATTTGACAATCTGATAGGTGTGGGATGGTATTCAGATGTTTTAATTTGTATTTATCTAATCAGTAGAGATTTAGTCTTTTTCATATAAATATAAATAGTTTTAATTATTTTCATTAGGAAACAGCCTTTTTATAAACTTTGACTATTTATTAATTGGAGAATGACTGATATTTTTGTTGTGGGGGATATTTGAGGTGAACCCCAGGTTTGGGACATGTATACTTTATAAGAATGCATGATTCCACAACTTAACTTAGAAATAAAAAAGAGAGATTGATTAATATGGAATTCATGTTGAAATGTCTGGGAGGTGAAATATTATGATAGGATTGAAGGGGGTATAGGGAAGAAACGTAGAAGGAACATATAAATATTTTATTTTACTAAACAAGGAAAGGGAAGGCAAAAAGAAGCAGGGGAGAGGGAAAGATGTTAATTATTTTATCCTCTAAATTATACGCTATCTGACTATATCTATTTTATTTCTAAGTACATTAAATGCAAAGTCTTTAGGGATTAGTAATCTTACAACAGAGTCTTTTGGTGGGCAAAGTCCAAAAACTACAAGAGAAATATCCAAAGGTGGTCTGTTCTCAGATTGGTCAGCTTCTTCTATCTGTCCAGCAGAAGAATGAAGACTGCCATCTTTTCCACAGCCAAAGATATTCCCTGGCTTGAATATCAATGATGGTTTCTCAAGCTGTTCCAGGAAAATACACCAGCCTTCTCCTTCATCCAGCTCCAGAGAGATTGTGTCAGTTGCTTAACTGTTTCTCTGGGATTCTATTCCACCAGCTCCAGGGAAAATTTTAATCCCATGTCCTGTCAATCATTCTTATGTCCCAAATCTTATTTCCTATTATAACAGAGGACAGTGCTGGACTCCTCAAGGGGAAGTGGACTGGGTCTTTTGTATATTTTATAAAACATGGGCTAATGACTTGACAAAGGAGGATGGAATAGAATGAGGTTAGGCAGAAATGGGAGAATGTTCATTATCTGACTGGGGTTAAAGTAATGTTTTGTGTCCCGACGACATAGGTGCTGACTGGGCATAGTTTATGGGACAAGTAGATATCCTAGATTAGAGTCTGATGGTCTCAGAGTATAACCAGAAGACGTATATCTATGTGAATCTCAAAATCTAGGGTAGAATCCAAGGAGAATATTTCTCTCAGGGTTCTTTCCTTATCATGAATCTCTGATGCCAGTCACCTTTTCCTCAGCAATAACAAGAATATTAACAAGAAAATGAATTTTCCTGCTTTCTGTTTGACCTGAAACCCTTCTAGGATTTGGGGTATCTAAAAGAAAACAAGAATCTAGTACCATTTTTACACATTTGAGTAAGTTTTCTATATATTTGAGAAATGGGGACTTTATCAGAGAAATTTGCTTTAATTTTTTTCATAGTTAAGATTACTGTGCATTTCACTATCTACATCTCTCCATCCATCCTACTCTCTCCTTTCAATCAGTCCATTTTCAAAAGTCCCTTCTTTCTATTGCCTTCCCCAATCTCCCCTCTCTTCAGCCCTGCCTCCCATCATTTCTCTTTTCTCATCTAGGTGTTCATGATCCCCAAGGACTAAAACCATTACAAGGGCACATCAGTAGAGGAGGTAGAGGGACAATTCCCCAAATCTTTAAAAGCAATAGTAATTTTTAATATTAGAAACAGATATCCAGGAAAATAGCTGGTCATTTAGCAAGAGGAAGGCATTGTCAGTGGAGAAAAATTCAGAGTCTGTTGATATACAACTAATTTCAATATATCTGTCAAAAGCCTCTTAATCCACAGAAGAAGCATCCTGTGGAGGCTTTGTAAGAGTACATGGTTAAGGCATATGGGAGGAAGAACTATGAAATCTCAACATATGGAAGCAGAGGAATAGCTATATAATTCAAATAATGGGTTCATTTATATATCAAAGTAAAACAAAATTATCCCCCAAAATATTTTCCTCCTTACATATATTTTTTTTTTCATCTAAAAAATCCCCTCACATGTTGTTTTGACTATGCATTTGATTCAGTGGATTCAGATACAAAAACTCAAGCCAGGTCAGGGCAAAGTTGGTGTTAGGTATAAACAGACTGTGTTTAGCATCACAGGATTCATGAGATAGTGCAATGTCCTTAACTGACAGGGGAGGAAACAGATTCAGAAAAGAGATGACTTCCCAAAGGTAACACAGTTAATAAAGATACAGAAATATAAAAGCTATGTATTCTGACTATAAATTCAGTGACCTTTCTCCCCCCCCCAAGTAACTGTACATGAACTTGTTATGTTCAAATACCAGTGGACATATTTGGCATGGGTTGTTTAGTTCTCAGGTTATATTTTTCAATGTATTTTTCAAGAATTAAAATGTGAGTCACTAGATTGTGAGTTAACTATATGGATTCATAGAAAGAGGAAAATATGATTGTATCAAAATAGGGGCCTCTTTATTGGGTTTAATACACTTCCACTAATAATACTAACATTTGAAAAGTGTCCTATAAATAATAAGGAAGAGTATTATTTGAAGAATATGTAGTACATGCTTTATTGTCCATGTTTTGCAGTTGGGAAAACAGAGCTTCAAAGAAGTGAATTCAAAGGTCAGATAGCCAGATCTTGAACTCAGGTTCTCTAAATTCTACTAATCTTTTCTTTACCTAAGAAAAATTTACTTCCTTTAATGTTCAAGATTAAGGCTTTAAAGATTATATACTTAAAATGATATTATCAATTTCCTACCTCCCTATTTATATTATTTCTTTGACCTTTTTTATCTCTTTCTCTGTCTCTCTCTGTCTTTCTCTGTGTCTGTCTGTTTGTCCATCTCTCTCTCTCTCTCTCTCTCTCTCTCTCTCTCTCTCTCTCTCTCTCTTTGCTGGAAGCATTCAACATTCATAGATTTTGGACATTTCAAAAGCTGCTAAATTAAAGTTTCATTAGCACTCTGCATTTTAACATCTCCTCTCAGGTCAAGTCCCCACACAAATGATAAGATCTGAAAAATAACCTTATGTTGTGAATTGTGAATGCAAAATTCCTTTTGGGGGTTAGGTTTCTAAAAGCCACCAGCAGTTCTCTTGTTTGATGGCAGGTATAAGAAAACTATAACAATTTCCTTTTGTGGAAAGATGATCAAATTTCCAGCTCTGAACAAAATATTGAATTCATAACTGTTACTCTACATGGTCATTCATTATCTATTGGAAGGCAAAATCCAGAATAATAAATATTTTAGTTTTGTCTTGGTATTGTGAGAACTAAATTAGTAAAGAATAACTCACAAATTATATTTATAAGATTTATTAAAATAAAAACAAAAGTTAAAAAGGAGCTAACTCAAGCGTGAGAAAGAAAGAGAGAAGAGAGGGCAGAGACACAACTATATACAAAGATGACCACACAACTGGTGGAGAGAGGAGAGGGATTCTGGGAAATACTGAAAGACTTTTGGGGAATGAAATTCAAAGGTAGAAAATTTCTACTTATACAGTATTTTGGCTCAGGCAGAGTACTTTCCAGAGTAGCCTGGAAAGGCTTTCTTCATCTTCATTTAACAATCAGGGCTTGGGCAACATCCAAGTTGCAAAGTACTAGGACAAAAGAAGTTATGGACCTCACATAGGCTTTATATATTCACTCTTCCACTCATCATAATTCCTTCAACAAAAATCAATTAGATGACTTTACATATAGAGTATTACACTAGGTGTTGATGGGGAAGGGGCAAATGAAATTCAGAGAAGTCAAAGAATCCTCACAATGATGATAGCTCATATTTATTTTTGTCCCCTTCCTTCCTTCCTTCCTTCCTTCCTTCCTTCCTTCCTTCCTTCCTTCCTTCCTTCCTTCCTTCCTTCCTTCCTTCCTTCCTTCCTTCCTTCCTTCCTTCCTTCCTTCCTTCCTTCCTTCCTTCCTTCCTTCCTTCCTTCCTTCCTTCCATCTTTACTTCCTTCCTTTTTCCAGAAGAAAAGAACAATGATGCCAGTAGCATTTTGAAGTCAATGGACAAAATTCCTAGTGAACTCTGAGCTTCAGTTCCTTCTTTGCAAAATGATGTGTTTGGATGGACTTCATTTTCAGGTCCTTTTAACTCTATGACATTTCCTAATCTCCTCTTTTTCAGTTTTCTTCATCAAATGATTCTTTTATTTTTATTGCCTTGACCTCAATGTTTTTTATCAACATTTTTCTTTCCTGACATGTGTAAATTAATCTAATAGATTATAATTTAACCCCAATAGCCCCCACAAGATTGGGTATAGCCAGCAGCTCTAAGAAAATTCTTTAAGAATACGGTTAACCACTGGTATGTGGACTATTGAAAACCATCAATCATCTTCTTTAAATAGAAAGAACTCCTGCCTGGAATCATAATTTTGCAAGGCATAGAACTTAATTTGTGCCTGTTGTAAGATAACTATCTCAGAGAATTGGCTTTAATCACATAATTTCTTTTGCAATTGAAATAATGAACTCATGACTTCTTTTGTTTCTTCTTTTCCCAACCTAGTGCTTTTCACATAAGCCATAGCAATCTACCTATTCAATATTTTAATTACTGTAGCTTTCACTACCTCATTGGGGTATTGTGATGATTAATGTCTATTTGGTAATTTAAGTTTGTAATATGATTTTACTTTCCTAGGGGAGAACATGTTATATAAATTTCTCATAATGATAGTTTGAAATGAAAAAGAATAGTAATAACATATATTTAAAAATTGCCTCCCAGAAAACAACTTTACCAGAAATCTAGATCAAAGTAAATAATATATTCTCATATTAAAACATTTTTTCATAGATTTTTAAAATTCTGGACAGATTTCAAAGCTGTTGAACAAACACAAGAGGGAAATGTTTCATTTTATTCAGGGAGTGGAAATAAAAATCAGTGGCTCATGTATAGTTCTATGTGTGTTTTGAATGTCTAGGAGTCATGAAGAGAGGAAAAGTACATTTTTAAATGATTGTACAGTTCTTGAGAGAAACTAAAATTTAAAAAGCAATTTGTTATATAAAAACCCCTGGAAATCAAACAAACAACAAAAAAACCCAACAACAACTGTGAAAAACAGTAAGCATTCCTATACATGAAGAGCTATACTTCTTTCTTTGGATATAGTAATAGTCTCTCGGAAGCTGAGAATGACAATTGTCTTTGTGCATGTGCACAAAGATACTTGTGCGTGAAAGAGATTTAAGTGGAAAAGTTGGTGCACAGAGACAGTCCCACTCTCGGTGTTGGAAGCCTGAGTCCAGTGGCACAAAAAATCATTACGCCTGGAGACTTCCTCAGCTGCATTGGGTGGCCTTGTTGTCCTTTGTGCTCCAAAACGCCCTAAGCACTCCACAGTGCTTTGCTATATTGCCATCTCGGCCTTTGAACTTTCTTGTTGGTTTCTTCTGCCTGTTCCACCAAAACAGTGTTCACAAGCTGGGTGAGCAAAGCCCTGGTTCACCAGGGGTCAACAACGACCCCATGGCTACCCTCACAAGGTTCGGCCGGCCTGTCAAAGCCATTGCCCGGGGTGTGTCCGCTGCCACATGCTAGCAGCTACTAGGAGCCACAAGTGAGAGCTGGGTGTCAGGTGGGGGTCAGAGTCTGGAGAGCTGCCCAAGGAGGGCATGACAAGCCCTCCATACCAAGGTACTACCCCTCTCTGAGCACCCCATACACCCCTTTCTTTGGATAATCTTTTGCATACTAATACCATACCTAGTCTCTTTCCCTTTTAAATTTTTATCTCTAAGGTTCTGAATGAAGATTCATCTATACTATACATTGTCTGAGTCTGAATTAGGGATTCCTCCCTTAGAATTTCCTGCTGACATTCAAATTATTAAGTCATTCTGTATTGATTTCCATAAAGATTTACTCCATTCAGCCTTTATAAACCAAGATGGAAAAATAATGAGAAATTGGGGATGGAAATAACCTTGAAAAATGCAGTTCTGCAGAAAATATATAAAGAAAAAAACAACCTAATAACACTTAAAACTCTGAGTGTAGAGATGATGGAAACAGAAGCAACAAAAACAAAAAGATTAATTTTAAACTAGAAATGAATGAAAAAGATGCTAAAAGGGAGGAGAATGAAAAAAATAAGTGAAAAAATAAGAAGACTAAGCTCTTCATGCAAGGACAACACAAGAACAGCCAGCAACTGTAATACTGAAAAGAAGTTAAGCTCATTGTATTAGAGTGAGACCTACAGGATGTATTTTGAAGTGACTGACAGAGATCAGATTTCTTTCAAATTACACTGAAGCCACAGGTTTTCTTTGGAGGTAGCTCAAATATTTCTGTGATAATGACTTTGTTCAGATATCTGAAAATGACAATTCTTTCCTTGCTGTCCACAGGGACAGCTGAGCATTATGGGATAATTTAGATTCAAGGTACTAATATTCTGTTTTTGGTGAATTACTTCCTGCCTCTCATATTCTCTCCTAATCTCTCCTCCTCTCCCTAGCCCTCCAAATCTTTTGTTGCCGCTTTAAAATACCATCGATAAATTACCACGTAGAACCTGTAGATGAGCAATTTTCTGGACAATTTATTTTTTAAAATTCTTTTTAATATTTATTATTTTATTTATAATATTTTCCCATGATTATATGATTCATGAGTTTTCCCACCACTCTTCTTTCCCCGATTCCAGGGTTGACAAGTAATTCCACTATGTTATACATGTATCATTGCTCAAAACCTATTTCAATATTATTCTTATTTACAATAGAGAAATCATTTAAAGCCAGATTCTCAATCATATTCCATTGAACCATGTGATCGATCATATGCTTTTCTTTTTTGTTTCTACTCCCACACTTCTCTGGATGTGGATAGTGTTCTTTCTTATAAGTTCCTTGGTACTATCCTGGATCATTGCATTGCTACTAGTACAAAGGTCTGTTACATTTGATTATGCTATAATGTATCAACTTCTGTGTACAATGTTCTCCTGGTTCTGCTCATTTCACTCTGCATCAATAGCTGAAAGTCATTCCAGTTCCTATGGAATTCCTCCATTTTATTATTCCTATGGGCCATTTCTCATCTACCTATGTCATGGTAAAATTCTGAATCTGAGAAAGTTATGACCTCAGTAATTCTTTTAGTGGTGTGACTTTAAAGGCCTAATCCTACACTGCTCTATGTTTCAACTTAGATCTTCTTTGAGAAGATTGACTGTTTAATTCCCCTGTAATACCCTCTCCTAAGGATATTTCCAATATTGGTGCACTGATTGAATTAATATATTTAAATATTTTAAAGAAGTCAGAAGGCAGGGATTCATCATATGCAGATGAGCTCTGTCAATTGTCCAACCTATGTGAAGTAAAATAATTGAAACTGAGTTGAAGGATAACAATTGTAGTTCTGTTTCTGCCAGGGACTACGTATGTGACCTTGCCAAGAAAGTCATTTCCCCTTTCTGAGTCTCAGTTGCCATCTGTGTAAAATGAACTCTTTGAATTAGATGTCTCTGAAGTACTTTCCCAGCTCTAAAATCCTGTGATTCTATAAAAACTAGAGTTTTTTACCCAGGACTGGAAACTAAAACTATGCTTCAGGCACTAATATCTTTAACAGTAGTAGGAACATGTTTCCATAATTCCTCCTTGTGTCAAGGGATGTCAGTTCTAAAGAATTGTAGTAAATGACTAGGCCCTATGAAACTTACTGGGATAAATGTCTATGACCCCTAATGCTTTCCCTTAACCTATGAGACTACCTTTCCCACTTTTGTGCCCAAGCTTTCCCATTGCACCACTCCTCTCTTCCTACTCATTTCTCAATGAAATTTTTTTTCAAGGCAAATTACTGAATAGCTGGCAACTCTCAAAAATGATAAAATCTGGACAGATAAGGAGGTTTACAAAATAAAATCATATAATTAGTTAAGCAATCAATATTAAGCATCTGTCATATACAAAGAACATTACTAGTTGCTGAAAGGCATAGAGACTTATCATAACTGAATGGGCTCTACACTTAAAGAATTTCTAATTGATGAATGGTACTTCTTGTTTCTAGTCTTTTCTCTTCTGAAGGTATTAAATTTGTATTTCTGTAACTGAACTTTTCTTTATATCTGAAGACCACCAACATTTAGGAGAACAGATAAATATCATTTTTAGAATAGTACCATTCTCAGTGATTGGTGAAAGAATATTTCTCTTTCTCTTGCTCTTCTCAAAATAGGCATTAACCTCCCTTTTTTGAGGTGGAGACAAGATTTAGGAGTAATCCACATCTCCAAAAAGTTGTCGTTAATATAAAATTCTTGTGAGGGTTTGAATCACCTGTGAAGGGAAGTTGGACAATGGAAAGCAAAGTGTTGAACTTATCTAGAAAGGATGAAACATATAAGAGTAAGAGAAATAAGAAACATAGAGACAAAACATGGTGTGATGAAATCAGATCAGTCTGTCAATTTCTCAGATGGTCAGAGAGAGCCTGACCCAAATGAGGGTACTAATCTGTTTATTAAGGATAATGTGAAAAGGGGGGAATGACAGGGTGTCCATTACCCATTTGGTTCATCAAAAGTTTTAACAGGATTAAAAGGTTAATGACAAAGCCAAAAGGATAGATGATAGCACAATAGATTTCCCAGATATCCCGGAAAGGACCTTTCTCTTTTCTGGGAAGCTGGCACCAGTTTTATCTTAGGAATGCAGGTGTGAATCTTTGACATTCCAAAGGAGCCTAAAACTTGTCTGTCAGCTTACAACAGAAGAGATAACAGCAGAGATTTGGCTTTTAAGATCAACAAATTTAACCCCATCCAAATTTAGGAACTCAGAAATCAATCATGTGAAATATTGGAAACTTATCCATAAGTATGTTCCATGAGCACTTTGCTCATTAGAGTCAGCTTTTGAATACATCTTTAATATTTTCCTGATTCATTTCTATTTGGAACCCAACAATGATTCTTAATTTATACTCCCTTCTTTGTTTTCCAAAAAAATGATTCACAACTGCTCTAGCAATGTAATATTAGGGTTGTTTCTCCATGTTCTGATCTGAATTTAATTTGGTTCACTTAATCCATCTGGTTCTTAGTTAACATATATTACCAGGCTCATATTTAACCAGATTGAATCTTATGAAGCAGATACAGTCTGTTGTCAGACCATAGTCTTTCCAAAAGCAAATTTGTCCAGCTTGGTCATACCAAGTGGAAATTTTGTGCCAATGCCACAAGCCCTTAGGAATGAAGAATTACTTCCATAGTGTGATGAGTGTTAAAATAAGACTTTTGCAGATATTTATAATCTCTATACTATAATTATTCCACCAGAAACTATGTCTGAATTATGTGTATGCTCAGGCTTAGATCATGCAGGTGTGTGTGTGTTTCTCCAGATATCTATCATATTTAATTTATCAAAGTTTCTGTTCATCTCCTTAATTTCTTTCTTATTTATTCTTTTGTTAGTTATCTGGTTGTGATAATTTGATTTGGAAATTAAAGTCCCCTACAATTATTATATTTTTTTATCTGTGTCCATCTTTACCTTAATTTTTCCTTTCCAAATCTGGATGCAATAACTCTTGCTGCATACAGTTCCATTATGAAAGTCCTTCATTATCCATAGTACCCCACCCTACCCCCAACATGATATAGTTACCTTTTTCATCCCTTCGAATTATCACCATTTTAGCCCTATTCTATTAGAGGTCAGGTATGCTATTCCTGCTTTCTCTGGATAAACCAAAGCAGAGTATATTCTGCACCAGCCCCACACCTCTCTTTTCAGTGTGTTTCTTATGAAGACCACATTGTAATTTCCTGGTTTTTGATCCTTTCTGCTACTCATTTTCTTTCCATGAGTGAATTCATCCCATTTACACTCAATGTCATGGTTACTAGCTATTCTATCTACTTCATTGCCCCTTACTATTTCCCCCCTCTGCCTTTCTTTCTGTCATATTTCTCCTCAGAAGTCCAATTTCCTTTGATGAATAATTCTTGAATTTACACCCCTTCCCCCAGATTGTCTATTTCTTCTCTCCTTGCTATTCTAGTTCCAAATTGGCCCATTTTTAAAAGGTCCAGACCTTGTCCTTTCCTTCTTATCTTTTATTTTTATTGAATGCCCTTTCCAAAAATCCCTTTCTTATTCCCCCAACTATACCCTCCTACTTTTGTATGAGTTTGCTTCTAAAAATCCCTCCCCTATTTTTGTCCCAAGTTACTCCCTTATCTTCTCATCTTACCACCCTACACCTCTCTCTACCTCCCTTCCTTCCTCCCCCCCCTCTCTTTATGTATCCCCTTGCCTTCTCTGGTAAAGGTAGAATCTATGGTGGCCACTCCTTCAGTCCCTAGCTATGAACCAGCAGGAATCTCCATAGCTGAGAGCATGGAAAATACAGTTGTACCTAAGACCTTCTCCCAGTGGGTACACATTTCTTGGCCCAGCACAAAAGGTGAGGTTGCCAATTCTGTATCCCCACCCCTCAGGGGATGCCTTGTTTTTACTTTGCTCTGTTCTTGACCATAGAGCCTATGGTGGTGGGACTGAGTCCAGTAATGTCTGAAAACTTCTTCCCCAGTTATCCTTGGCTATCCATCTTCACTCCCTACTTCTTATTTTTGCCACTTTCAGCATTTATTATGTGCAGTTATTTTTGTTTGTTTTTTGGGGGGTATTAGGAGGATAAGAAAGCTTCACATTCAACTCTGCTATCTTCCTCTTTGTGTAACTGAAAAAAATTGTCCTTCTTGGGCCTCAGTTTCCCCATCTGAAAGGTGAGGAGAACTTAAAGTGGAGGTGAAATGATTATTTATAGAGTATGTTATAGAAGCTATTCCTTTTAGACATGAGTTCAACTAAATAGCTATTAAGGTAATTGTTAACTATAAAGTTTAGTGATTCTTTGAATAAATAGAAGACGCTATTTTACTACATTTTCTAGAGAACTAAAACAATAAATCCTGGAGCTCACATGCTATACAGAAAGATATGTAAAGAAAAATGAATTGTGAAGGTAGAAAAACTTAATTAGCTGACTTTATTTTTAATTTCCCCATTTCAACTCACTTTTAAAAAAATCCTTAAAAAAACTTTTAAAAGTACTTTCTATCTTAGAATCAAGTTCTAAGGTAGAAGGTTGATAAGGGCTAGGCAATAGGAATTAAGTGACTTGCCCAGAGTGACATAGCTAGGAAATTATTAAGGCCAAATTTGAATTGAAATCTCCCATCACAGACCTGCCTCACTATCCACTGAGCCACCTAATTTCTCCCACCACTCACTTTTAAGGTCTTCTGTTTAGAGTTCCATTTTAGAAAAGAGAGCTGGCTGGTTTGTATTAACTCTGCTATTTAGAAGTTTTAAATATTTAGAAGTTTAATCATTTATGTGATTTTTAATTATTTGTTGAATTGGGATTTGTATCCTGGGAAAGATAGGGCTGCATAATCAATCTTCAAATTGTGGTGAGGCCAAACATAGCTCTAAGAATTGACAGGGCTTCAAGGCTAGCTCATCAGCTTTGGGGCTGAGTTAATCCACAGCCTTTACCAAGTCTCTTCAAAGACAGAAATTAGTAATGGAGCATCAGAGGCAAAAGGAATCCTAAGGATGCTTTAATGCAGTACCTGTATTTTATACTAAGGAAACAAGAACCGTAACTTAGGACTGTTTCATTTTGGGCAAAATCAGTTCTGGAGGATAGGGTGTTTGCAATATTGAGTACAGTCTAGATATAAGGGAGGTTCTTGTACCTGAGAAGGAATTGTTATCCTTTCCCCCTAGAAAGTTTAGTTCTCAATCTCATGTGGTTGAGAGCAAGAATGCCTTAGGAATAGTTTGGTGTCCCTGTAGAAGTTATACCATGAAGTATCATGGAAAGAGACCACAAAGAAAGGCTAATGGGGTTTCCATGGGTAAAAATCACCCTTCCCCATAGGCTGGTTTAATGGGACAAAGCCCCATTGTCCCTAATCATATATTCAGCCACAAAATTGATGAAACTATGCAAAACCCACTTATTAGAGAATTTTTTTCAGAGTTCAGTATGATCATTTGTACCTGAGAAATTGGGAAACTAAAAATAATGGTTTAATATTTTTTGCTGGTTGTCTAAATTTAGGGGTGATGAAGAAAATGTTAAAAATGAAGATTAAGTTAAAAAAAGGAGAACCTATTCTTAAATGTTTACCAGCACACCACTACAACTAGCTAAATATCAAGGAGCATTAAAATCCTGATACTTTAATGTCTATTACAATGCCTTTAACACTGTAAAATATGGCTTCCTGATATGATAATGGACTGATGCAACCCATGCCTCAAATAAAGTTGCCCAAAGTCTGTACCATAACATATACCAGTATACCAATGAAAAAGTTATCCTAATGGAAAAAGTCAAGGAAACAACGTTGATTAGATGTCTTTAGAAAGGAAAAGTATTAGAGATGATGGAATGGAGTGAAGAAACTGTGGAAATGCAGGTGTAAGCAATTGGAAGCCTGATTCTCAGGCAGCCAGAGACCTGGGCTAATCACATGAAGGGATTAGGAGAAACAAGGCCCACGACAAAGAAGCTGAAGCAGTTGATGAGCTCCCTTTGCTTTATTATACTGCTCTAGAGACAGGGGATGCCAACACATGATGAACAAGACAAGTGAAAACAAATCACTTTTGACAGAATGCTAATTATTTCATGGTTAAACACCTGTAAAGTGGCCAGCAGGTGGGTAGGTGGGGGGAAAGCTATTTACTTTAGTGCTGAATGGAAAATCCTGAAAATGTGATTAGCAGACATCTCTGGGGCAAGAAGACAGAATTATAGAATGCTACACCTGGAAGGTGTATAAGAGATCACCCAGTTCAAACTTTTTATTTTATGGTTAAGGAAAGTAGGGCCTAGATGGCATGGAATGCCTATTTGCTGAAGTTTGCTATTTATTAGTGACAGATTTGAGGGTCATAGACCTGACTCCTCCATCTGTACCCTTTCCCCCATATTTTACTGATGAGAATTTTGCCTAGCTGTCTGTCAAACTAATCTGAACAATTAGTCAACACTTGGACTTGAATTCATACTGTACAATTAGTCTCCCTCATTTAAACATGGAAAAGTTATAGTCCAAAAAAGAGAATTATTTTGCCCAAAGTCACATAAGTAGTTATGGGAAGAAAAATAAAAAATATCCTGGTAATGATCTCATATCATTATTTTTTATTGCACTACAATTTTCTTTAGAATTAGTAGAGTAGAATCGTACCAAAATTAATTTACTTATTTAGTGCCATACCCATTGAACTACCAAAAAACTTCTTTACTGAATTAGAAAAAAAAAAACATATCTAAGTTCATTTGGAAGAACAAAAGACCAAGGATATCCAGGGAAATCATGAAAAAAACTGCAAAGGAAGGAGGACTTGCAGTCCCAGATCTCAAACTATACTATAAAGCAGTGGTTATCAAAACAATTTTGTACTGGCTAAGAGACAGAAAGGAAGATCAGTGGAATAGACTTGGCATAAATGATCTCAGCCAGACAGTTTATGACAAATCCAAAGACCCCAGCTTTTGGGACAAAAATCCATTATTTGATAAAAAACTGCTGGGAAAATTGGAAGACAGTGTGGGAGAGATTAGGTTTGGATCACACCTCACACCCTACACCAAGATAAATTCAGAATCTGTGGATGACTTGAAAATAAAGAAGGAAACTATAAGTAAATTAGGTGAACACAGAATAGTATATATGTCAGACCTTTGGGAAGGGAAAGATTTTAAAACCAAGCAAGACATAGAAAGAGTCACAAAATGTAAAATAAATTATTTTGACTACATCAAATTAAAAAGTTTTTGTACAAACAAAACCAATGTAACTAAAATCAGAAGGGTAGCAACAAATTGGGAAACAATCTTCATAAAAACCTCTGACAAAGGTTTAATTACTCAAATTTACAAAGAGATAAATCAATTGTACACAAAATCAAGCCATTCTCCAATTGATAAATGGGCAAGGGACATGAACAGGCAGTTTTCAGCCGAAAAAATCAAAACTTAATAAGCACATGAAAAAAAGTGTTCTACATCTCTTATAATCAGAGAGATGAAAATCAAAACAACTCTGAGGTATCACCTCACACCTAGCAGATTGGCTAACATAACAGCTATGGAAAGTAATGAATGCTGGAGGGGATGTGGCAAAGTAGGGACACTAATTCATTGCTGGTGGAGTTGTAAATTGATCCAACCATTCTGGAGAGCAATTTGGAACTATGCCCAAAGGGTGATAAAAGACTGTCTGCCCTTTGATCCAGCCATAGCACTGCTGGGTTTGTACCCCAAAGAGATAATAAGGAAAAAGACTTGTACAAGAATATTCATAGCTGCACTCTTTGTGGTGGCCAAAAATTGGAAAATGAGGGGATGCCCTTCAATTGGGGAATGGCTGAACAAATTGTGGTATATGTTGGTGATAGAATACTATTGTGCTAAAAGGAATAATAAAGTGGAGGAATTCCATGGAGACTGGAACCACCTCCAGGAAGTGATGCAGAGCGAAAGGAGCAGAACCAGGAGAACATTGTACACAGAGACTGATACATTGTGGTACAATCGAAGGTAATGGACTTCTCCATTAGTGGCAATGCAATGTCCCTGAACAATCTGTAGGGATCTAAAAAACACTATCCACAAGCAGAAGATAAACTGTGGGAGTAAAAACACTGATGAAAAGCAATTGCTTGACTACAGGGGTGGAGGGGATATGACTGAGGAGAGACTCTGAATCAACACTCTAATGTAAATACCAACATCATGGAAATGGGTTTGAATCAAGAACACATGTGATACCCAGTGCAATCGCGCATGGGCTATTGGAGAGGTGGTGGGAGGGTGGGGAGGGAAGAAAAGAAAATTATCTTTTTTTCCAATGAATAATGTTTGGAAATAACCAAATAAAAATTAAAAGTAGGAAAAAATAAATAAAAATAAAGTAAAAAATAAAGAATTAGTAGGGTAGAAAGAGAAAAAATGAGAAGAATCTGTCAAACAAAATTTCTATACCTTTTTCGATTCTTTAAATATGTGTGTATATGTGTGTGACTATATGTATGTATATATGAACATATATAAATATGTGAATATTTATATATTAGAGTTTCTGTCATAAATTCATGGCCTCATTGGAAATTTTATATCTGGGATATGTCTGCCTCTTTTGTAGTATGTGTATATATGCATGTGTATCGAACTGTGATAGACACACAGAGAGAGAAAGAGACACGGAGGCATTTTCCTTTGGTACATGATATTGTGAGAACTCAAAAAGGAGCCAGAGGACTCTCACCGTTTTCCTGAGCACCTAAGTAGTAAATTATCAGCTACCAAAGCAATTCTAGTGGAAGTAGCACCAATGGCAGACTGACTAACATGGAAAGAATCTCCCACATACAGAGAGACCTCTAGGCACTAGAAGAATTCTCTGTGTCAATGAGGCTGTACTCGGTAGAGGTGAATGTGAAAAAGATGAGTAGCACTATTGAAAGTATCCCAATGAAGTCATTCAATTAATTGTCATCATTCTATGACTCTTCAATTACTTAGCATTTCTTTTTATGTGAGGGAATAAAACTTCCTGCTCCAGACCTGCTACATGTTTGTTCTTTGAATACCTTTAAAAAAATTCCTGCTGGTGGAAAAAAAACAAAACAAAACTTCATTTAGAATCAAAAATAGAACCATTCTGCAGGAACCTTTAGTAGGGGAAGAACCAATTGAATAGAAACCCTGTTTCAATATAGAGGAAGCAGGTAAAACCAGAGCAATGAATCCAGGGCAAACATTATGAGGGCAGGAAAAAGATGGTGATTGTTAAATGTGTTCAGCCCCTGTGGCCTTGCCTTGGAAGTGCCTCTCTAGACAATATACTAGATATGCAGTGAATGAAAGCTAAGAATGACAGAGGCATGGATATCTCTGTGGTCAATGTGTCTTCCTTTATTAAGAGTTCCCTGATTCCCTTAGTTTTTATTCTGTTTAGCTGCATATAATTTTGTTTCCTAATAGATAACCCCCCTAAGAAGAGGTATTGTTTTATTTTTCCTTTTTATGTTCACAAATGCAGTTACAATGCCTTATGAATAGTACTTACATAATAGTACTGGTATGATTAAAATTTAGGGGAAACTGAGGCAGGGTAGAAATTAGTTTTTCTCTACAAGGAGTATTTTATTTTTAGAGGTTTATTGAAGATTAAAATATAAAGAAAATACAAATAAGAGAGGCATGTGTCTAGGCCCAAAGAGCCTATTCATGACCACTCACATCTTGCCTGCTAGGTGGAGAGCCGTGTCTGCTCCCAAGTGGAAGTAGGAAAAAGGGCAGAGCCTTTTTACAACCAGGTTAAATACCCCATCTCTCTCTAGGCCCAGGTGAGGTTACAAGGCATTCTGGGGAAGTGGAGCAAGGACTTCTGGGGATTGAAGTCCTGGATTCAAGTCTCCATTTTTACAGTACATTTTTGTTGAATCTAATACAGTTGAATTTAATACCTCAGAGTCAAGTAAGCACTAAATTCTGAATTAGTGTCTTATATAGAGATACTTAAAAATCAAGGTCAAGGGTGAGCAGAGAGGTGCATCAATAAAACAGGGATCAATAAATAAAGTGGTCTTGGAAAAATTGAGGCCATCATTACTCATTCATCTTTTGAAGAGAATACTGCCTCTTGTAGCAAATCTTCTTTAGGCTACCTGAAATATAAATTATGAGCAAATCCCAGTTGAGGTCACAGAATCAAGAATTTGGGGATTAAAGTATCCCTTTGACCCTAAATCAGAAGTTTGTTTGAATAAAGTCAGGTTTTAGCTGAATGAATATTCAATATCTGTACCGAGCCTGGAGGCAGGAAAATTTATCTTCCTGAGTTCAGTTCTGGCCTTGGTCACTTACTAGGTGAGATCCTGGGAAAGCCTCTAGACCCAGTTTGCCTCAGTTTCCACCTCTATAAAATAAGTTGGAGAAAGATATGGCAAACCATTTCAGTATTTTGGCCAAATGGAGTCACAAAGAATTTAACATGACTGAAAATAACTGAACACCAATGTCTCCTAAGAATAAGAAGAGGGTAGGCATTCTGTTCTAGTATCTTGTAGGACCATATCTTACTGTTTTCATTTGGAACATCACATTTTAAGAAGTATGTTAATATAGTGGAAAATATTCAGAGAAGGGCGAACAAATGCTCTTTGAAGGGTTTTAAATCTGTACCAAATGAAGATGCTGAAGAAACAAGCCAGGTTTAATTTAAAGAAAGAACTTCCAGGGGAACATGATAGGGAAGTGATAGAAGTCGCCAAATAACTGCAAGGCTGTTATATGCAAGAGGGTTGAAAATTCTGTTGGATGCAGAGAAATAGTTGGAAATTACAGATGCAAATTTTGAATACATTAGGGTGGAAACAACTTGCTAATAGTAATTTGTTAAACAAAAGTAGAAGCACATTTTGAATCTATTTGGAGAAATGTCCTAATAATTATAGCTCAACAAAAGTGGAATGGGCCATCTTGAAATATATTAGGTCCCCTGTCATTCTCTGATTGTGTTCAAGAAAAGTCTAGATGGTGATTCCTAGAATGTAGAGATATTCTTCAGATATGCATTTCATTAGAAGTCTACTGAAGTACTTTCCACCTCTAATATTCTGCAGTTGGCAGAATTTTTTTGGCTTTTTTTGGCTTCATTTTTAGCCTTGATCTGAAAAATACACATTTTGAAATATTAATATAACTGAAAGAAAAGATAACCACAACTAACTTTAAGTTCTTATTTGTATTCTTGCTTGTCTATTTTTTCTCTTGATGATCTCTGTCTCAGTAAACCTAAAGGTGAGATCTAATCCAGTGAGATTGAATCATGGGAAAAAAAAACATTTTGATCTTGATCTGTTGTTCATTCTTTCTCCTATCTTATAAAAGTCTGCTTGTCATCTTCAAAATTCAGTTTTCCAATTGCCTAATTTTATAGGCATGCATATAAAACTTTTTTTTTGTTTTATTTAGAATAGTTGTTGATAGCACTCATGTAACTAGACAACTGTTTAACCTTCTGATCTATGGCCACTAGTCTAGTCCAGGCTCTGTTCATCTCTTCCCTAAAAGGAGCATTAGCACCTTCAATGGCAACTAAATTAACAACAATGACTATAACAACAGTAACCCAATAAGTTATCTTTTCATATTCTAAGGCCTCAGACTCCACTGTACTATATAGTACTACTTGCCCTACATGAAATAGTCTAAGATTATTATGCTTTTTAAGTTCTTGTGTCTTCTTCTTAGTAAAAAAAATCCTATGATCAATTCTTTCTTTCTTTAATTTTTTAACCTTTATCTTTTGTTTTAAAATCAAAAGGTAAGTGCTAGGCAAAGAGGGTTAAATAACTTGCCTAAGGTCACACACATATCAAGCAAGTTTCTGAGTCAGATTTGAACTTGAACTCATAGGCTCCCATCTCCTGCACTGGCTCTCAATCGACTGAGCCACCTAACTGTCCCTCACTCCCTACCCCAAGTTTACACCCCCTTTTGCTTCCATTATTTCTTAATGCTACAAGGATGCCAGCTTATAGCAACTTCCACATATTCTAAATTTTTATCTCTATTTGGTTTAGTGTTAGAGGAAAATACAGAAACTGATATAATTGTATGTAAAATAATAGAAAATATTTTCTGAACAGTAGATTAAGGTGATCTTCCAAAAATAAGTTTATTTGAAAGATAGTGTAGAACTGAACTAGGAATCAGGAGGAGCTAGGTTCAAATCCTGCATTGGCTGCTAATTGGTTGTACAACTCAAGAAAAATATCTTTTATCTTAAATCCTTAATTGTCTCATCTGTAAAATGCAATAATTAGAATCTACAAAGTTTAAGGTCTTTTGCAGATCTAAATTTATGATGTTTTGACCCTGTAAAAGTGTTTGCCTTTGCAAGCCTTTTCTGTTTATTTCTTAGTTGATAAATTCATTCTGGATAACTAAGCCTGCCATCAAGATAGGAGAGGTCAACATTTGATATTATTTTGATTCATGTTTATGCTTATTAGCATTCATGAATATAAGACTTGGGCACAAAGGTGGGTACAGTGGATAGAATGCTGGGCTTGGAGTCTGGAAGACTTACCTTTCTGAGTCCAAATCCGACCTCAGATACTTACTAGTTTTGTGACCCTAGGCAAGTCACTTAACCCTGTTTGCCTCAGTTACTATTCTGTACAATTTGCTGGAGAAGAAAATGGCAAGTTACTCAAGTAGCCCTGTCAAGAAAACCTCAGACATGGTCACAATGCATTGAACACAATTAAAAAAAAAAACTACTTAACAAAAAATACAGCACAATGTGTTTGGCCATCCCCCCTCCCCCCAAGACAAATGTTTGTAAGAATTTTAAAGACAAGTATGAGGCCTGTTTCAACTTTCATAATAATTGCTATCTTCTTTCCTTTATCAGGCCATCTTAGTTCATGGATCAGCAAACACTTCCCCATCTAAGCTAACCCAATTATGACTGAGTTCTCTGACATCTCTCTACAGGAAATATTTTAAAAGACAGTTAAAAGTTGGGGGAAAGTGAACTTTCAACTCAACTCATTTCTAAACTTAAGGCAGTGCCCAGCAGGTAGTCAAGTGACCTAGTGATATATAATCAAAAGTAAAATAGAAAGTTAGCTGCTGAATCTACTAACCGACTTCAAACTCTGGCTTCAGGCTTCAGAATAATAAAAATAAATCCTTGGGGATGCTTCAATACTTTATTTTAATCAAGCTCCAATGTGTTTCTCCTTGTGCATTGAATTTAATTCACATTTTGGAACCCTGAAAGATGTTAGAAACCGAAAATTTAGAACTGAAAGGAAGGACTTCAAAACTCACCTGCTTTATCTGCTTGCTTTTACAGGAGGGGAAACTGAGATCCAAAGATGGAAAGTCAATTGCCTAGGGTTCCTTACATAGTAAGAGATAAAACCAGAATTCTGACAATGACTTCTTTACTTAACTATACAAAATATCCCTTCCAGGCATATCCATATGCCATCCCCATAACTCTCTGAAAGTTCTTGGATGGTTTTAATCACTTTACTCTCTAAGGGAAACAATCGTTACCAGTTTATTTCTCAAAAGAGAAGAGTAGATTAATTATTGCCTTCAGTTGAATAGACCTTGGTTAACTTGTAAATTATCCTTGCTATCAGAAGATTCACAATTTTCCATTTTGAAAATATGTGGAAAATATAATTCACAAAGAATCCTATTATCCATGAAGCTCAAAAGAAACCTCAACATCTAAAAACAATATCTTTTGCTTCAGACATTCATAAAGTCAGCAATCTTTATAGTCCTTCCCCTTCCCCTGACCCTATAAGGTCCTGGGGACATGTCTGACACTCAGTTAACTCTTTTTAAAATTATTATATCATAATCTATTGGAGAGACAAAAATATCCTCAAAGGGAAAAAAGATATATAAATTAGATTAGAACATATATTAAACATATGTTTTTGTGCTGATAAAACAAAAACAAAAAAAGCAGGAGGAATTTGAAGGAATGATTCATAAAGTACCCAAAAGGAGGAGATGCTATCAATATGGAAAGGGAATCTTTAAGCTTATGAATATAACAACTACAATCAACAGTCACAGAGGAAACTGAGAAAACAACAAGAATGATGTTCATGGAGAAGCAAGGTAGCTGAATGGATAAAATACCAGACCTAGAGTAGGGAGGACCTGGTTCAAATCTAACCCAACAAGTCTTAGCTGTATGACCTTGGGCAAGTTACTTAAATGTAATTGTCTAGCTCTTATCATTATGCTAGTTTATAAAGGATTGATTCTAAATTAGAAGATAAGAGTTAAAAAAAAGAAGAGGAATGTCCAAAGCAGAGTCCAAATTGCAGAGACATTCTCTATAAATGTGGAGGTCTTACAGATGCTCCTCCTTGTGGATGTTTGGCTGATTAAGCTAATCCATACATTACTGGAGAGAATCTTAAATGAAACCCCTCAACATTAAAGTGTTTGGCTTAAAATATACTCAAGAAATATTGAATAAAGAAGGCCATATGTCCAGATCATGATATGCAGTTGGATCAGTAAATTAGAGAGTTAATGCACTATTACACATATCTTGGAAAGTCATTCACCATGTACAATGAGGGAAACAACATGGAGAAGAAAGCACAGAGGAGCTGAATTATTTTTGAGATATTGCACAACTCCTGTAAGAAATCTAAGATTCTCCATAAAACAAAGGCTCTTTATAAAATGCTATATTCTTATATTCATGTTGTCTGGTATATTACAGTATTCAAAAAACTGAAATTTAGGATCAAACAAATGACTACAAAAAGAATAAGGCAGAAATCAGGAAGTAGTACAAGAGTACAAACAGGAGATTTTATAGGAAAAGTATTGCTTAGATTTTCATTTGAGATATATGACTAAACAAGAGCAAATGGGCTAATTTATCAATAGTGAGGGTTAACCAAAAGAAAAATTAATCCCCTGAAGGTGCTTAATGTTAAGAGCAATAGAAAGAGACCCTAAGTACATTGTGATGATCTCCTGAAGTAGATTTGCAGATAAGCTTGCTCATGAATCACAAATGGAAGATAGTTATACAAAAATTGAGATATTCATCTAAATGAAGAACTAAATATAGTGAAGATCCCATATCTACTAGTATAATGAAATAAAAAAATAATTTCACTGTTCCATCAGTTTTTCTTGATCAAGCTTTTAAGGTACATATACATATATATTAAGGAAGATATAAAAAATGAGGTCTTACAAGAATATTCTTGAAAGGAGTTCCTACCATGGAACTTATCAGGCATAACATCTATCTTTGATTAGCAAATGGTATATATATTTTAGTTCACTTCATTTTGTAATTCACTTTTGTGATTTCATCTGTGTAGTGAATGTCTGATGTAGAAATAATCTCTGTCAATGTAGATTAGCAATTTATTTTTAATTTGCTTTGATATTATTGCCTGGAACAATAAAAATTTAAGGGCCATAGCCATGATTAAATAGACAACACATTTATAAGGTGAGATTCAATAGGATATTATTATGTGCCAATAATTGTGCTAAGTTCTAGAAATACAAATGCAAGCAAATAAAAAATAGTCCATTCCATCAGGTAGCTTAAGTTATTTTTTAATGTAAATAATTTAACTAAAATTAATTTTAATTTTTCCATTACTTAATATTTTAGGATTAATACAAAATATAAGTTGCAAAGAAGAAGAGCAGTAAGGGATAGGAAATTAGTGCCCACAGTCATACAGCTAGAAAATTTCTGAGGCATCATTTGAACCCAGGACCTCCCAGATTAAGGTCTGCCTCTCTATCCACTAAGCTACATAGTTACCCCAAATACCTTACATTCTAATGAGGAAAACAACAAACAAAAGAAACTAAAGATGGAAGGAAGACATCACTGGCTTGTGGGCATGATAGGGGAGAATTTCAAAGGAATGCAACTTGATGGGAAATGAAGAGAAGTCTAATCTGTGTACTGTTCTAAAATATAGATTTGAGAAAAAGGCCTCCATATTCCATTTGTAGTGAGAACATTTTAATATTTTGTAAATATTTTTATTTTTTAATGATTTTGACTTGAACAACAAGAAGATAGGTTGTGGTCTCATAAGGACCCCTTATCAATGATTTTTCTTTCATGAGAAATCAGTTGTGCAACGCCATTTTGTTTCTTCAAGGGATCAATCCACTTGCATTTGGGAAATAGATAATATTTTTACTCAAATTATTTTCAAGTTAAATAATTTATGAACATTTAGAAGTAGGTTCTTTTGAGCAAGTAAAATTAAATTAAGTTAATATGTAGGTTTTCTATGCTCAAAAACTTTTCTTCACCTTATTTAGATGAAATATTTAAGTAGAATAGGGTTATATTGTCTCATTTCTTTAAATAATTAATTATGCTAGAATCATATGTCTATTCTTTTTAAAAAGAGTTCCCCTAGTATTTTGTTCTCCTCATTTCTCTGTAGAATTATTACTGTCCACTTTTCACACAAATAAAATCAGACCTAAACAACTGGAAAAATGTTAATTGTTCTTGGGAAGACCAAGTCAATATGAAAAAAATACAGTACTACCCAAATTAATTTACTTGTTCAGTGTTATATCAATCAAAGTAACCAAAAATATTTCATTGAGATAGGAAAAATAATAACAGAATTCACCTGGAAGATCAAAATGTCAAGAATTTCAAAGGAACTAATGAAAAAATAATGTAAAAGAAGGAGGCTTAGCTGTACCAGATTTCAAACTGTATTATAAAGTAGTAATCATCCAAACAATTGAGTACTGGTTAAGAAAGAGTTTTAGGGGGACAGCTGGGTAGCTCAGTGGATTGAGAGCCAGGCCTAGAGAAGGGAGGTCCTAGGTTCAAATACGGCCTCAGCCACTTCCTAGCTGTGTGACCCTGGGCAAGTCACTTGACCCCCATTGCCTCCCCTTACCACTCTTCTGCCTTGGAGCCAATACACAGTATTGACTCCAAGACGGAAGGTAAGGGTTTAAAAAAAAATTAAAAAAAAAAGAAAGAGTTTTAGATCAATGGACTATGTTAGGTAATTAATATGCAGCATTAAATAACCATAGTTACTTAGTGTTTGAAAAAACCAAAGATCCAAGCTTTTGGGTTAAGAACTCACTATTTGATTAAAAAAAAACTGCTGAGAAAAGTGGAAATCAGTATGGTAGAAAATAGCCATAGACCATACACCAAATTACGTCAGAATGTATACTTGATATGGTAATAAAAGGCGATAACATAAACAAATTAGGGGAACATGGAATAGTTTACCCATCACACCTATGAATAAGGGATGGAGTTTGAATAAACAAAAGATAAATAAAAAAAATAGAGAGCATCACAAGAAGTGAAATAGATTCCTCATTTTCCAATTTTTACCACCACAAAGAGCACAGCTATGAATATTCTTGAACATGTCTTTTTCCTTATTATCTCTTTGGAGTGAAAAACCCAGCAGTGCTATGTCTGGATCAAAGGGCAGACAGTCTTTTAGCACCCTTTGGGCAAAATTCTAAATTGCCCTCCAGAATGGTTGGATCAATTCACAACTTCACCAGCCATGCAAGGCCATCAAAACAATATGGTACTGGATAAGAGACAGAAAGGAGGATCAGTGGAATAGACTGTCTTGCTGAGGTCACTTACCCCAAATCTATTCTCTGTCCATGTCATATTGAAATAAGACACATAGTTGCTTATGCTAGAGAAAAATTCATGGAGTAAATAAAGTGAAGAACAGTGTGTTTCAATTTGCATTCAAAATCTATCTGTTCCTTCTATGGCAGTGATGATCCTTTTTTGTCATAAATCTCTTGAAGTAGCCCTGAATTTTTGCCTTTTTGAAAATAGTTGTCATTCACAAATGATTATACATTATTGCTGTTACTGCATATAGCATATAGCATTCTCCTGGTTCTGCTCACTTAAATTTACATCATTTAATATAAATCTCTCCAGATTTTTCTTCATCAACTTCTTTGTCATTTCTTATGGCACAATAGTATTCCCTTACATTCACCTACCACAACTTCTTCAGCCATTCTCCAGTTGATGAATATCCCTTCCATTTCCATTTCTTTACCACCACATAAAGGACTGCTATAAATGTTTTTAGAACATAGTCTTTTCCTTTTTTACCTTAGACATCAATTCTTCATTCATACAATCTGTCGTTTTCCATTTTCTGATGCTGATATTTTGATGTAACAGTAGAAGTAACATATGTGGATTGGAAAATTATATATATTAAAGAAGAGTTAGTCACTAAGGATTTAGTAAATACTTATGTGCCAGGCATTTTGTTAAGCACTAGGAATATAAAGAAAACAACAAAACAATTTTTGGCCTTAAGGAGCTTACATTCAAGCAGGGAGAGAACATGGGAATGTATTTTATTTACAAAAATATTGAAAAGAAACGCAAGCTAATGTTAGAGATAAAGGCACTATAATTTAAGAGAATAAGGATTGACCTTGTACCTAATAAGGTAATGTTCCTATTTCCATTAACTGGATTTAAGGACACACTTCATGTCCAGAATTGACAATTTGCAGTGGGAAAGAACAATGATGGAAAATTTAGTTTTCTATACAAAGAAAGCCCAGTTGATTGGATAATAGAATGCAGGAAGAGGGTTAATAAATAAATGGAATTTATGGGTTTATGGCTGAATAGGACTTGTGGCTAAAATGGAAGATTATGGCCAAGATGTAAAGAGATTTAAATACCAAACAGAAGAGGTTATATTTAATCCTATACATAAAAGGAAGGTACTAGAACTTATTGAATAGGGGAGTGACTGCAGTACGGTATAGAAAAATGGTGGCTTTTGTGGGTAGGATGGGATAGAGAAGATAGAGTCTTGAAGCAGAAAGATCAATTAAGAAGCTATTGAAATAAGTATGAGATTGAGTGAATAAAGCAGAAGTTTTATAAGTAGAGACAAATGGATGTAAAAGAGAGATATTGTGGAATAAGAATGAATGAAGTTTGTCTCCCATAAATAACCATCTCTGTTTTTAAGTATGTGAAATTAGTGAAAGTGAGGACTCAAAGATAATCAAGCTTTTGAACCTAAGTGACAGTATGATGGGAAATTCATAAGGAAAGACAATGGGTTCTGTTTTTTTTTTATTATTGACAGTAAAATACCTATAGTACATCTGGTTTAAAATGACCAAGAAGCAGCTGATGATATGCAACTGAAAATCAGGAGACTCTGGATGGATATATAGATCTGGGCATCACTGGAATAGAAGACTGAGAGAGATATAAGATGAAAACATGTATATCTACAAAATCTATGTCTATGTCCTGCTCAAATTCTTGTCTTCATACTAGAGCAGGGGTCTCTGCGAGCTACATGAGGCCCCCTGAGGCCATGTATCTGACTCCCACAGCACTTCCTGAAGGGGGGCATCTCTTTCATTGGTGGTCAGTGAGAGGAGCCTTAGAACAAAGCCCAAAGGATCATGTGGCTGCACAATGGAAGGTGTCAACATTGTGAGTGGTGATCTGGGGGAGGGGATTCCTCACTGTGTATAATGTTGCCTGGTTAGGGTTAGGGTTAGGGTTAGGATTAGGTTTTTATAGTCTGACACTCCAGTGGTCTGAGGGACAGTGAACTGGCCCCCTATGTAAAAAGTTTGGGGACCTCTGTACTAGAAGATAAGCTTACATATTTATTTTCCCTCAAATACTCTAAACAATCTTTTCAACAATCATGATCTGCTCTATCAAATCTTAGCCACACAGAGAGGTAGACATACCCTTGATCATGTCATTACACACCAATATACTCTCTTTCTATTTTAAATAATTCTGAAATTCCTTTATCTGAACTTAATATATGGGTTTCCACATTTTCTTCTGACTTCCCTTGCAAAAGTTTACTCTTTAGCTGCTTCATCATCTTCATTCACTTGAGCCCACAGTTCTCTTCTAGGGTGTCTTTCTAGCATTATCCACTTTCCACTTTTTTTCCCCATCTTTATTCATTGGTGCAACTAATTCAACTCTACATTGTCCTCCTCTCTTGACTTTCTATCCCCCTTACTATATATTGCAGATTATGCCTAGCCAAGACTCAGCCATAGATCATTCCCACCATTCATCCCCTACACATGCAGCTGAATGAAGATATGGAAAATCATGTAACCTTTCTATTAAGTCCATTACAAATTCATGTTCCATAAGCTCAACTGAACCTCACTTGCTAAGAAATCCAACTATTATTCCTCCCTTATCAACTTACTGTCCCATTGTCCACAATGGCTCTTCTGAAGCTTTTTATCCCTCTTCCAAACTTTCAACACTATCCCTCCCCTCACTCTCTCAGCTGACAACTTTGCCTTATATTTTGTAGAAAATAAAAAGATTATTCTCCATGAACTTCCTCTACTTTCCTTTTCCTCATCTCATCACTGCTATCATGTTCTCCTCCTATACTACTGTCTCACATCATGAAGTGGCCTAATTCATTATCTAGGCTAATCCGTTTACTTGTTCAAATTATTCTATTACATCTCTTCTCCAATATATTGCCTCCTGTCACACCTGTTTGCATAATTTCAATCTGTTATTGTTCATTAACTCATTTTCTGCTGCCTGAAAAGATGCTTACTTCTCTTTCATGTTGAAAATCAAACCAAAAAATAAGCTATTGTCCGATAATCTTCTGCCCATTGTAGCTAGCTAAACTTCTCACAAAGGACATCAAAAATAGGTGTTTCCACTTCCCTCTCACTTTTCTTAATCGCTTACAATCGAGTTTCTGAATTTATTCTATGAATTTTCTTTTTAGTGCTTTTAATAGGAATGGGGATTGAAACATAGTATATTTTAATAGGAATAGTATTTTGTCCAAAGCCTTTTCTGTATCTATTGAAAAAATCAAATATTTTCGTGTGTTTATAAAGGCATGGTCAATTATGCTTACAGATTTTAGCCAGCCCTTAATTCCTAGCTGGTTTATAGTATATATTTATTTTCTATTTTAATATTTTCACTCTCTTTTTATTTGGCTTATCATGTTTTATTTTAAATATCGTTTTCCACATTACATGCAGATATAATGTTAATAATCGTTTTCTAAAAATTAAAATTAATTTCTGTGTTTCCCTAATAACTTTTCCTCTTCCTCAAGAGAGCAGGTAGTATTGAAAAAGTTGTACATGTGCTACCATGCAATATATTATTCTGTATTCATCATGAGATAGAAGATACATATCACTTGTTTTAGAGAAAAAATTCATGGAATAAATAAAATGAAAATGATACACTTCAAATTGCATCCAGACTCGAATCATTGCTTCTATAGTCTTATTTTTTTCACCTTGGTGCTGTCTTGGATCCTTACATTGCTGATTATAGTTAGAATTCATAGTTGTTCATCATACTTTATTGCTGTCACTATGTACAATATTCTGCTGGTTCTGTTCACTTTATTTTGTACCACTTCATATAATTCTTTCCAGTTTTTTCATTATCTTATTATTCATTTCTTTTGGCATTATATTATTCCATTGCAATCATATACCACAACCTGTTCATCCACTTCCCAATTGAATATACTTTCCATTTCCAGTTCTTTTCTACCACAAAAGAAATCCTATGAAATTATATACTCTTTACTATTATATTTCCATAATGTATTTATTAGTACATGCATTAATATTCATTAGGGAAATTGGTCTGAAGTTTTATTTTCTGTTTAAAGTTTCCTTGGATCAGGTATTAAAGTCATACTTGTGCCAGAGAGGGAATTTGGAAGAATTCCACCTATTTCATCAAACTTTTTCAAATTATTTAAGAAATTCATTTCCTATTCCATTAAACCAGAGAATTTAATATTTAAAAATATCCAATGCATTTATATTGTTAGCTTTATGGCCCTTTGTGTATGGTACCTAATAGCTCTCCAGAATGTTTATATCAGTTCACATCTCCCCCAATGTTGTAATAGTGTTCCAATTTTTTCACATCTATTCCAACATTCATATTTTTCCTTTTATTTTTTGGTTACAGTAGCCAATCTTGTGGCTATGAGGTGGTACATTAGAGTTGTTTTAATTTGCATTGCTCTAGTTAATAGATATTTGTACAAATTTTTGATATGACTAAAGATCACTTTAATTTCATCTAATTGCCTGTTCACATCCTTTAACAATTTCTCAGTTGGAGAATGTTTTATATTCTAATAAATTGACTAATTTATCTATACATTATATAAATTAAGCCTTTGTGAGAGACTCTTGCTATGAAGAATTTTTCCTTGTCTGCCACTTGTTCATGGTTGCAGTTTAATTATTTATTTATTATTTCCATATTTTTAAAATTATGTTAATTTCTTCTTTGATTTTGATATTTAAGATATTTTAAAAGTTGGTTTTCTAGTATTTTCATTTGCATCTACAGTTTATTGAGCTGTTCTTTTTCTTTTTATAGGTATAAAGATTTAGAGATATACATTTTCTCCCTAAATACAACTATGGTTGCATTCTACAAATTTACTTATATTGTTTTTTGTTTTTATTATATTTAATAAAGTTGTTCATTTTTGTACAAAGATTATCTTTGACACATCACTATTTGGATTGACTGATTTATATTCCAATTAGTCTTAAATCTATACTTCAAAATCATTTTATCAAATATATATTTTTGCTAATTTATGGCCAGAATAAGACACATTTTATATTTCTACGTTTGTGAGTTTTTTGATGACATCAGCTACAGCAGAGAATAACTATTCTATTTTCTATTCCTATTCAATATTATATCTAACTTTTCTAAAATTCTATTAATTTCCTGAATGTCCTTTTTATTTATATAATTAACATATTTAGCTCCTGAGAGGTGTAAATAGAGGTCCTATATTAATTATATTTTACTATCTATATCCTACTATAATGAATTTAACTTTTCCTTCAGGAATATGTTTAGCATCAATATGCTCTATGGTTCCTTTGAAGAAATTGTCATTTCCATTTTTATTTTAATTAGGTCTTTTTCTGCTTTTTTTGATCATAGTTGCCTTCCAATTCTTTTTAAAACTTCAGTTGAAACTTCTTAGATTCTTTTCCAGTCCCTTATTTTAACTCTTCTTTTATCTCTCTGTTTCAACTGTAGTTCCAGTAAACAACATGTACTTCAATTATTTCTAATTCATTCTGCTATTTTATTGTTTTATATGTGAGCTCGTGATGTTTGCATTTATAAATTATGATTGCTAAGTGGATATTTCTTGTTTTCCTATTCTTTTATGTTTATAGTTTTCCCATTAACCTATCCCCTTCTCAAGAGTCTGTTTTGTTTCTGGCCACTTAATATACTCACCCTTTTATCCTCACTCACTTCTCTTGACTCCTTTCTTTCCCAATTCCTTTTAGGATTGGACAAATTTCTGTAGCAAACTCTGTGTGAGTATGTAATCTCCTTGAAACATTTCACATGACAAATGAGGTTTAAGTGCTGGCCACCTCTCACATTCTTCCCTGTTTGGTCTTCATCTTGTCACTTACACATGTTCCTTCTATCTTACTCTCTCTCCACTCAATCTATATAAACTTTTATTGCCTGACTATAGGTATTTTCACTGTCTGGTTCCCATGCCTGGAATTTTCTCCCTCCCTATCCTATTTTTGTGACTTCCTGTAAGTACTAGTTAAAATTCTATATTCCAAAAGATTTTCCTGATCCTCTTAATGCTAGTATCTTTACTCTCTCTTTATTTCCAGATTGTATGCATTTTTTCACTCCCATGATTTTCTTGATGTCAGAAAATAGTTATTTTCCCCCTTTCATTGTGTCCTGGGTTGTATATGTGCAAGAGATACTTAGTGAATACTTGCTGAAATTCTTTGATCAACCAATATTTATTAAGAACCTTGTATATAGCACTGTGCTACTTGCTTCAGATATAAGTAAAAATTATGAAATAATTTCTACTCACTCTAACTTTACATTGAATTGAAGGAGGAGGAAATATACACACATACATACATATGCACATATAAAATACATATAAAGCATAAATATAATGTAAATAAATACAAACATCTACACAAAGGATTTTTAGTAATTGGAGAGGAAGGGTGCTAATATTTAAAAGGGACATATTTTTCCTTTCCCCCATAGCAGGGTATTTTTGTATCATCATTTCATTTCATTTCAGATTTAATTCTATATTTCCAGCTTTTGGTGGGCTCAGAAATATCACTAACCCTAATGTCTCCCTTTTTCTAACATGCAAATCTAGACCAATGAAATACAAATTTACCAAACCCCTCAGAGTCTAATAGAGGTTGTAGCTAGAAAATATACCTAGAATACATGTATTATTGTAATTAGTATAGGAAAAATCAATTGTTAAAAATGACTTTTTGAGAACAACTCATTAATGTAAGCTAAAACAGATCTCTAAAATATCAATACTTTAATACTTATTGGGGAGCTAAGTAAAGACCAAGGACAGAAATTATGGGATCACTTGCTGACTCTCCAATTACTAGGATTTTCTTTCCCCTCCCTTTTTCTTTCTCCAGATCTGGGAAAACAATGGAAAAGAGAACAGAGGGATAAGAAATTGTTTATATCTCATCTAAGTACTACTGCTAAAGTAATATAACAATGCATATTTAGAATGTACCAATAATTTTGTTTAACTATGTAAATACAAGATTTTATATAGCAAAGTGGCTCATGAGATTTAACCAGCATCATCTAGAAATGCCAATTTTATAATAGGACTCAAAGGCCAAATATAGAATAAAAGATTGGTTGTAATAGAACAGCAAAAAACAAGGATTTTAGACAATGTTTTTCAGACCCAAATTCCTCTCTATTTCATTGATGAACTTTCTTCTGGCAACCTACTATTTGCTCAATTTTTTTTTGCTTTCAGTTTCTCTAGAATATGTGCTGGTAATTTTGCATAAATTGAACTTTTATATTTTCTTAGTATTTAGATTGTCTAAAGTCACTCGTCATTTCCCAGATAATAAAATTAAAGTCTGTGGGAGAATAAATAATTTTCTATATTGTAGTACTAGATATATAGTGCTGGTATGAAAGAACTTATTAGTGATATTTCTCAGGGAACTGAACAGAGAGAAAAATAATTTTAAAGTGAATATTTTTCTTTCAATATAAATACCATTGTGCTATCACCACACCCTACGGCCTCAAATCTCATAGGAATAGAATCCCTCCCCCAACTTTTTTTGTTCTATTTTATTATTCTTAAAACTGTTGGGACTTACCACTTTCTCAGTTTGCTATTGATTAATGATTTGTTCATACTTAAATACTCAATCACCATGCTCTATATAATGTAATTCCCAGAGGTATGATGGAAAAGGGACTGAGCTGGGAAGTGGAAGACCTGGGCTCTGATCCAGCTTTTGCATTTTACTAGTTATGAGGCCTTCCACAAATCACTTCATTTTGGTAGGCTCAGAAAATCTTAGATTTAGAGCTGGAGGTATATTAGGAAAAAACAGCCCAATATTTTTATTTTATAGAAAAGTAAATTGAATCCCAGAGAATTTAAATAGCTTGCCCAAAGTCATAGAGCTAAGTAGCAAAGCTGTGACTTGAACTCATATAGTCTCACCCCAAATCCATTATTCTTTTGTGGTACAGTACTGTTTCTTCACTAATAAATCATTGAATTAAAGGATATTTAAAATTACCACTAGTTATCACATTCTATGATAATTAATATAATATGATATGATGTAATATAATATAAATAAGAGAATGTTAGTAAAGAATGAAAGGACTTTTATATACATTAAAGTTGGCAACAGATCTTTGATTTAGGTTTAAAGATATGGAAGTGTTAGTCAATAGCTTTATGATCATGGCCAATTTTTTTCTCATTTTTAAAATCAATTTCTTCATCTGTAAAGGATGATGCATTCACTGGCCTGCCACATTCATTGGGCACAGCAAAATCTCCCAACATCCACCAACAATAAGAACAAATTGAACACAGAGAAAAGAGAAAGGGGTTTGTAGAATAAATCATTTGATTTGGAGTTAAATGAATTTTTGCATGTTGCCCAGAGAAACAAGTTCTATCTCAGGATAAAAAATTAAATTGCTCTATATTCATCAGTTGTTCTTTGGATTTCTGTCAGCTTGCAAGGTAAAGGCTTCTGAAACCTTCCTCAGAATGTTACAGTAGTTTTCCTAGTTTAAATATAACTTTATTATGTTATTTATAATAGACTCATTCTTCCATTGATCACTATTCTTCTTATCCACTCCCTGCTGTGGCACATTGTGTGTATGAGAGAGAGATAGAAAAAATAATTATTATGTTACTTTGTCATTGAGACTATTTTATATTGAATTTCAGAAAGATAATCATAGAATAATTGCATCTATAATTCTTTTAATGTCTCAGACAAACCACTTAATGGAACAGTGAAATTATTTTCTCATGATTAAGTCCCATAAAGTCAGAAATGTAGAAAATGTTGATTTATTATCTCTACCAATGATGGCAGTAATATATGTTTGTTTTTGCTACTGTTTTTAGTCTAGGAGCTGATGAAGAGTATTAAGCAAAGATGCTCTCTTTTAGTTTTGAGTTAGTACTTCATTTTTTACACTTATTTAGTACTATTTTAAGATTATCCAATTCAACAAAAACTCACTAAACACTTTTATATTACAGATTTAGTTGAAATATGTTGTGTTCATTCTCTATGGAAGACTGGTGGAAGAATGTAGAAGAGAATCATTCTGAAGGAGAAGAAATGTCCAATAAGTAAAAAGAATGACGGGCTATACATGGGTTGTGATTTGTCCATAGGAAATTTTGATTTCCCTTATCAGTGAAACTGTGGATCTATTAACATATTTTCAAAGTACTGAGCACTATGTAAAATAAAGAGAAATAAGACATAGCTCCTGTTTTTAAGAGCTTAAAAACTAGGTTGGCAGATGAGGTATGTTAACATATAGATACAAACTATTATAGTCATTCAAAATATAAAAACAATTACACATATATGTATGCACTTATATGCATGCATATCATACACTATATATAGGTATATCATATATTTACTAAGATACAAATATTCTCAAGTTTTTTTCAAATGTTATATTCTTTGCTTAAAAAAGAAAATATCAAGGTCTTTTGGTTCAATGGTTATGATGTGTTTGGGTTTCAGTTATATTTTCGAACAAGTATTACAAGCTTGTTGCCAGTACTGGAAAAAGGCAAAAGATAAATATACAAAACCAAATCGGCATTTCATTTCCATTAGTAATTAATTTTAAAAGACCATGTAGAAAATAAACCAAGATTTAATTTTAACAAAAATAATAGCATTTTACTAATATAAAACATCAAAATATAGCATATTACTTTAGGGTAATGAAATAATGTACTGGATTTTGGGAAATCATTGTAGAAGAACCATCTTAATTAAGTAAGCATTTGGTTCAAGTGAATTCCTGTGTGTGTGTGTGTGTGTGTGTGTGTGAGAGAGAGAGAGAGAGAGAGAGAGAGAGAGAGAGAGTTGGTGGGAGTATGAAAATGGAAAACATTTTACCTGATATATTTTTTTAAATTTTAAAAACTTTTATTTTTTTCAGATTACCTGTCAACATAATTTGTTCATATTTGTTTTATATCTTGCTGTTCATATTCTCTCTCTTCCTTTCACCCCTCTCCCTCCCTAAGAAGGCAGATAATATAAATTGTACATATGTTATAAGTATTTCCATGTTTTTATATCATGAATCAAGACACATATTGCTCACCCAAGGGAAAAAATTCATGAAGGAAATATATAGTTGTAAGCTTCAATTTTCATCCCAATTCCATCTGTGCCTTCTATGGTGATTGATATCCACTTTTTGTCATGTATCTCTTGGAATTGTTCTGGATCCTTGTCTTTCTGATAATAGTTGTCATTCACAATTGATCATCATACATTATTGTTGTTACTGTGTACAATATTCTCCTGGTTCTGTTTACTTCACTTTGCAACACTTCATAAGCCTTTTGAGATTTTTCGTGTACTTTAGTTATTTAAATATGCAGGTGGTTTTATTGTTGATGAATAGAACACTGATCACAACCCTAATACATCTGTTTGTTTACTTCAGGATTAGACTGAAATCTTCCATAAGTGTATAACAGATAATGAAGTGAGAAGATAGCGATATGTGAATAATTGAGAGGAATTTCTTTCAAGAATTGTTGTAGGAAGTCACTTTGTTAGAAGAAAGAGTTTTCAATGACAAGGAAACTCCAATTACTCTTGTTTTAAGGTTAGTGAAATGTGTTTCAAGCTGTGGCTTCCCTCTAGGGTCATATTTAGGAATACTAGATTTTATACATAATGAAGAATTGAAATTTAAATGTGAATAATTGAAAATCTAATATCTAGAATCAACAATAAAATGTTTTCTAATTTAGATAGAAAACTTTAATTAATGCAATTATCACAGTATTTGAGCCAAAGAAACAATCTTATAACAAGATAAATTAACCTCTATTTGTTAGAAACAAGTATTATTGCTACCATATTTAGTCTGAGAGGGAAGAGAGAATTTGACAGCATTGGACAATTTATCACATTGTGAGACTCCTGAAAGCTAAATTTATATCACAGATGCTGGTATTATCATACATGCAACCTTGGCATCAAGAATCAATAAAGCATTTATGAGTGATGCATATGATCCTGATAACATCAACTGAGCCAAGTTTTCACAGGTGTCCATTCTATTTGGCATTTCAACAAACAATTACCAGGGGCAGTAGGTTTACAGCAGCCTCACTTGGTATTTTTGCCTATAATGACACACTGAATCATTGGACCTAGAGACTAATCTGTAGTCATGCATTTGGCTGGTATGCATTCTTCATTACATTTTGAATAGCTTCAACCTTTTTGTGGCAAATAATACAATAATGGACAAAAAGAAGTTTTACAAATATAACTGAGACAATCATTAAAATTTTTAAAGAAACTAGAAAGTTTTTCTTTCAAATTAATTAAGGTTTTAAACATCTCTTGTTACAATGTTTGCTAGTTAGGTATGGGATTTTCAGAAATAGAGGCATGGGCCTATTATTCAACTGGGATAACTAAAACTTTATCTGTATTGTATTTCAAATAACTTCAAAACCAAGAATAACTATAGGAGATGCCCACAAACCATCACTATATACTGATAGGTTTCATTGGTGGGATTGTTATTCATACAATTGTGACAGACACTGTCACTTAACTGGGTCCAAGCTTGGAAATTGGTCCATGAAATAAAGTTACACTTATAATTACAAATAAGCAACTGGTTCTCTTTAGACTATAGATTGGATCAAAATGGCACACACATGTTAAGAGATTGTATTTTATAATGAGGTAGCCAAAGGGAGCTTCAGCCAGTAACTGGTAAGTAGATCTTCATCTACAAAGGTACTTTGACTACACTAATCATAAGTTGGTCAAATAAACATAAAGGTTTGTAGAATTCTTTTTTGTCTCAGAAGTTATACATATTAATATTGATTAATCATTACAGGTTGATTCCTAGAAACAAGCCCAATTTAACCAGCCTATTATTTCACTCTTTGATATTAAACATTGGCATAATCATTGAGGTTTCTTTGAGATATATTGTAATTTCTTAACCAAAAATTCTATCTCCCCCCCCGACAAAGAAGCAAAAAAAATTTGAGAGCCTAACAAAATACAAAGTAAAGGTATAGAAAATATGCTAGAGGCATTGATAGAATCAATGTCTAATTTATCATGAGGGCAGCCATAGGGGATTTAGAAGTAAGAGTCCAAATTTTTTTAGTCCATTCTCATTTGTTATAACCCTCAGCTTCTGCCACTAGCTAGAGGAAACACCTTTGTTCTCAAATAATAGCCAATGATGCTATGCAGAATGAAATGACTCATCTATGAGGTAACATCATCAGAGAAGATATAATATATATAATTTAGTCATTTTTATACTGTAGGGTAGAAGGAATTCTAGCCCCAGAATTGATAGGGCCAGTGGGAAATTATACAGATAGCTTTCAAGTTAGGAGACACCAGCCATCAGTATACTTATTCATAAGCCAAATATCTTTTCTCTGTGAGAAGGCAGCTATACCTGCCTTTTCTGAGGCAGTAATTTATGTCTACAAAGAATAAGTCTATGAAGAGTATCATGGGGGTCTGCATTGCCTGACATACTTGGACCTCATTTTTGGTCAGCAATATTTTTCATCTCAGGTCCCATATCACACTGTGGCAGAGGGCTGCTCACTATATTTCCCCAGCTGTAAGTTTCTTAGGCTGAAACAAATAAAGGTTAATACAATATAAATTCTTCAAAGCTAGTAAGGGATGTGGTTGTGGAGTGTGATAGAGGCTAGCACTAAAGAAAATTGCCAGGCTGAAGAGTGTGTGAAATTGATGACCTTGACAGGGGAGGGTCCAAGGAGTTTGTGATCTTGAGGAGAAGACTCTGATAGAGCAGTGAGGCCCTCAGTCAGGAAAGGTGGATAAAGACCTTCTCCTGAGGGTTACCCACTTTTCCTCCTGGTGGCTGGAAATCCTTCCCCCCAACACTTCCCAATTGAAGGAACTTTCTGAAGAGAAAAATTTTAAAACAGCAACTTAAGTATCCATACACTATAGTCAAATGGGACATCATTGCAAGAGACTTTGGAACTGATACATTTATACATCTAAGAGGGGAAAGAAAGATGAATTAGGGGAGAACTAACTTAAATCCAATATAGTATTTTTAAAAAAGGGTTAATTTGTAACAGAGGGGTTCATTTTTTTAGTATTGAGTTTAGGAAAAGGAGGAGACCCCCTTCTCAAAACTGGGTTCAAGGGAGACAGCTGATGTTTAGGGTTGGCTCAGAGAGAGGGGATAGGGAGTGTGAAGATTTTTTCCCCTTCTGCCTTCCATACTTAGCTAAAGCTAGTTTCCCCAATTCGCTTTTGTCCCTCTTGATCCCTCTCTACTACTCAAGAACAAAAAGTCTGCCCTTGATCCATTCACTCACACTCAGCTTGGGGAACAGATAACTTTTAATGTCAACTCAATCAATAATACAAAAGGAATAACAGGCAGGGAAGAATGGGAAAAGGAAAGTGGGGAAAGTGGGTTCCTGTCTCTATCTAAACCCTTTCCTCTCCCTCCTCCAGTTTGGGGGAAACTCAGGTCTTGGCAGCCTGAGTCCCCTGTGAAAAAGTCAGGTTGACTCACCCCTGGGCAACAGGAGCTGAGGTAAAGTGTGTTCAGGTTTCTCTTCAGAAAGTCCCTTCAATTGGGAAGTGTTGGGGGAAAGATTTCCAGTCACCAGCAGGAAAAGTAGGTAACCCTCAAGAGAAAGTCTTTATCCACCTCTCCTGACTGAGGGCCTTACTGCTCTCTCATCCAGCCAGAGTCCTCTCCTCCTGAAGATTCCAAACTCCTCAGGTCCCTCCCCCATCAAGATGATCAATTTCTCACACTCTTCAGCCTGGCAATTTTCTTTAGTGCCAGTCTCTGTCACAGTAGAAATATGAGATCAAAGAGACAAACTAAAAAGCAAGTAAAGAAAGCAAAAATCAAGTAATATAATGCTGCAAAATATTTAAGGTACTGTGTAGGACCTCAAACCAACCATCCTATCATGTAGGTAGGATATTAATTGTTTCTTTTGTTTATGAGAAAACTAAAGTTTAATAAGTTGAAATATATTGCTTATACTAATAAAGCCATATGGGGACTTAAGCACAGATCTTTATATTCAAAATCCCATGCTTTTGTCACTATACTACAACTAACTTTATTTTGATATGCCAAGAACCAAACAAAACACCTTCATGTAGTATGCCCTCAGTAAATGTCTATTCAATTGTATTACCAGTACAATTTCTTGTAATTGAAATTCAAATGGGCCCCTAATACAACACAGCAATCCTGTTGCTCATCTTGTATAAAGTTGCCATCCTGCAATGCACAGGGACTGCCACTAACTTTGCCCTAGTTCATGATTGTTATTGATATAATTTAAGACTTTTTGTTCAAGACCAAGTGCTAAAAATATCCCATTGGAATGAGGATTATAAATCCTCCTAGTCCCATTCTTTTATTAGAGTTATTTTATAGAAAGAACTACCACAGGTCACGTTTCTTTCTGAAGATAAAACTTCCTATATGATCAGATTCCATTTCTTATAAACTAAGAAGATGGATATTATTAGTATGTTTCATTTTTTATTGCCTTCTGTGCTTTGCCTCAAAGGTGACTACTATTCCACCCATTTCCCCCCTTTTCCTCTCAGTATTTACTTATTTTCATTCAGAGAATGCATATTTTGTATTCATAATATTTCATTGTCTATGGGACTTTTAAACAAATTACACTTGTTAATCTTTCTTGACTCTATTATGATTTATCCCTTCTCAGGAATCAATATTACAACTCAGATTTTAGAATGAAAGTGAAGAATACTACATTGTATTCTAGCATATCCTTTAAAATCTGAATGTTCCTCTATATTCTAGAATGTATTCTATATACAACATATTTTAGTGTATATGTTTGAATGAATTTTGCAGCTTCTCCACCATTTATCACTCCCATTCTAGATAAGCTTGAGAAGACTATTTGAAGAAAATCAAAACCTAGAGACATAATTGAAACAGAGTGCTCAAAATAGAAGACAAAAGAGCCTATGGGGTAAGAGGTTGTTAAGATTTAGTCAACAAAATTATTCTAGATCATTGACAATCCCTTATACAACAAGTTTTGTCTTGGGTGTTTATGCTTTGTCAGACTTTTTGAAAAATTTTGGGAATACAAAAAAAGAAAAGCAAAAATTATCCCAGAAGGGTCAATGGGTAGAAAGCCAAACCTAGAGAGAGAAAGTCTTGGGTTCAAATTTGGACCCAGACATTTCCTAACTTTATGACCTTGGGCAAGTCACTTATCTCTAATATCCTAGTATTTACAGTTCTTCTGCATTAAAACCAATAATGCAAAGATAGAAGATGGAATAATATTATACACACACAGAGAGACACACACACATACATATATATATATGTATGTGTGTGGACACACACACATACATATATATATGTATGTGTGTGTGTATGTACATATATATGCACAAAATTGAAGTATTCCTAATAAGGGAAGATAATAAAATGAAGTAGATAAAGTCCATCAATCTCTTCCTGCATTTTTTAGGAAAAAGGCCCAGGCCCCATTCCCCCACTCACCCCCCAGGAGGAGCTTATGCAGGCTGCAGACTAGTCTCTAATTATCCTAAGGATAATAATTAGGCAGGTCAGGAAACAAAAGAAACTTCAGGAATATGGAAGAGGTCAGGATGGCATGCAAGGTAACATATAGCTAACTAGGGATAAGTGATTAAGTACATGTGAAAGTAAACAACCCCTAAATAACCTGAGGATTTTCCACTCATCACTGACCTCACATACCTGTGTTTGTGATAAGGTTTGTTTGATTGTCAAATAAGAACCTGTATGTGAAAGGAAACAACTTTGTGTCTTGTAACCTATATAAACTCCCTGTAATGTCAGTCTGATGCAGTTTCCATTAGGGAAGTCTGTTCCAGCTGGTAGATTCTTTATTAATCAATAAATAATGGTTCCAATAATTGAATTTTGGGGTGTTTGGACTCACTTTATGAAGTGCACCATTTCATAATAAGTGAAGTTTATTTTTTAAACCCTTATCTTTCATTTTGTCTAGAATCAATAATGTTGTATTGGTTCTAAGGAAGAAGAGTAGTAAGAGCTAGGCAATCTGGGTTCAGTGATCTGCCCAACATCCCACAGAGAGGACATGTCTGAGTTCAGATTTGAACCCAGACCTTCTGTCTCTTTGCCTGATTCTTAATCCATTGAGCAACCTAGCTGCCCCAAAAGAAGAGTTCATATAAACAAGTTAATATCATATTGTTTAGATATAAAACTACTTTAATGGGTGAAAGGTATACTTTCTTCAGGGTTTTGAAGTTAAAAGACAAATTGAATAATTCCTAAATTGCCAGTTTAAAAAATATTATTGTTTTAACAAAAGTAAAAAAAAATAGTGCATATTATATACTGTAGCACCTACTTATGTGACATATACTGCACAAAGTAATTTTGCCATTATTATCTCACTTGAATCTCACAATCTCCTTGCCAGGTAGGCCCTATTATCTGTATTTTACAGTGGAGAAAACTGAGTCAGAAAGATGAAAATTGATTTGTCCAGGATTATATAGCTAGTAAATGTCTAAAGGTGAATTTTAATTCATCTCTTCTTGATTCTAAGTCCAACACTATTATTATATCACCACCTACCTTGGAGTAGGTTTTATAAAGTAATCTTATAATCTCTAAATTCATCAAATAAGGTACTTACTGAGTTTTCCAGATTGGAAGGATAATTGTTCTGAAAGTAGTAGTTGGGAGAGCCTTTCCTTTTTTATTGACAATTTTTCTTAAGAGAACAGGGGATTCCAAGTCCTACTTAGATAAATTAAATTCAGACTGTCAGGAAAGAAAATCAAGGAAATCTAGGCATAAAGAGTATAATAGTAGTCAAACAAGTTTCTCAGATACTGGTAATTATAGTCCAGAGAATGGTTAAGGAAGAGTAAAAATCAAGAAATTTAACATTAGACAGCTTAATACAGTGATATTCAGGAATGGAAATCACAAATAATAGCCAAGCCCCATAGTGTATTGGAACCTTTTGGCATGCAAAACATTCTTTTTGCAGGCCAATGGGAAATGAATAGCCAATCAACTCAACAAGCATTTACTAATTGCCCATTATATTCCAGTTATAAAGATAATAAGTATATATACAAATGCGTGAAGAATAGACATAATGTGGATAATAAAAATTAAAATACTGTAAAGTATAAGGTGGGAACTAGCATTCAGAAGAGGATCTGTTGATCTCATGTTGAAGATGCTTCTTGAACTTCATATTGAGAGGACAAGTTCCTTTGAGAAAGGGATTAGATATAGTGACAGCTACTTCATAGCATTTATAATGAAAACTAAGCAAAACTTTATGTCTGAACAGTTTTATTTAAAGTAAATTACCCCAAATTATATTTGCTCCTAAAATCACATTTGGTTTACACTGACATCAAACATTGGGTAATCCTTTGGGGTAATGCACCTGCATATAATATATACATACAATAATAAAAGAATTAGTGGAGAAATTACTGAGAAATCAGCATTTGGTTTTGAAAACTCATGACCAAATACCAGGTGCTTTTTGTGATGCTCTAATTTTAGAACTTAAACAGTGAAGGATGATTAGTGCCTAAAAACGGATGTAAAATACATTTTGTTTCTCCTAATGCCATCACTAGGACTTTAGAATTCAAAACAAGGGCAATAAATATGAGTGATGAAATCTGAGAACCAAAGCATTTTTTTTGTGGAGAAATGACTGTGTTATGATGAAATATAGCCTAAGAGTTGCATTTTGAATCTGTATGGAAGCCTTTCTGTATACCTATTGAATTCCATAGTGTTTGTAATGTATTTTAATGCTTCTTTACATTTGTTATTATTCATGATCAGTTTAATAAAACTCTCCCTTTTACCTCTTATTTAAAGAAGATGGAACATAATAAAGTAAGGAGTATTTTTATGTCTCATATATAGGGTGTTTTGTATCATGGTACATATGGGCATCAGATAGCATTTATAAAGAGGTTATAGTCATATGGAGACAGGTACAGAAGAAAAGTCATTGAAATAGATTCATTTTTCTCTTAGACAAGATAAAGAATTGCTTCAGTGGCCTCTAACAGTAAAGGAGTAAGACTGTAACTAGGCAACCAATGGAGTTACTGGAGCTTAGGGGAAAGCAGGTGGTTTGGCCTGCCTGACATGGAGACCACTGGGTCATAGTATATCTGTCAGCAGATGGTTTCCTTCTATAGCATTTGTTCATGTGAACATCTCAAGTGAAATAATATTTATGAAGAGGGCATATTGTATTCTGTTCTCTATAGAAACCAATTATCTATGGAGAATCAAGACAAAATAGCTATTTTTAGATATTTGTGGATCTGAACATTAATCCCTTAAAAGGCGAGATTTATTCTATGTCTATGTGCGTGTTTCTATGGATGTATGTGTTTGTATATGTGTGTGCCCATGTACAAGGCAAGACAATACAATCCATCCATGCCTAGAACTCAGTGAACTTTTCTTCAGTCACACTTGTCTGAGGGTCCAACACAACCTTTCTATATGAGTAAATTATGTATATTATTGCATTAGTGTTCAAACTGAACAATCTGGTTTGTCCATGTGAAAAGCGGTAGAAGTCAGAGCAGCTGATCCTTTGGTAGATTGCATCACAGCGTCTGTGATGAGGACTGCAAGACAGGGACTTCCAGGAAATAAAGGCTCATTCAAATTCTGACATACTTTTCTATTTCCTCTCCAGATCTAAATAGTGACCTTGTGGAGAAAGCATGTAGGGCCTAAAAATAGTAACAGTACAACCACTCAACAGATCTTGTGTCTATATTCCAGGTACTGTGTTAAGCAATGGGAATACAAAGCAAGCAAAAAGATAATCCCAGTATTTAAAGAGCTTACAATATATAAAAGAAATGAAAAAAGAAATGGGAGAGGCATGGGGCCATGTTGAAGTTCAAAAAAATGTAGTTGAGTAGGAAATGAAGAAATAATTGCCTAGACAGATGCTTCAAGTGGGGGAACTCTCCAAACAAAGGGAGCTAACCCTCTGCCTGAGTGTATTGACTAAGGGTGAATAGAATATAATAGCTATTTTGAGACAACAAGGTAAAGTAAAGTTTAAAAAAATATTCATTAGAATGTGCAATAGTGACAAATTTAAAGTAGCTGTAGTTCAATAGATAAAGAATTGGCCAGAAAATTCTAGATTCAAATCTAGCCTCTAAGAAATAAGCAAAAGTGGATGGGACCATAGGCAAACCACTAAATATGTCAATGTTTTAGGCAATTATCTAAGACTTTAAATTGCAGAAAAACTAATGGTCAGTATTGGTAGAAAGAGTTTCACCTAGGAATTCCCAACAACATTAACAAAACAACAAACAGTGACTACCTAGCCTTAATATATCACTATTAAATTTGCAAAACCATTTACAAGTTAACTTATTTGAACTTTATAGCAACCCTGGAATATAGGTATTATTATTATTTTATACTCTTTTTACAGATGAAGAAACTAAAATTAAGAGTTTAAAGGAATTGGGCACCCATGTGTGTCCAAAGGAATATGCCCAATGTGACTATATGGTCCTTTAGCTAGAAATTATTTGAAATAGTATTTGAATTCTGATCTCTGACACCAAAATCTTGGTTTCACTGTGTCACCTACCCTGTTGCCAATATCTCAAACCTATCATTCCATTGACTTTGAATTAGTTATTATTTGCTTTCTTGTCCACTTAGGCTAAATGAATCTTTTTAATTATAACAGTTATAATACTCAACAGTTTTTTTCCCTATTGAGTTAAATTTTTATTTTGCTTTGTCTGAGATCATGATCGCCACCCTTCCTTTGTTTTACTTTAGCTGAGGCACAATATATTCAACTCTAGCCCCATACTTTACTCTGTATGTCTCCCTACTTTAAATGTATTTCTTATAGAAAGCATATTGAGATTCTAGTTTTTAATACACTATTCTAGCATCTTCTATTTAATAGGTAAGTTCATTCCATTTATATTCCCAATTATTATTACTTTGTATTTCTCTTCATTTTATTTCCCCTTGTTAGGCCCTGGTTCTCTCTTTGAAGCTTTTCACTCTTCACAAATGTTTTGCTTCTGATCACTGCCTGCCCCACTGTTCCTTTTTTCTGTACCTCCTCTTAGTCCCTCTTCCCTCCCATATTCATTTTCAGTTAAGGTTATTATATAGAGATAACTGAATTTAGATATTATTCTTATTTTGAGCTAATTCTAATCAGAGTACAATTCAGACAGAGTTGCCTCCCCATATTTTCTTCCATTGTACAGTCTTATACACCTATTCCTGTGAGATAATTTACCCCCTTCTATTTCTGATTATCTTTTCTGCCAGTGTGTTCCTCTTTTCTGTTCCCTGACTTTAAAAATATTATCCCATTATAATTACTTTAAAAGTTATAAAACTCTTAAATATCTTAAGTACTGTCAATATCTTGGGTACTTCAAATAGATTAATTGTTTTTAGAATATTAGATATCTTAAATATCTTTTTATTTTCCCATGAAGGTATTTAATCATTTTAACCTAATTGAATTTCTTAAGTTTAAAAATTTTGTTTACATTTTAATTTACTTGAATGTTTAATTTGATTCTCAAATTTTCTTTTTGGTTCTGGTATTTTTGTCAGGAATTCCTGGAAGTTTTCTAATTAAAGTCAATTTTTCACCCAGTAGAGTTATTCTTAATTTTGCTGTATATATGATTCTTAGTGGTAATCCTAGAACCCTTGCCTTTGGAAATATCATAGTCCATAGCTTTCAGTCCTCTAATTTGAAGCTTCCAAGTCTTGTGCAATTCCATCTGTAGCTACAAGATATTTGAATTGTTTTCTTATGGCTGGATATAGTACTTTTTCCTTGACATGGGAGTTTTGATATTTTTCTATCATAGACCTGAAAAGTGTTAGATTTGGAATTTCTTTCAGGAGGTGATTGGTGGATTCTTTCAATTTCTATTTTTCCCTCTTGTTCAAAGATATCAAGGCAGTTAGAAACTCTGATGATATAATATGGTGTCCATACTTTTGTATTTTATCATGGCTTTCACGTATTACAATGATTCTTAAATTAGCTTTCCTTCATCTGTTCTTCATGACAGTTGTTTTAACTGAGACATTTCGGGTTTTCTTCAATTTTATCTTCCTTTTGTATTTATTTTTTTCTGTTTCCTGCTATCTTATGGAGTCTGGATTCCATTTGTACAATTCTAATTTGTTAGGAGTTAATTTCTTCCTTTTCCATTTGGCAAATTCTACTCTTTAAAGAGCTGTTTTTCTCAGTGATTTTTTAAATTACATTTCCATTTGCCCCTATTTTAGTCTTTATAGATATATTTTATTCATTGATTTTTTGAAAAAAGTTGTTGACTCAATCATTTGTTTTATTATTTGATTTCAAAGCTTCTTTTACACTTTTTCCAGGAATTATTTTGTGCCCTGACACTCTCACTCTTGCTTCTGAGGATTCACATCTTGCCATTTTGGCATCCTTGTTCTTTATTGTGTTTGTTTTCTTATCTTCTCTGTCACTAAAATACTTCTCCAAGGTCATGTTTTTCTATTCCTTTTGTTCATTTTTCCAGTTTATTTTTTACCATGACTTTGTCCATATGTTGAAATTCTGTTTTGTTTCTGGGGTACAGAGAATACTTTTTCAGACTCAGAGTCTTGTCTCTTATGGTTTTGAGGTAGGTCCTAGTGCCTTTGGGTTCTGGAGTGTGCATTTTAAGGTTGGGGGGTTGGCTTTGATGGCTCACTATAGGAGGCTTAGAGCTATTTTATGTAGCTGGATTCCATTTCCCTTCTGCCAGTTCTTCAATCTACCTGTTCTCCTAATGTCACACATGCTGGACTCAGCTCATCTCTTCTCACAACAATGAGATGGGCCTCTATTACTTTTCTTCATTTCAAAGCTTCTTATGTTTGTGTGGATGTTTGGAGATGGGTTTGGGCAATATTGGAGTATGCCTCACTCTACCATCTCAGATTCCTAAAACTGGAAGTAATGGCCAGAGTTATATATTTCTGTATCTTTTAATTGGCTGTGTTCTGGAAACTCTCCTATTACTTCCACTTTCATTTCATTTTGTTATTTGTCCATGAGGAACCTCAATGTTTTCAGGTATTTGGATGCCCAGAGAATTCTGTAGCATGAGACAGTAGAAAATCATGGTATTTTGACTCAAAGAAAATAAGTTTTGATCCTGATTTGGTAATTCAGTCCTTGTATGACTTGGGATAATTTGCATCACATTCCTATGAATATGTTGTATTATCCAGAAAAAAAGAGTAATTTGATTTTGATATGTATAACACAAGAGATAATAGAGATGACTAGAGGTTATAAGAATAAAATAGTAAACATTTCTGGTCTAAAAGAACAGTGGGTTTCAAAGGACCTTTAGATTAATTAGACCAAACTGTTCATTTAGTGATGAAGCAATTAATTGATTCACAGCTATTTCAAAGAAGTGAAATACCTTGGCCACATTCATTTAATATCAGAAAAGGGATCAGTTTCCTTCTTTTTCCAGTGTTTTTATTCTTGTTCTTTCTTTTTCTTGTTCTTATTGGTAGTCTTCAACTCTGCTTTTTCTTATCATTGTATCACTGTGCCATGGATAGAAAAATATCCAAGTGGATGAGATTCCTTATGTATTCTACATATTTTCCTTTAATTGCCACCTTCTTCTTTTCCATCTAAATAATATCTCTTTGGAAATATATATCAGATTGGAGGACTTCATATACTTGATTTTCTGGACTTTCCAGATGAAATGGCCATTCCTCCTTCCTTTAGGTAGAGTCTAAGACTTATGCATCTTGCTTGCTTCCCTTTCCAAACCTAATCAATGCTTTCTACACACCCCAATCAGATGCTTATTAATTACCTTGCAAAAGACTCTGATAACTAATAAGAGATAAGGTTATGAATGGAGAGTAATGGTTTCATCTGTCAATTTTTTCTCAATAACATTTGCATTTTTAGATATTACCAATTCATTGCCCTTCAATATGGGAGGTAGGATTATACAATGGAAATATCATTAGATCTTTAGTCAGAGTAAGTGGTTTAAAATCCCACTTTTATTACTGTCTGTGTAATATTAATCAAGTAACTTGGTGTCTATGAACTTTAGTTTTATACTCTAGGATTTCTGGTATCATTTATATTTATCTACATAGTTATCTACATATATATATATATATATATATATAATGTATACTTCATTCAAGACTCTGTATGCTAGCTATTCAGTGATAAAAAAAGATGAGACTGATACAAGATCTTCCCTCAAGTACGTACCATTAAGTGAGATTAAGAACATAATTCAGTAGGGTGTAAGATAAATTCTTGGAAGAGCAGCTATAATTTCTTGAATGGCATAGCATCTGAATTGGAATTTGAAATTACCACAATAATAATAGTACTTTAATACATACATTAATATAGTCATTTAGTATTTGAAAAAGGTTTTTTTATTTTTTGATCTTCAAAACAATCTTCCAAAAAATTATATTATTATTTCAATTTTGTAGACAAGGAACCTGAAGCAGAGAGAGACTTAGTGATTTTCCCAGGGGTAAACAACTAGCATTTAGCTGAGGCAAGGTAAGACACAATCAAATATTCTAGCCACTACACCATTTAGCTGCATTGGAGGAATTCATGCCAATAAGATGTGTAGACCATCCAACAATTATGATTCTTCTTTAAAAAAAGGGAGATATTTCAACAGATGAAATTAAGCATCTATATATTCCAACAGAGGAATAGTGCCATGAAAGGCTAGGAAATGGCTTGAGGGCTAGATGAGAAGGTGGGAGTGAATGTTTTCTAGCTTAAAATATATCTATTTAGAGCAATAGTGTGAAAATAAAACTAGATTATTAAATTGGAGACTGATTGTGGAGGACTTTTAATGCCAGTCAGTTCATTCAGGAGACAATGAGAATCCACTATATGTTTCTGAATAGTGGTGGGATGTGTGATTGTGTGATTTTTATACTTCTTTAAGAAGTTGAAATGGATCGGTCTGTGGAGGGCAATTTGGAAAGGGTGAAAACAAGAGGAAAGGGAAATGTGTTTGAAGATTAAGCAAAGAGTTAGCATGAGAGGAGATGAGGGGCTTAACTACAGGGCTTGTGGTATTATGCCTTACCACAGATAATTGATGAATGGTAGAGAATTTTAGGCTAGTTGGCCAATAAGAAGATATTTTTGAGCAGACTTTTTGACAACATTTCCATACAACAATTGATATGGATACATCCCTTCTGTGTTCTTTAGCTATCTTTCCTCTTCAACATTTTAGAAAGAAATTATCTTCAAGACGTACTTTCAGTTGGAAAACTTGCATGATGTTTGTGTTATAGATGACACTAATACCTTTTTGTCCATTAATTCTGTCTATGAAATACTTTGAAATTCTAGAAGGTCTTACAAGTGACTTAGAATATGGTATCATTTCACAAAATTATATTTCTCTATCTAAATTGTCTTTGTTTGTATGTATGTATTTTAAAGATGTGGTTATGCAATTTATTCACTTTCCCACTAAAATTTCTGGGAATAACATAAGCAATGTGTGTAATTGGCATATAGTTGTATAGCTGCTAAGAAGTTGGATGTGTCCTTGGAATTCATTATCTAGAAATGGAGGCAGAATGGAATGAGGTGACCATAGGACTTGGAGTCAGAAGACTTGTTTCAGCTATTTACTAGTGTTTCCTTTGGCAAATCATTTCACCTATCTAAGGCCCAGTTGTTGTTGGTTTTTAATCTGTAATTTGAGAGAATAGAAAGTGACAACCTTGAAAGTCGGCTGCATGATAATATTTTATATACTGAAGGTTCTGACTTATGCTAATTTATCCATTTCTTCACTAGTAATCCCTCAAGGCCAAGAGCAGACATTTACAAGAGAACTGGCCAGTGGCCATGACTCAAAGGTCTTTTCTCAGCAAAGCTAACAGGCCCACCTGGGCACTGCACTTGTGACCTTGATCCCCTGAATGCTTACTTAGCAGTCTCTGACTAGCTGCTTGTACTAGACTGAAACCAGTGGGGAGTCTGCTTTTGAATTTGATTTTAACAGTTACTTTTTTACAACTTGATGAGAAAAGTTGTTTAAGCTCTTTATGTCAGAAGAATCCAGAAGCTTCACATTTCTCTTCAGTCTATTTTGATGATAATTTTCACACATATCCTTTCAAAATTGAGTTTAGAAATATCTTCTACAACCTATCTTTCTACATCAAAATTTTTCTTCAACAGTCAGTTAAAAAAAAGATTAAGATATGCTAGGTGCTGTACTTGTGGCTAGAAATATGAAGAAAAATGAAAAAACATTACCTGCCTTCAAGAAATTTATATTGATTGGGAGTGATACGATGTTATTATTGAAAAATGAATAAAAACTAAATTGAAGAAGAAGAAGGAATAATTAATTTAGGGCATATTAGCAAAGGATTTTTGGAAGGAGGTGGTATCTCAGCTGAATTTTGAAGGAAAATAAAACTTCTGATTTGAGATATTTCTTGGTTACTTTTCTTAGATTAGAGACCTTAAAAAACCCAAAAATATGTGAAAAAAGATACACAATTGAAGTCCCTGCTGGGTCCTGGAGCTTCTAGTTTTCTATTGTTATTTTAAATGATCATTATACTATTTAATTTCTAATATGTGATAAAGTTGATAATTCATAAATAAAACTACTTTGAACCAATAACAGGCAATGAAAACTGCTTAAGGAGCAAAACCAGTAATATATCCTCCATTATCTGGCATTCCAGTAATATAAATAATGAAATTATATCTAAAGTACATAATAATATTCATGAGATATTTAAATATATTCCAGCTACACTAAACTTGAAGAACATAGATTAAAATATCATTTGATATGAATGAATTAAATTTAAAAATCAAGAAAGGTTTTGAACATGATTTGCAGTAAATAACTATTAAAATTGTCTCAAAATGGAAAAAAATATTAAAAAAATGAACCTGAGGTTAGAGTCCTCAGTTATTCCTGACTTATTCCAACATGCTCTCTATGTCGCTTGAATGCCATCTTATACATTTACTTTAAATTGAATTTGAATTCCATTATAGCTATCATATCTTTCACAAATATTTTTGTACTTATGAACTAATTTTTTGAACATTTCTTGTGTCCTTAGATCTTTATTCTTTAATTTCCCATGTAGTCTGGATTGGATTTAATTGCACATGTTTTTAAATTTTGTATTGATATATTTTGTTTTTTATATCACCTTTATTTAATTATTTATGCTTATATGTGTATCTTCTGTCTACCTAGTAAACCAATCTCCTTTGTTAAAAAGAGGGAAAAAATTAAAAGTTGAGAAAATATGTTTAGCAAAATTAAACATACCACCAAAAGGAGGTTTCACCTAAGAATTTTTAGTTCATGGATTTTACAATTTCTCAAGTGAACCCTCCTTTTCTTGCAGAGGTGTGGCAATATGGATTTGGAATGTCACATATATTGTCATGTTGGATTAATATTTAGTTTTGTTGTCAGAATACAATTAGAAAGTTGAGTTAGGAGATCATTACACCAATGAGAATAAAACATTTCTATAAAATCTTAGATATTTTCAAAGCATTTTGTATATTCTCTCTCATTTGATCCTAAAAACAAATAAAGGGGTTTATTTTTACTAGTGTTATGATTTTGAGTAGTTGGTATTAGCCTTAAAGGAAGACAGACATAAAGATATTAAAATTGCTTAAAGGAAGACTGAGTGGACAGAATTATTGAGACGGGAGAGGGCAGGTTGAGAAAAAAAAACCATGAATAATAACGCAGCTTAACTAAAACAGATGTATATGAAAGAAAATATTTCAAAATAAAGCTGAACACAAAGGTTGGAACCAGACCACAGAGGGCTTTTAATGCAACAGTCAGTGGTTATTCTGCACCAAGAAACCAAATGGCCGACAATGAACTTTTTTAGATGAATGACATCATAATATTGAGTTATTAAGAGACTTGCTAGCATTCTGACATGGACGAGCAAATAGACTGCAATTAAGATCTCTAATTAGGAGATCATTACAATATCAAAAGTGATAATGATGGCTAACATTTATGTCTGTGATTTGCAAAGCACTTTGTATAGAAGTTCTTATTTGATTCTCAAAATGATTGAATAAGGTACTATTATTATCTTCAATTTACAAATGAAATTGAGAAAGTTAAATGTTTTGCCCAGGGTCACAGGGTTAGTAAGTATATGAACCTTGGTTTAAAATCCTGATCTTCCTCTATCCAGGCCCACTATCTGTTAGGAAATAGCTAGTGGGCATTGTGGTTAGAGTACTGGACTTGGAGTGAGAGGGATGGGGATTCAAATCTTGATTCAGATGCTCAATAGCTATGTGACTTTGATCAAGTCACTTAATTGGTATCAGCCTCAGTTTACTCATATGTAAAATAGATATAATAGTAGCACCTACCTCCCTGGATTGTTGTAAAGATCAATAGAGATACTAATTTTAAGTGCATTGCACAAATTATTTAAAACATATGAAGACAGTCTTTAGATGAAGAAATCAAAGCCATTGGTAATCATGAAAAAATTGTCTAAATCACTCAATCAGGGAAATGCAAATTAAAACAACTCTGAGGTACCACCTCACATCTATTTGATTAGCTAATATAACTTAAAAGGAAAATGATAAATGTTGGAGGGAATGTAAGGTAAATAGAGACACTAAAACACTGTTGGGAGAACTGTGAACTGATACTACCATTTTGGGGAGCAATTTGGAAGCATGCCGAGAGTGCCATAAAGCTAATATCTGGAATGTACTTGCTTGTAGAACCCCTATTTTACCATATGCTATAATAATAGTATATTTTCTCATAAGCATAGACAAGAATAAATTATAGCCTTGATTAGATTGTGTGAGTAAAGAGGAATAAGCATTTTATCATATATGTTGAATTTTTAAAATTTAATATTGAAAGTATGATGTAGTATGTGACTATAAAGAAATGGGATTATTTCTTTTCATTTTTTTCCAACCTTTGTTTTTTAAGGAGATATAGCAAATTTTTATTAGAGTGAGGTGATGAATGAGGAAAAGCTTTATAAGATGAATGAGGAAAAAGTGTTATAATGGAATGGGGGAGTGAGATGGGGTATTAATTTTAGGATATTTAAGAAATAAAATTTGATAGCATCATAGGATGAACAAAAAATAATGATTTGTAATGAGCCTAGAAAGGTAGGTTGTGACCCGAATGTTAAGAGCTTTAAATTCCTAAGAGGAGTTTTTCTCTGATACTAGAAGCATTTGAGAATCCCTGCCTTTTATTGAGAAAGAGGGTGATATAGTCAGAATTGGACTTTGGGAAGTTTTGCAGATTTGTGGAAAAATGATTAAAGATGGGGAATTCATAGGACCAGTAAATTCAATTAAGAGATCATAGCAGTAACATGGGAAAGGGAATAAAGACCTAGTTAATAATAATGGCTGTGAGAATGGAGAGAAGGGATTGCAAAATATTCTGTGGAAATAGAAAGGACTGGATTTGGCAAATTATTGGACTAAGTTAACATGTAGAGATGTTGCACAAACCCAGGCAACCTAGCATAGATACTTTCTTCATCTGTATTTACTTAAAATGATTTAATCTCACAGCCTCTACTCTTATATCTCCTTTCATTAGGAAGCCAGAGAAAATGATTATTTAAAATCAAAGGCATTTATTGAAAAACTCTAATGAGATAAGTAGCATTATAACAATTTCCCCATTTACAGTCAACATACTTGAACATGAGAATACACAGCATCAGTTGGAAGAATGGATGCATAATAGCTATGCATGGAAAAATGAGAGGCTAGGATACATAAATCAAGAGATAAATCACAACTACAATACTTCAAAAAAAACCTGTGCCTCTTTGGTGATGTCATTGTAATTCTTTCATCAAGATTATATTACATGTCAGGTAATCTATGACTAGACTGCATCCTTTGCCAGATGTAACTCCCTGTGGGTCTCTCATGATTATTCCTGAACTATATTTCAGTGATATTGAGTCATTACTGGTCAGTGTTTTGCTGTATATATAGTTATGGAAGTTTGCTTTAACCTAAGTGTCAGCTAAGATGCTACATTGTCTTTAAGAGGGAGAATAGTTTTTGTTTTTGTTTGTTTAGTTTTAGAAATCAGAAGATTAAACTTTAGTTCTCTTAGTGGGGTTGACCTATAACATACTCAGTAATAGATTGAAAGGAGGAGTGATTTTAGTTTCTGTGGAATATAGAGAGTTTTCCATTCTCAGAGTCTTGGCTATGATATGATAGATTTTCTTCTTTGTGAAAATAAGTTTTCTTACCACTCAGTTAAATAGACACTCAGCTAAATGTCAACCATAGTCATTGGATTTTACTTTTAATATTCTTTTCTACTGTGGGCAATGGTATTGCCCTAAGTTTTTATGTGATTTGGAGTTAGAAGTCCCTTAAGATGCTTGCTTAACTATTAATTTGCAATAGCTCTTTGGAATGATTTTAAGTGACAGATCTCTTTTGTTTAGCCCTGATTATATTTATATCCTATCATACAAATAAACAGAATAGGAAAAGAAAAGAACAGCAACAAACTAACAAGGAAATCTTGGAGGTATTGCTTCCTTCTCAAAACTTAGTTCCAAATAACTTCCTTTATATATTTGTAAGGGGCATTGTGTTTTAGTGTGTACAATGAAAATTACAGATGTGAATGTGAATCTAACTAGGGTCTAAATGTGACTCACAGGAAAGTAAGACTAAACCGTCTCTGGCATAGTAAGGAAAGCAGGGATTGAGACCAGAGTTTAGTCAGTTAGCTCCTCTTATTAAGAGGGGGTATCATACTATAATTATATCTAACTTTTCCATTAAACATTATTAGTCTAATGGATTTAATTTTTCCTAATGACTATTTCTTAATGGGGAAAAAGGGTAGCAAGTATTGTATCCAATGCTTTACTTTCTACCAGACATCAGTTCCACAATGAACACACATGACAAAGAGCAATGAAAACCATTTATCCAAGTCAATAACAAAACAAAAATCAGAGAAAGTATACATAAGGTTAAATGCTATAAGTAAAAATTATTGTGGAGGCTTATTACCAGATTTATGAGCATTTATTAGTAAAGAAAAGGAGAGAAAAAAGTGTTTGTCTTTCTAATTTTAGATGAAAATTCAATCCTCCATTGCAATTCAGGCTCTTAAACTTGGTTTGTCATAGAGCAAGAAATAAGATAAAAGTTTAGAGAGAGACAAAGCCCAGAGAGTCAGATAGTTCAAGAGACTAGTCCAGAGAAAACAAAGCTCTCAGCGTCTCATATTGGCTTTACAAAATGCTGGCTCCTCCCACCCCTGATCATGGGCCAATGACTTTCAAAGTCTGTGACATTATGCCAGCTCCAAGATGCTGGCTTTGCTGTCAGAAAAATGAGTCTGATTTCTGTGTTGATCCACTGAGGTGAGTCTTCCAATATTGGATTAAGTTAGAAGTCTCCTAGATAATTTTAGTTCATGCAAATGTATATCAGACAATGCAAAATAATTCAGCTAGAAAAAGGGAGAGTGAGAGAATTTTATCTTATCTGAAGGAAAACTCCCTTAAATGTTCAGTAAATTTTTGTACCTCTTTTTCCATTTGACCAATCTCTTTAGTTTACTGTGCTTCTTTTACCATTTAGCCAGTTATGATAGATAAGCTGATACTTCCTTTCATATTTCTTGTGCCTTTTTCTCCAAGCTGACTTCTTAACAATTTTCTGAGATAATTTCCATTTCTTTTCCCAATTTTTCCTCTATCTCTCTTATTGAACTTCTAAAATTTTTTCATGAACTCCAAGACTTCTTATTAGATTTTTATTCAATTCATATTTTTCTTTGACACTTTGGGTATAGTTGCTTTGACATCAGTTTCCTCTGGTTTTTGTTCTTGACCTTCCTTTTCACCAACAGTTTTTATGTTTAGGTTCCTTTTTTGTTTGCTCATTTTTGCATCCTATTTCTGAAGTTATACTTTTATGTTAAAGTTGTTCTTTGCTTCTGTGATGGAGAGGCCATTATACCAAGTCTCAGGTCTTTTGAAAGTGTTGCTGTCTTTGGAGCTAGCTATTCAGTAGAGGAGTCTATAGGGTTTTGGTACTTACAAGGTGATATGATGCCATGATCTAAGAAGTGGTCTGGTTACTGCTCTCCTGGTCTGTCCTCTAGTCTTTGTTCAGGAAAGGACCTCATTCCCCTGAATCCATCTTTGCTAGTACTCCTTTTAAATATGGGATTCTTGCCACCTCTCCTACTTTCTTGCAGACACAATTATTAATGCTCTTATCTGTACTGGAATTACCCTCCTATGAGCAACCATAAGCACTCCTCTTTACCCTGGAATTTCAATCAAGGTTTATGATCCTCTATGGCCACAAGTGTCATCACTCTTTTTGGCCTTGTTACTGGGACCTGGAACTATGTGTTGGTAATTCAATAGGAGCATGAACCCACCCACCAGTAAAGGGTACACAGTCCTGTCCTTTTTGACACACTCATCCAAACCCTGAAGCTATCCTTGGTCTGAGAGATCCCAAACATGCTGCTGCCACCTAGAATCATGCTGCTGGCATAAGGCCTCTGCTGTATTTCTTTTGCACTCAAGACCCATCCACCAACCTGATGAAATATCTTTCCTACTGACTGTGTAAGTCATATTGGGTAGCAAAATTGTTTCAACCTTTTGTTGGTCCTACCACTCCAGAATTAAAAATTGAGTATTATTTTAGAGTTGTTTGCAAGAGAATTTGGGAAAAAACTTGGCTGAATGTGCTTTTCTACTGTGGCATATTGGCTCCACCCAACCTTTTCTTTGTTAAAGAAGAGGGCTCCAAAAGAATAAAGAAAGAAGAATGAACTATATGTATGAAAATGTTATAACAATTCTTTCTATGGCAGAAAGAAGTAGAAACTAAAAAGGATGCCTATCAATTGTAGTAAGTGAATTTAATGAATACTATTATGCCATAAGAAGTGAGAATAAGAATGATTTCAGAAAATCTAGAGAAGTCTTGTTTGAACTGATACAGATTAAAAGGAATAGAACCAGGAAAACAATTTGTACAATAACAACAAATGTAAAGATAAACAGGTTTGAAGACCTTGACAACTCTGTCAACATTGTGAATAATCACAATTAAAATGGACATGATGAATCATCATTTTACCCACCACTGGACAAAGAAGTGATGGATCTGGGCATCAGAATGAGAGATGATTTATACAAGGTCAGTGTGGTAATCTATTAAGCTTAAGTATGCTTATTCTTGAAAAGGTTTTATTTTACTTGTTTTTCCAATGTGAGATGAGGGAAAAATGGGTTTTTGATAGGAAAAAATAATAAATTCTTAAAAGAGAGAGCTCCTTGAAGGAGAGGAGTATAAGGATAAATCTTTTTATTTTAAAAGGCAAAGATAATTTTAAACAAGTAAATAATAAATTATATTACCAAGATCTACCGTGAGGTGAGAAAGAAGAAAAATGAAATTAATCATTTCAAAAATATAAATGTTAACACTAATTTTTGAAGTGCTAGGTGAATAAAGAAAACAATAAACTCATGATTTATTAATTGTTGCATTATTCAACTTTTTGTTTCAAAATGAACCATTTGATTAAATTTATTATGCTATAGAGTTATTTAAAATAGTCTTTATTTTCTTTCATGCAATCAAATTTTATGATACAATTTTCAAAGAAGAATGCAACCCACAGTTTCAATTTTTTTTTTACATATCCATTCTATAATTGCATCAATCACTGAAACCTGCTTGACATAGTGAAAAGGGAGACAAAATAAATTGATTCTCCTTGTCAAATGGTAAACAACAAAGGGGCCTTACAATGTCATCTGAAGTAATTTTAAAACTGTCACTTGGTGAAAGCTTAAAAATGAGGCTATAATTACTATGACAATGTCAAGAAAGGAGCCATAAACTGTCAAGATAAAACTGTATGACATATGTTGTAATTGATTGCAACAACATTGTATGTTCTGGTAACAGGTTATTGACTCATTCACAGTCTTGGGATGAAGAGTTTTGTGTTGAGTTAAGAGAGGTAATGGAGATATTACCCTGATAGACAAATGGGCAAGTTATTCTTCTTCAGCAGAGTCCACTGAATTTAGGACTGCATTTTTATTCATTCCAAATGATATTTTCTATTTAGTAAACTCTATGTCCACCGAAATTAATTTTGTAGCAAAATATTAGTAAATAAGAATCAAAACTAATACCAAATTTCCTTAAAGTGGTAAAAATGTACCCTATCAAAGTAATCAATATGACTATTTCCTGATAGATAAATATATTACAGCAAACATTTTTCAATAAACAGAATGAACAATTTTATGAGATCATTATCTACTTTAAGACTTTAATTTCATAACTGAAACTATATTAAATATAATTCAATTTAATTATGTTCTGCCATGTAACATTTTATTATAGGTTATGTAGGAATTTAGTTTGTCAATATGAAAAGAAAATTAGTTCTGGTAACACAATATTTATTAGGTAACAGCATGGAAACATAAAATTATAATCCAACATTCTTTACTACTTCAATCTTATGGTGTAAGTAAAACTTATTTTCCCTAGAATTTCAAATACCCAATTTCAAATTTTCAAATTCTTGTAGTAGGGCTGCTCCTTTCTGGATCTTCTCCATCTGTTTACCACCAGCTGCTTGTTTTTCCAGTTGTTCAAATGCTTTCAGTTTCTTTTTCAGGTTCTTGATCTTTTTTTTTTCTATGTCTGGGTCTCCTGTTGTTGGCAGAGAGACAACATTTAGTGGAATGCTCTATTGCTGAGCTGAGTTATGGATCAAATCTTGACCACTTTCACTTCTTGCCTTCTGTTTTGCAGCTTTCTTTGCCTCATGCTTTCTCTGATTTTTAAGAGCTGTTTTAGATAATGACTTGTCATTTCCTGAATGTTTCATATTCTGTAGTGGCTCCCCCTCATGCAGTTTGGAACTAGTTATAGGTTTATTACTTAAGGCTGGTGGTCTGTAAGCTTCTGCAACCTTAGGCTTCTTCTCTGGCACTTCACTTGGTAGTACTTGGTAAGTTACTGCTTTTGCTGGAAATATTCCATCTAAAATTGCCTGCCAAGACACTTGTTATATTTCTCCATTTGATGGGACATCATACTTGTGTAGAATTGAGCCAGTGTAATGCCAAATCTTGTATCCATTACTAACACGTATCCTTGGAGCACATGTAGCAGTTACAATATGTTCTCCATCTGGACACCAGACAAAGTACAATGAATCTGAAGCCACTGGTTTGGAAATAAGTTTGTAGTTTTAACATCCCACACTTCCATCTATCCCCTGAGATTTACAAACCCAGAAAGTACTAATATATGTCTGTGCAGGCTGTAGTAGTCTCCATTTTGAGAAGCAGTACCAAAGTTAAACACAAAATCATATTTCAAATAGAAAATTGTGGCATTGCCAGGTATAAAACCATAAATAGCACAAAATTCAGTGGAACTGAAATTCCAGACTACATCATAGATGGGGCTATTTTCTCCACTGATTGCAATGTAATGTAGGGTTTGTTCTCCATAATAAGAAGCTCCTGTCTTGTCGACATTGGTACTAGTAATTAGTAGCATAGCAGTGGCTTTTCTATTCCACAGCATTGTTACCTTATCAGCCTTAAAGAAGTGTTTGTTGACCAGCATGGAATGAGGCCCATTAATATTAGGGTATTGGTATAGCCTCACAAATGATGGGGCTCCCTTGCTGCTGGGAACATAGACAGCCATCTTGAATGGTCCTGGTGATAACACAAAATCACTAATTTTCTGTAAATGAATTTTGTCTGCAATTGTACCAAAGTTGTTGTTTTCAAAGAAGTGAACTTCGTTGTTAACATCTCTAGCAGAAATGCCTTCATCATCTGCCCAACATGGACACAAGTTCCCCATCTTTTTTCTGGATGAAAGACTAAGCATTTTCCAGTTTTCACATCATAAAGTTGTAGATTAAGTACTCCTGATGTGCCTTCTTTAGAAGTTGTGTAAGGCTGCCATATTGCTTATACACTATTTTTTGGTGAAAATTCAAGGCAAACTGCTTTTGGAAGATTGAAGGAATGTAGCAACTCATTGTTAGCAACATTTACAAGATTTACCTTTACTCCATTATGCCAAGCAAACAGGCTTCCATCTTCACTAAAGCCATAGACTTTGCAATTTTTCCCTGATTTCCTTAGAAATACTGTGTTTTCTGTAAAATGTGGTGGTCCATTTACCATGTAAAGCCCCCATGATCCACAGACAGCCAGGAGTGGCATGGAGGGAACCATCTTGTCCTTTGCTTATATAGCTTTTTAAAAATATAAGTTATCATTTCTGGTATTCAAAACAACCCTAGAAATTAGGTAGTCTAAATATTTTTATCCCCACTTCACAAGTAGAAAAAATTGATACCCAGAGAGTAAATGAATGGACACATCTTATATAGCCAGAAGGACATTGTTCTTCCTTCCTTTGGAAGAGTCCCAATGGCATCATTGAGGCAACGTATTGACTCATGTATGGATTACATTTAAGTGAGGTAATTTTGCACATGGTTGTCAACCTCACTCTTTCTTCCAGTCAGGGAAGTCCATTGGCAAGGCAAAAATCAGAATGTCTGGCAATGCTCTTGAATGCAGTAGATGGCCTTGAAATCTTTGATGTCTGATCAAAGTTTATGCACTATAGGATGCCTGCTTCAATATTCCTTTATAGCAGTTCGAGCAAATTGTTCTCATCTGCCCATTCTGTTGGAAATCTTCAAAAGATTGGGATAGATATTCCCCTAACTTGGTTACACTCAATCTCTTTTAGCTTGCCTGCTGAAATAGTTTTACTGGGGTGTGGCTATTGCCCATCTTTCTGCTTTTTGGAGCCCCAGGTGAGAGAGTTGGGTGAAAGTTAGACAGCAAAGATAGAAAAGCAGCCCTGAAAAAGGCCAGGCAAGCCTTAACATTAGCAGCAGTAACCCTCCCTGAATATTTCTTACACCTGTTTAAGTACATAAAGCTTAAGTAACATGCCCAGGGTCACAAGGTCACTATGAAACCCAGTGGTAAACTGACTCATTTTTCCTTACTTGGCAGCAAGTATTCTATTAAAAAAAAACCACAACACCTTTGCATGGAACTATTAGGTATTCAATACAAAATAAACTAGCCTTCAAATTTATGAGCTATCTGAAATATAATCTGATGCAACCATTTTGTTTTTCAGAAACCAAGATGCAGAAATGGGGATTGAGTTGTTCAATTTCACATTGATAACACTTTTTTTTGTTTATGAAAATGAAGAATGGTTATTCTATGCAAACACAGACTGTTCAGAACAAGTAGATACTCAGTGTTTTCTGAGTCCTAAAGGAATGGGGAAGAAAAAAAAATTAAACTTCTAACACATTATTATATATTTCAGTGGGTAAGAGGTGATTAAATGATGATGAACTGAGCCTATGTATGATTTTAATCCCTCAAATTTTATTTCTGTGTAATTGATGTTTTTAAATAGTAAATTATTTCAGAGTCCAAGGACAGTTTAGGGCCTAAATGGTCTGTCTAAAACAAAGTATGTTCCTATTTTAAATTTGTTTTGGCATGTTATCCTATTCTAACTTATGGCTACCTATCATATACAGGAAAAATTGAATATATTTTGCCTATGCAGTGTCAAAATATTCATTTCTTATTTTAACTTAAATATAAGGATCTTATAAGAAGACTCTGAGAGTTTTGAAGAGATGATATGATGTTTCTATTTTCACTTGGATACTGCAACGTGATTGGTGTTTTCAATATACTTGCAGTGTATTTCCAGTTTATGGTAATGTGAATTTCCATTTTAAACCTGTTGGATTTGAAATGCCTATTATTTAAGAGGCTTATATTTGTGCATGTAATATGCATGCAGTAATTGTTCTACCAGATAAGGAAGCTTGAAAGTAGAAATAAAATTCAGAAAATCAGGTTATATTTTTGGAATGAATAGTGAATTAAGACTGATGACCAAGAATAGACTTATGAATCTTTATAATCATCCTTATTAAATCTTTCTCAGAGTAGGAAAACTTGTCCATAATTCAGAAATTTCATTTTTAGAGGAATTAAAATTGAGTCACTTCAGTAGTGTCAAAATGCATATTCCAGATTTTTATTTTGGGGGAAATAGCAAGAAATTCAGTGTTTTGTCCTTGTAAAGATCTAGCAGTGGGCAGACTATAAAGGGCCACTATAGTTACAGATAATGTAATCTGGGTGAACAGTTATCAATGATACCAGTACAATTACATATCCAATTGTCTCTAATGTTTTATATTTCTGTTACTTAGATATGAGTGGAAGAGATCTTTTTTATGAAGCCCATATCATTGCAAAATTAAACTTTTTATCTTTGATTTAGCTTTGGACTGAATATGTCTGTAGAGTTTCACAGCTGTCAGACACCCACTCTCTACTTCCCTCTAGTCTGCAAATATCTGACCTCCAAAATTCACCAGCTCAGAAAAAGATTATGTAGGTATTAAAAGATTTGTTGGTTCCTTCAAAACCTCTATTTCTTCTTCCCACTACAACTATCAGACTTTTAAATAAGGATTTTATAGCTTCTGCAGCTCTCCGACCTATACCCTTTTCTTCTGCCCCCATAATTAGGGAGGGGGACATTGGCCCCATTACATAGAAAAACTACCACAGGAACTGAACCAAGAAGGTCAGCTGCCTGTCCTTCTAGCCTAAACTTATTTTGCTGTATCAGTTGTAGTTAAATTCCATTGCAGTAAATCTTGGATTAAACTACTGTGAGAATTAATGGTTTGCACTTTATATTAAGGGAAAGAAGTCAGTCTGGGCCTAGAATGCTTGGAATTCTGCTAATAAACACACACACACATACCCATTGAGCAAAATGAACCTCTAAAGTCAGAATTTGGCTTGTGCATTTTTTGTTTTTATGTAAGTTTCATAGGAACTATTAGAATGCATATTTTAAATACTGCTTCTTATGTTCCAAAGAATAAAAATTTCAGGACCTCAGGAAATCAATAATCTTCCTGTCTTTACAAAGGACCTCAAATAAAATATGAAATGATATTAATAAAGGGGAGGCTAATGAATTTTCATCAGAAATACAGATAATTCACAGTGGTACAAGAAAAAAAAGCAGAAGCTAATTTAGTAGCTTAATTGGACAACTCAGCAAAAAGACTTAATAGCAGAGAATCTTGTGTGCTCTACTCAAAATATAACTTCATTAATTTTTCAATTAGTAGCTACTCTATGAAGTATCATGATCAATAATTGAGATTAAGCTATACTTTCAAAGTAGATTCAGTGTAAATACCAATTTAACCATGCTGCTGTTCAAAAGACACAAAGGAGAATGCCTGAAACTATGAAATACAATCAAAGTCAAATGCCTGAGAAATATGAGGAAAAAATATTTCAATAGAGTAAATATGGTTAGTAATCAACACTCTCTTCCCAAAAAAATGCAGTGCACATAAAAAAGGAATACGTACCTTAGAAAGCCAAATCACCAACAGTTTGGAGTCTAAAATAATCACTGCCATAAAGGGCTGAAGTATGTTGGCTATTTTCCACCCCAAAATGTCATATTTGATAATTTTTTAGAACACCAAATATGGTGGAAATTGACAGGGGTGCTGAAATAACTTGACTCCATGCCATGTGAGATTCAGAATTTAGACAGGAAAAGAAGAAAATGGGGAAGAGAGTAAGATAGCTCCCTTTAAGTATTTGAGGGTCTGATATGTGGAAAAGGCACTTAACTTGATGTCTTGCCTCAAAGAAAAGAACCAGATGAAATGGGTGGAAGTTAAAAGACTCAAATTTGTGTTCAGAGTCAGGGTTAGGACACCAAAAAAACCACTAACAATGAGAAATGCCCCAAAACACAATTGATTCCCTAAGAGAAATAATAGATTCCTTGTTACTGAAGATCTTCAAGCAGAGACTGCTTGATCACTTGACAGGTACATTAGAGTAGGTATACTTTTTCAGGGATGATTTAAACTAGATGGTGTATGAGAGTCTTCCTAACTCCACAAATCTGTTTATTCATACTTTTTAGTAGACTGCATTATTATGCACATACTATTATTCTCTAGAAATTTCATTTATTTGCTTTCTCCAAATGGATGCTAAGCTTTCCAATGGTAATAACTATGCATTTATTTCATTGTTAATCTCTGTTGTATCTAGGAGAGTGCCATATACTCATCTTTTTCAAAGAGATAAAGGAAAGAGAAAAGTAAAAAAAAAAAATAAAGGGATAAACAAAGAAAGAAATAGAATTGCAGAGGAAGGAAAAAGAAGGGAGGAAGTGAAGAAAGGTGTGTGTGTGTGTGTGTGTGTGTGTGTGTGTGTGTGTGTGTGAATAAACATTTATATATACCTACCAGCTCCCAGACACTGTGTTATATACCTTTTTCAAATATTCTTGCATTTGAAAGAAGGAAAGAAAGAAGGATTGAAGCAGAGAAGAAAGGAAGGGACAGATGGATAGAGATGGAGAAAGGAGGAAGGAAGGATGGTAAAAAAGGTGAAGGGAAAGGATGCAGAGAGAAGGAAAGGAAGGATGTAGGAAAGGAGGTAAGGGAAAGATGAAGAGGGAGAGAAGAAAAGAAGAAAGGGAACGATGTGGCGAGGTAGATAGGGAAGGAAGGAAAGAAATAAAAGAAGGATAGAAAGAGGGGGAAAGGATAGAGAGAGATAGGGGAGGAAGAAGGGGAGGACTAAGGAAAGAAGAGAAAAAGGAAAATTAACTGATTTTGAAGTTATAGTTGATTTTGTTTCTGCCAGAGAGTACTATGAAAGTGTTAGGTATATTTTTTATATATGACTTTTACAACTGTAAAAGTGAACCAGTACATAAAAACCTGGGTGTGAATTTAGGAAGAACTGTGTGTGAAATTCCTTGGCCCAACTCTAATTATCTAACTGTCATTTTATCAGGCAATTCCCTAGGTAAGACTCTTGGGAAGTCAAAGACTTATTGTAATAAGTGTTGGTAAAGAGAGAATTCTCACTCAGAGTTTTGCCCACTGTTGAAATAACATATACTTCATGTAACCTCATATTATATAACTAGACAATAATATTGAATAATACTGTGGTCATTGAAAGTGAATTTAAATAGATTTTGAAAGCATAAAGAAATATATGTATTTATGAAACTGAAACATAAGCCATATGTTTCTAATGCATTACAAAATATTATAGTCCATTTCTATTTCTTTCTAGTAGTGATTTTAAAGGTCATTGGGTAGAAAGTGTTAGTATGCTAATGAAATATATTTCTTAAAACACTAAGATTATCATAAAAGAATCAAGAGTTTGCAAGTCAGATTGAGATAATTAACAAATACCTCAGTAGCAGCTCTAATTAATATTCACAATGGGACTTATTTTGTTAGAAGTGGTTTATTAATAATAATAAAAATGAGAATAGAATTTTAAAAATGTTACTACTGAAGCTGTAAAAGAAACTTGAGAGAGAAAGCAAAGATCTATGCATAAAATCAAGTGATTCATCTTTCATTCTTATGGATTGTCATTCAAAGATTTCCATTCTAGATAGATGTGCTTATTTTTACAAATGAAGGGGAAAGAGCTTTTCACTTTTGAGAGATCTACATGAACTCAATCATTCTGTTGTGGGTGGGAAATACCATGACCAACTGTTATTTCATGAAGAGACAATATTTCCAAGTTAAGAAAGTACTCAAATCATTGTAATAGAGGGTAAATACATAAATAAATATACTTATACATACAATGTGTAATATACAATGAACTCTTTTCTAGGCCACCCTTTGCTAATAAGTAGCTATGTGACTATTCTCTGTAGAGCTCATTTTTCAAAGGTATATTCTTATGATAATGACATATATATAAAATATATATACATGTGTGTGTGAATTTTGTAATGCCATTATTTATCAGAAGACTCAAAATTGCATGTTCCCAAAAAAGCAATATAATTATTCTTGGTGAGTACAAAAAGGATTACAAAATATTACCAACAATGACTTCAGTCAATGATGTGGCTTACAAGATATCACTGAAGACATGTGTAACTGGAAAATGAAGTCGGGTGTTCATTTAATGGTTACAGCAGGAATGAGTGGGGGGAAATGCTGCAAAATATATAATCTTAAAAAGAATTAGGAGAATGGGAGGATTCCAATGCTTCCATTAGAAAGTTTAGGAAAATAAATGATGAAGGGAAAGGTATAAAGTGTGGAGAGATTATGATGAATATTGGTAGATGAAATAAAGAGGGCATATGTATAAAATTGGAAGGGACTTAAGAAGACAACAGATCTAATCCCTTCATTTTACATATGAGGAAACTGAGGTTGCTCAAGGTTAAGTGTCTTTAAAGGGGTAACAGTTAACACATGTCTATCATTATTTGAATTTCATTTTCCATAGGACCAAACCCAGAAGTACAATTCACCAGACAAACTACCTCAATGCAATTGCAGGACTACATAAAGTATATTCACAAGTATGTGTCTAATGATTCAATTTCTTTTCATAATAATATTTTATTTGGGGGAGGGTAGCTGGATAGCTCAGTGGACTGAGAGCCAGACCTACAGAGGGAAGCTCAAAGTTCAGATTTGGCTTTAGACACTTCCCAACTTTGTGACACCAGGCCAAATCACTAAACCCCCATTGCCTAGCTCTTACCACTCCTTCTAAACTTAGAACAAATATACAATATTGATTCTAAGATGGAAGGTAAAGGTTTAAATATATATATATATATATATATATATATATTTACTTTTCCTCAATTAAATGGAAAATAATTTTAATACTAAAACAATTGAATTTAAAATTATTTCTGTCCCTCCTACCCCACCTGCCCTCCTTCTTCCCTGAGACAATTAGTAAAACTGACATAAATTTTATATGTGCAATCATATCAAAACATTACCCTCATTGTTATTTTATGGAAGAAAACTCAAACAAAAACACATGAATGAATTAAGAAAGTAAAATATAGTATATTTTGGTTTTTATTCAGACACCATCAGTTCTTTCTCTGAAAGCAAATGGTATTTTACATCATGAATCCCTTGAGATTGTCTCAAATCACTGTATTTCTAGGAATAACAAAGCCATTGTATTGATTTAGAATCTTGAACCTGAACCTGAACCCTAGAGACTACATTTCCCACAATCCCCTTTTATTTTTCCTGTTTTGAGTCATTGGTTTCTTTGTTATTCTTTTTCAGTTTTGAAGATGTGGAGTGCTCTCTTCTGGAAGCTCTCTTGGACTGGCTTGGACTGGCTTGGAGGAAGGGAGCGGGTTTTTCTTTTTATGGCATTACTTTTCCTTTGTTCTGAGTCTATTTTAATAAATAGTATTAAAATAATACTTGGAGTATCAGATATTAATTTTAATCTTTACATCATTCAGAGTTACTCATCATATAGTATTGCTGTTAATGTGTACAATGTTCTCCTGGTTCTGTTCACTTTACTTTCCATCAGTTCATGTAAGTCTTTCCAGCTTTTTCTTTTATAAAATTGTCCTGCTTGTCATTTCTTATAACACAATAGTAATTCATTGCAATGAAAAATACCAACTTGTTCAGACATTCTGCAATAGATGGATATTCCCTCAATTTTCAATTCTTTGCCACCACAACATGAGGTGCTATTTTTTTTTTTTGTATAACTAGATCATATTCCCTTTTTAACTATTTTGGGTACAGACTAGTAGTGGCATTGATGAATCAAATGGTATGTGCAGTTTTATGGTCCTTTAGGCATAATTCCAAATTTCTCTGCAGAATGTTGGATCAGTTTACAACTCCACCAATAGTGCATTGGGATCCCAATTTTTCTACATCCTCTTCAACATTTATTTTCCCTTTCTGACATTTTAGCCTATCTAATATGTATGAAATGGAACTTCAGATATTTTTAATTGCATTTCTCTAAGTAAAAATGATTTATTACATTTTTTTCCATGAGACTATAGACAGCTTTGATTGCTTATTCCCAATGCTGGCTGTTTATATTCTTTTATCATTTATCAATTGGAGAATGATGCATTCATCTAAGTTTGATGCAGCACTTTAAAGTTCTTTAAATTATTTCTTTAAAATCTATATTTTCCCTAACTCAAGAGAAATGGTTGGACATTGTCCAGATCTGTGATTACAAAGTGGCATGTAATTTATAGTAAGTAAATTCCCTCCACCAATGTTGTTGTGTAACTACTCTGTAATTTATAATCTTAACAAATTACTTGGGGTAATGTGTGTTTAAGTAATATGTCTAAAGTTAGAGTCAGTACATGTCAGAGGCAGCACTTACACTTCCTGTCTCTAAAACAATTTCTTTATCCATTTTAAAATATTGTCTATTCTTCACACATAGTAGGCCCTTAACCCAGATGTGTTGAATGAATGAAAGTGAGATTTTACTCAATTAATTGCTTCATGATTTAAACTAGTCCAGTGAATAGTTTATAAAGCTGTTCAAGTTAGTATAGAAATATTTCAGAAAATCCATGGGGAGTCAAGATCATAATGTGTGTTTTTAGTGATAAAGAAATAAGACTGTGTTTGGGAATATGAATTTGAGAAGTTCTATCCAAAGATTAATGAAGAATAAAAGCACCCACATCTAGGAATAAAATTAATAAATGGTTCTTTTGCTTCACCAGAAAAGGAATTGAAATAAAGTGATGATAATGACTACAGTGTAATTAGAGAAGGAAATGCAGAAGATCACAGTTATAAAAATGAAAGGACTCGAATAAAACATTTAATAAAAGTTTATATTTTGTGGGATATTTTGCCTGTATTTTAGCTTACCTTTTGGGCATTGAGGAATGAACATACATTATCAATACTAAGGATTCATTATCATTATAAGGATCTAGATGATTTGAAAAATAATAAAACAATAGCCACTCCTAAATATTTCTCCAGTTGTTAGACCATCAATTTGAGGTAAAATACTATGACTTTTTGATTCCCCTGAATAAATGAAAAATGTCACATAGTAATATTTTGGATTTAATAAAAAGGATACCGTGTAATGATAATAAAAGGTACTCTGATGCAGTTGATAGAGCGATGAGTTGGGATCTTGAGTTCCAAACCAGTTTGTGATAAAAGTTTTATGACCCTGAGCAAGTCACTTGTCACTTAATATTTTGGATATTATTTGTAAAATGAATGGGTAGGATGAGATAAGGTCTAAAATTACTTTCAGTATATATATCTATGATCCTATGAAATAAATATTAAATTTACTATAATAGTTCCCTTCAGTATTTGAAGGAATGGGATACTGAAGACATAAATTTTAATTGGAGAGGTAGGGAGAGAGGGTGAACCAGAGTTGGGAGTCTGTGAGAGAGAGAAGACTGAGGTTAGCTGCTTCAAGAAGCATCAATAGATAGGTAAAGGGGCTATAGGAAAGCATTAAAACACAAAGTCAGGAAAGGCAATGTCAAAATTGGGAAAAGTAGGAAAATGAAGCCAACCTTTACATATCCTTGTTCATCTTCAAAGAAAAATAGAATTGATAGAGATAACAAGAATCTATTTTGTCCATCTTCTACAAGCTTATAGTCCTATACTAGTACTATACATAATGCTAGAGTTGTAAATAGAAAATTTTTCAATGCAGGTGAGGCAAGTGGTGGTTTAGAGTGTTGTCTCTCCACAGGATACATATTCTTTGGAAATAATGCAAGCAAAAGAGGTAGCTTTCTTCTCAGAGACAAAGATATTCTTCTGTACCCAAACAGGGTCCAAAGACACCACTGAAGGCTAATAGAGGAACCGGATTTACAAGGACAAGGTTTTCTTTAATATTCAAATTGGTGAGATCGGTTTGAGAAGTAATATAAGCCCTCAAATTGTGCTAAAGAAAAATGAGAAAGCCCATGCAATTAACCTCCTTAACCATTAATAACCTAGGTTAAAGGCCAGATTTTCATCCCTACTATTTATAGGTTTATATAACGCAAATGTCTATTAAATGAATTATAGCATTGACTTGTGATTTTTAAAAATTTTTCTTTTGCTCTGAAGCCTAGTATGAATTTCATAAATCCTTCATCTGGTATAGCAATATCTCCTAAAGAAAAAAATGAAAGAAACACTTTATTTTACTTATATGAAAAACAAAGGAATTTATTTTGGCCAGAATATGAACAGCCTGAAATGATCATACCAAAGACATGTCAAGGCATTGGTACTTTCAGGTACTGAAACATTTTGGTATTAAAAAAATATATAGTCATGGATTGCTATCTGACTTGCTCTTGACTTTTTCCATGGATTATCTTAATCATAGCCAAGATTCAGGTAAAGTAGTATAGCATAGCTTAATCTTCTATTAGCCCTGGAAAATTCTATAGTGTGTGCATTACAAGTTTTTTTTCAGATCTCAAGATTCTGTTCCATAAGATATCATATGCAGGACATACAGACTTCACAAAGAAAAAGAGACGACAGACAGATCAAGAGTTTTGCGGTTTGCTTAGGATCACATCACCACTATAGGTGGGGAGAGGCATGGTAGTATATATAAAAAGTCAACATTGAACCCAAGAAAACCTGGATATATTTCACCTCTGACCATTAGTCAGCAAACATTTATTAAATATTTATTATGAATCTAGCACTCTACATTGGATATTAAAATTCAAGAATATAAACCTGGAAGTAAAATGAATATAAATATTATATAAGTATTCATATAGAACTTACTATGTATCAGGCAGTATGGTAAATATTTTATAAATATTATCTCATTTGATATACACACTGATCCTGAAAGATGAATTCTATTATTATTCTTATTTCATTGTTGTAGAAACTGAGGCAAGTTAAAGTTCAAAAACCTAGTAAAGATCTGAGGTGGGATTTGAACTAAGGTCTTTCTGACTTCAGGCCCATTATTGTATCCAATGTCCTATCTAGTTAATTCTTAATGGGTAGGATCACACATTTAAATTGGGATAATCCCATGTATATGAATAATTACATAAGAATAGTGTAAAAAGAATATTGCTAGACTAGATTTAGTGGGGAAGGAATAGTAGTGTGCATATGAGTGAAAGATTCACTTTGAAAATTGTGTTTTAGCTATATTTATTTTTTTAATTTCATGAATGCATGTCGATATAATTTTTCCTGTTTTATGATATTTTGTGATCCACATTCTTTCCCTCCCTACTACCCCTCCCCTTTCTCCAAGAAGGCAGATAATATGACAAAGGTTATAAATATGTAATTATACAAAACACCTTTCCATGTTCATCAGATTATAAAAGAAGACATAGATCACTTATACTTGAGAAAAATTCAGGGAGGAAATATTGTGAAGAATGGCATGCTTTCATGTGCGTTCAGATTCTGTCAGTTTCTTCTATAGCAGTGCATATGCTTTTACCTCATGAGTCTCTTGGAGTTGTCCTGGGTCCTTGCATTTCTTATAATAGTTAATTCATTTAACAGTTTCTTTATTTCTATTACTGTGTACAATGTTCTGGTTCTGTAATATTTAAAATTGTTGAGGCCATAAACTGTGGCAGTTAAAATAGTGGAAGACTTAAATTGTAGTAGATATAAGAGTGGATGAGTAAATTGTGACCCTAGAAAAAATGTTTTCACTACAGTGTCTTGTTTCAAATCAAACATAAGGTGGTCACCAGGGAAATATTCCCAATTATGAATATACCCAAGTCAACTGGGTTTTATAGAGAATTTAATTAATAATACAATGAAGAATTAAAGAAAGAGAGAAAAAGGAAGTAATGAGAAAGGGATAAGCCAGCCCTGGCCAGTCCTGGCCAACCCAGGCCTAAGCCCTAAGAGAAAAGATCAGTCAGTCCTTAATGACTCATCACAAGATCTGTCCAAGCAAGGATTCTAGTGACACCAGGCCAGCTCCATCTCAACTGACTTCACCAGCTCAATCCTGAATCTGAATCTCCCCGATGTGAATCCGAATGTCCCCGAGAGAGTCCCAAGAGAGACCTTCAAGGCAGCCTTTCCCAGCTGACTGTCCCGAGGAAGACACGAGAGAGACAGAGTCTCCTCAGAGGGAGTTCCAGCCAGAGTCCTCCTCAAGGGGAGTTTCAGCCAGAGACTGTCCAAAGAGCCTGTTTCCAGAGCTCTCTTCCAACAGCCTCCTTAGAGACTGTTTTCCTTTTAAGAGCCTGTCATCTTCTTATATAGAGAATTTTCTCCTATGTCACCTCCCCTAAGTTCTTCCATCTACCAATCACAGTAGACGTTTTTCAAAGGACAGACCATTCTTAGTCCACACCTAAGAAGGTGTAAATTTTTGAGTAATTCACACCAGGAAAGCTCTGAGTAAGTTTCTCAGCTCTTTGTTCCTTGTAAATTCACAAGTTGCTTGACCTTTATAGGTACTTAGCTTAAGAACTTTTTGCCTTATTATAAGTATGGGTTTAAGTATTTTTCATTGTTCAGAAAAGAGTTTACAACTTTATCTTCCCCTATGGCAGACTTAAGTAGGTGAAGTAGAGTTCTCACATTCCTGATCTAAGTAGAGTTCACTGCCCAAATGGGGAGTGATCTTAATCCAATCTTATGAAGTAGGGTCTGGGAATTTTTAAGGTTCACAGTTCTGTTTACTTAGCTTTGCAACACTTCATATAAGCCTTTCCAGGTGTTTTTTTTTTTTTTTTGTGATCATCCTGTTTATCATTTCTTATGACACATGTTATTCCATTAAAATCAGATATCACAACTTGTTCTGCCATTCCCCAATTGATGGACATTCTTTCTGTTTCCAGTTCTTTGCCACTACAAAGAGAGTCACTCTAAGTATTTTTGTACAAATAGGCCCTTTTAACCTATATTTTATTTCTTTGGGAGAGAGACCTAGTAGTATTTAGCTGTATCTTGAAAAAAAAATGGCAGAGTAGAAGCAGGGAAGCTCTAAATGACCGTGAAAATCCTCCAAACAACTTTAAAATAGTGCCACAAAATGAATGCAGGAGTGAAAGAACTAACAAGGAGACAAAGTGAAGCAACTTTTAAGAGAAAAACCTAAAAAGTAGACAGAGAACACCTGGGGCACTGGGGAGGGGGGCACATCCAGCAGGAGGCTGCAGCAAGGAATGAGGAGCAAACCAAAAGCAAGCTGCACCCTTCCCCCACCCCCTCAATCTTCTGTGCCAGGTTCTGAACCAGAGTCCAAGGCAAATACAGACCCTGAGACTCTTCCTGGGCAGATAGAAATACAAGCCAATGCACACTCCTTGAGGTTCCAAGCAAACCTTCAATGGGGTCCAGAATTCCTGTCCAGGGCAGTCTGAGCTGAGGCAGCCTTATCTGTGTGGGCCCAGAACAAAGCCAAGAGTCCCAGCCAAGGCCTGTGCTGAGAACATAGATTCAAGTTGGGAGTAGCTAGTGGACCCCACACTGGGCCCCTTGAGTCCCTCAACAAAGGCTCAAAGGCAGGGCAGTATGCTGTGCACATAGCCTAATCAAACCCAGAGTAAGACCAAAAGCCTACACCCAAATCTGAGGTGAGAATTTCAGCCATCAGTAGTCTCAAGGGTTAATTGAATCAGCAGTGGAAGGAGGCTCTCAGAGTTCCCAGCCTTTAGGCCATTGTATCATCTTGGAAGAACTAAAACTGGCAGAAACCTAGAAATAAAGCCATGAGTAGTGTCAAAGAAGGACTGAAACTTAAGAGGGTACCCTAACCTTCCAGAGACCAGAACCTACCTATTAAAATGTTGGAAAATGAGCAGACAATAAAAAGCCCTTTATCTTAGAGATAGCCTCTTCTTGCTTTGGGTACTTTCTAAGCACTAGGGACCTAAATACAAGAAAAAAAAAAAGACATAAAGGAACTTATGATCTCTAGGATGAAGGCACACAAAAGGAAGCTCAAAAATAGAGGGAAGGAGGCGGTACTTTGTGAGGGAAGATGGTAGAGAAATTAGAGGTGTCCATTTCAAACAAGTGAGAAATAAGGAGCAGTTCTGAGCTCACATCCGTTCTTAAAGGACAAAAAATAGTGATGAAATATTTAAGGCCAAAAGGGGACTTCTTTCCACTCTCCCAGATCTCTCTGAATATTATGATGAGCATAACTTTTTCAGTTCTTTGAATACTGGAAACAGGAGCTCATACATTAGAGATTGTAGACTCTTTTAAAGGGGAAAGTCTACCTCCATGTTCCTCTACCCTCCTGCTCTGACCTTGTCCCTTTTAGGAATGGACTTGAGTCAACCAGAATGGGATCAGTCACTAACTTGGAGGGGTTTTGAGAAAGGCAGTTGAGATGAGTCTCTGAGAAGATCTCTAAAATATTCCTTCTCTCTTCCCCTCTCTAAATATCAGGTTAGAATAGGGGGAAAAAAACAACTCTTTTTTTGATTGTTTACAAATCTTGATTCGTTTCTGACACATTTATTTTTGACTGACCATCATCTTTATCTCATCTGTGTCCATATCCTTATATTTAATTCATCACCTTTATTTCTATCTGAATAGATAGAATTATGTGTAAAGTTACAGAGTGTAGGATTAACACAAAATATGAGAAAACACATAAAACATATAATATGTTGAGAGGTATTCCAAGTCCCTAGATATATTTTTATCTTTTGATTTCTAGGACCTACTATTTAGACTGATACCTTTTTGTTCAGAACCACTTTGATTACATCAACATAGGGAATTCCTAAAGAGAAATCAGCTCATAATATACATCTGATCTATAATTTAAATCTAAAAGAACACAGGGACATTGAGAGGTTAAATTATTTTTCCAGGTTTATTTAACCCTCATATGTCAAAGGCAGGACCCCTTTTCTCTTGCTTCAGTGCTGTTTTTTTTAATCTGCTATTCTGTTTTTTTATCTGTTATTCCATTCTCTTTCTCCCATTTTGTACATAGTAAGTACCTAATGCACATTTTTAAAAACTTTTCAAACTTTGACAAAAATAGCAAAGGAGAAGAAAGGAAATGAGTAAATAAGCATTTATTAGGTACCTACAATGTACCACATACTCTATCATGTGCTTTACAAATACCAACCCATTTGATCCTTGCAATAATCTTGAAAAGGAGTTATTATTTGTTATTCTCATTTTACAGTAGAATAAAGAAACATAAATTAAGGGGCTTGCACAGATTCTCACAGCTTATAGGTGTCTGTGGCTATATTTGAACTCAAATCTTTCTGAATCCAGGTCCAGCAATCTAGGTGTCTACAGGTCTGTTCCCCTGGAGATGAAGTCTGCTTTAATAAGATAATGGACTTACTGAAGTATCAACATTTTCAAGTTTGCAATCTATTTTTACAAAAAACCTTGAGAGGCAAGGCAAATTATTTTCATCTTATGGATAATGAAACTGAAGCCAAGAGAAGGAAATGACTAAAAAATGCTAAAGACTGAAGAAGAAAACTCTGACCTTATGGAACAATTGACATGGAAAAGACCTCAGAGAACATATATTCCAACTCTTCCCTTTTTTTCCTGCTGTGGTTGCCATAAATTTATGCCTCCCAACTCTAACATGTAGCAGGGACAATAACTTTTCAGACTTCTTTATATCCCAGGGTCATTTATGGAAGTACAAAGAATACTTCCCCTTTGAAAGGGCCTTGTTAGCTTCTGGAGGAATTAGAAAGTGCAAAGTAATTAATGATCATAAGATTGGGGAGTACTAGGTTTTACAATATATTGCCATGGTTGCAGAGTGAACCCCTTCACAAGCCTTGACAGCAGTTTCCAAGTACTATGTAGAGACTTCTGGGTAAACACGGCTGCAATCTAGACGCCACACGCTTCCTCTCCCAGGCACTGAATGAAATAGACTACATCTAAGGAGCATAAAAATCACCTTTGGAGGAACAGAAGGACTCCCCAGTACCCCAAAGAGGCAAAGGTTTGTGGGGTTTGAACCAATCTAGGTGATATCAATGAATATTTACAAAAATATAAATTGCCTAGACTAATAGAAGAAGAAATAGATTTCTTAAATAATCCCATATCAGAAAAAGAAATCCAACAGGCCATCAAAGAACTTCCTAAGAAAAATTCCCCAGGGCCTGATGGATTCACCAGTGAATTCTATCAAACATTCAAAGAACAGCTAACTCCAATACTATACAAACTATTTGACATAATAAGCAAAGAGGGAGTTCTACCAAACTCCTTTTATGACACAAACATGGTACTGATTCCAAAGCCAGGGAGGCCAAAAACAGAGAAAGGAAAGTATAGACCAATCTCCCTAATGAATATAGATGCAAAAATCTTACATAGGATACTAGCAAAAAGACTCCAGCAAGTGATCAGAAGAATCATTCACCATGATCAAGTAGGATTCATACCAGGGATTCAGGGCTGGTTCAATATTAGGAAAACCATCCACATAATTGACCACATCAACAAGCAAACCAACAAAAATCACATGATTATTTCAATAGATGCATAAAAAGCCTTTGATAAAATACAACACCCATTCCTATTAAAAACACTGGAAAGTATAGGAATAGAAGGGCCTTTCCTAAAAATAATAAACAGTATGTATCTAAAACCATCAACCAACATCATCTGCAATGGGGATAAACTAAATCCATTCCCATTAAGATCAGGAGTGAAACAAGGATGCCCATCATCACCTTTATTATTTGACATTGTATTAGAAACACTAGCAGTAGCAATTAGAGAAGAAAAAGAAATTGAAGGCATTAAAATAGGCAAGGAGGAGACCAAATTATCACTCTTTGCAGATGACACGATCGTCTACCTAAAGAATCCTAGAGATTCAACCAAAAAGCTAATTGAAACAAAGTACTATGTATACAACTTTATTCACTTACCATCTCTGCTTAGTACTTATCCCAATGATTAGCATAAGGCATGGCAAATAGTGGGTGCTTAATAAATGTTTATTGACTAACTGCTCCACATAATCTCTTTTCCTTATGTAGCATAGCCTTGTGTTCTGTTTTTTTTTTCTCATAAATTTAAACTACTTTCCAATTTTATTGTAAATAACCCACATGGGAAAATGAACTAATATTTGATTCTTATCCCATTTCAAAAGTGATTTTTGTCTTAATAGGAACTCTTTCCTCCTGAGTAGAAAAAAATCATATTCTATAAAAATATATGAAGTAGGGAAAAACACAGGGAAATTAGAATACCAAATATGTTTGAAGTATAAATTCTTCTCTCTTAGATTTTTAGTCATAGAAAACACTTTAATCCATTGTCTTTGAAGACAGTAAAACACACTGGTATTTGTTAGAGGAAATAAGACCTTGGAGATCATGCAACATTGAATGGGTAAGTTTGGAATGAAGGTAAATATTGTATCATTTTATAATTGATATTGGTAATGTCTCAGAATAATATAAAATTTTTCACAATAGGAAATGCTAAAGTATCATTGATTAACAGCTCAGTAATAGAAGAGTCTAATTTACTATGCAAAATGTTCATGAAAGTATTTATAATAATGAAACCAATCACCTGGATCTTGCCTTTAGTAGTCATGGGGACAGATTTGTCTCCTCCATAAATGCTGTTTATTGTATTTACCAAAGTTGCTTTTGTAGTAGTGGTATAGAAAAGGTGTGCTGGTCAAACATATAATCATGGAATACTACATTTCTGAAAGATAAGAAACTTCATGAATCCCATTTCTTCATTTTACAGGTGAAAAAACCGAGATCCATAAATGTAAAGTGACTTCTGCAAGATCATACACTGATTAAATTAGGAATAGAAAATATATCTTATCATTTGCTATCTAGTGTTTGAACTACACATTGTTATGACCTTAAAATTATAATATTATTTTTAGAAACATTTAATATCAACCAAGAACCAATAATTATGTTAAAACTTCTAGTAATGTATTGAATTAATACAGGACAAAATTAAGGAAGTTAAAGGCATAAAATTGCTTGGTCTAATTAAGGGTAGACAACATACAGTGTCTCATACTATCATACAAATAGAATCATGAAGAATACATTAATGCATTGTCTCGTTTGGGTAGTTTTTTGTAAGCTCTGCTACTGATGCCTGATTCTCTCTCCTCTCTCTCTCTCTCTCTCTCTCTCTCTCTCTCTCTCTCTCACTCACTCTAAAAATTCACTCTTTCTCTCTGTCTTTCTCTCTCTCCCCATCTGATTATATACATATATGGAAATATAGTGTATTATATAAAAAATAAATATGAAGTAATTATTGAGGGGGGTCAGGTACTAGGAGCTGAGGTCACGAATAGTTTTAAGATAGCAAAAGACTCAATTTTTTGACAAATAGATAATTAGAAAAATGTGATCAGTTGTTCCATTAAAGACTAAAAGATTCCATGAGAAAGGAATATATCCTAGTCATAATTTTCACACTTTACCTAAAGAACACAATTGCCTTAACAAAGCTCAACTTTGTTTAACCCTCAAAAGAAACTAGCATTTGAAACATGTTAATTTTATTAAAGGTTCATTAACAGGAAAAAATAATTCTCAAGCTCTGAAATTGCACAGAATACACACACATATGTACTGAATGTCAACAATTCTAGCTATTGTCTAATTTTATTGCTTTAATTAAATGAATGTAGGAAATAGGTTGATTCATTTTTAATGTCACTTTACACACACTAATTAATATTTTCCTGAAATTAATTTCCTTCTACTATTATTGTAATCTTATATACCTTAAAAAGAGAACAGTTACCTAAAATATATATGAATTAAATCATATCTATGTCTATAATGCAATTATTAGTTAAATGTTTGCCTCAGTAATGTAAGTTAAAAAAAACCTGAACTGAGAACTATAATAAAGTATTCCATAAGTCTCATTCTCAGATTTAATTTCATACTATTAATTATAATTAAGTCACAAATATTAAAAAAGAACATTTATGTCTTTCAATGTTTCAAGTATGATCAATAACCTGAAATTTATTATTTTAAAGATGAAATGAGATGGTAGTATAAATAGTTAATAAACTATATCCCTTTTATTTGATTAACCAAATAAACAGAAATCTATTTTAATGTATACCAACAGAAACTGAAGCAAATTAAGTAACTTCACCATCCCATTTACCTCATTCACAATAAGAGAATCCAACTATCTCATTTTCATCTCTCTCCTGACCTCCCATCTCAAATCGCTAAATGTCTTTCAGACATCTCATAATGGATATTCAGTAGATATTTGAAACTGATTAAGTCCAAAAAAATAACATCATTTTCTCCTTATCCATATACTTCATCACCTTCCTCCTAGTCCCTTAGGATCACAAATTAGGCATTATCCATAACTACTTACTATCTCTTACATCTATATCCACTCCATTGACAAGACCTATTAACTTCACTTCTGCAACATCTCTCAAAAATTTGACCTTCTTTCTCTGACATTGCCACCACTCTAATTCCGGCTCTTATCACCTCACACTTAAACTATTACAATAGCCTGCTAGTGAGTCTGCCTGCCTCTCCTGACTCAAGCCCATCTTCTAGGTACCAAAGCAAATTTCCTAAAGCACAGGTATAATTATTCCATATAAGCCCCACTAGCACTCTTTGTGCCCAATAAACTCTATTAGCATTTAAAAATTAAAAAAACCTTGATCCTGAGGTACAGAAGCAAGATGACATAGTAGAAGCAAGGAAAGCTCAAACCACAATGAGAATCTTCTCCAAACAACCTTAAAATAGCACTTCAAAATGAATACTGTTGTGAAAAAAAATGAACAAGGGGACTGAGTAAAGCAACTTTGATGCAGATAACAATTTGAATGGTAGACAGAGAGGGTCTGTTTCAGTGGGATAAAAGGGAAGAACAGCCCATGGAGAGCCACATGAACAAATACCAATATAAGCCAGCAGCAAGTCCTCCCATCCCACATGTATAGTTCCAGAATCTGAACCTGGGCCCAAGCCAACTTCAAGACACTTCTCTATGCCAACATCAATACAAACACAAGCACATCCCTTAAACTTCTGAGACCCAGCCCAAGCCTTCAGTGAGACTTGAAGCCCTAATGATATGATATGCCTGGGTGGCCCAGGCCCACAGGGAGATTCTGAGCCCTTGACTAAGCCCAAACTAAGTATCCCAACAGCAGCACAAGGCAATTAGTAAGGCAACTAGCTGCTTTGAGCCCAAGGGAGGCCCAGAGACCTTGACCAAGTCTGCATTGAGGTCTTGAATCCCAGCATGAAGCAGTCTACATGGCACTCCTGTTTTATGTAACCCAAAAGCAAGATCCATAGCCCCAGCCCAAGCTTAAGGCAAAGTTACAAGCCCTATGACAAGGCAGTTTTGTAATCCATATTCTCTCTCCCTCCCACCTTGACAATCTTTGCAAGAAAGCAGGTAATATGATATAACTTGTATGTAAAAACTATGACATTTTGGCCTGAATGCTAAAGAGGTATGCAGAGGCCTCTCTGTGGGCATTCTCACTGTCACCTACCATTGACAACCAGAGTTAGGTACTAGAAAGGCAACAGGACGCAGGAAGAGCTGCTCCTTTCCCCCCTCTTCACTACTCCTCCCTGTCCTTCTGCCCAGTAACCCAATGGAAGCACTTCCTCCCAAGAACAGTACACTGGGGCCTCTCTCCTCCCTCTTTCCACCACTCCTCCCCAGCCCTCAGCCCAGCAGAAGAATAAGGAAGTATGACCATGGAAGATGCTTGAACTGAGCTTTGATGGAAACCTAAAATTCTAAGTAGAGATAGGGGGAAGTGAAAAGAATGAAGGAAATTCAAATATAAAGGAAAAGAGATAGGAGATGAAGTATTATAAATGAGGACCACAATTTGGAAAAAAAAATTTAAGTGAGCTACAAATGTAAAATAAATTTGTTTTTTTCATCATCCTAGATATAATTGGTGAGCCACTGGAGCTCATTGATTGGTGTAAAGAATGAATTTGAGTGGGTAGGCAATATATAGTTGAGATAATTAGAAAAATATTTAAATAACAGCAAATAAAGTCAAGTAGCAAGATACAGAAAGAGAAATTCTATTTAAAAGTATTACAGACAATGTAAAACGTTGTGGAGCTGAACTGCTAAGACAAAAGCATATATTATATGAGTAAAATTTCTAAATATTTTATACACAAATAGATATAAAAATTGAAGAGATATTAATTGCTCATGGCTAGATTGAACCAATATTATAAAAAATCATAATTCTACATAAGTTTATTTATTCAGTGTCATACAAATTAACCTACTAAACACTTATTTCATAGTAAGGAAGAATAGTAACAAAATTTACTTGAAAGAACAAGATGGTGGAATAGAGAATATACTCTCCTAAATTCTGAGCAAAGACCATTTTTCCTTTTCCTAGCAACAGAATTAGAAGTAGCTTCTAAAGCTCTCAATCTAGAAATAGCCAGAATACCTGAAAACTGGTTCAAAAGAGATTATAGAGGACTCCTATTCTGGCTCTGGATGTAGGACCAGATATTATTTGGAATATCCATTGCCTATATTCACTGTTGGGTCATAATTCAAGATTTAAGGTGACCAATTTCAATCACAATAAAGCCTTGAGAAGTAGTATTACTTTTGGACCCAAGAAATCAGAGAATATTAGGAATAGTATCACTCCACATTCCAAGGTAACAGTGTTCCTGAGGAGCAATCTTGATTATAGTCACAAGGGTTCAGGGGTCATTTCTGCATAAGAACTGCAATCAGACAAGAAGAGCATTAACAACATCTCTCTCCAAATCATACCACCTTGTGTATAAGTGCTAAAAAAGAACTACATTTCCTGGGAGCCCACTAACTTCCTGTCATTACATATTTCCAGTAGAAAGGGAATAAATATTCAGTGGGCAGTCCACTCATGTTCTTTGGCATGCAGACAGCACGGTGATGGTGGAGAGTGGGGATTTTGAATATGGCTAATCAGCCATGGGCATGTGGTCTTTATTTTGTATCCTCTTTATTCCTTGATTTCTAATAATCATTTAATGGTAGTAGTCTCTCGGTAAATGAGGATGATGATTGTCTTTGTGTGTTTTTGTGCACAAAGACACTTGTGCATGAAGATTTAAGAGGAAAAGTCGATGCACAGAGACAGTCCAACTCTCTCGGTGTTGGAAGCCTGGGCCCATTGGCACGAAAAGTCTTTACACCTGGAGATTTCCTCAGCTGCATTGGATGGCCGTGTTGTCTTTTGTGCTCCAACACGCCCTAAGCACTCCATAGTGCCTTGCTGCATCGCCATCTCAACTGTTGAACCTTCTTGTTGGTTTCTTCCACCTGTTCCTCTGAAGCAGTCTTCACATGCTGGGTGAGCAAAGCCCTAGTTCACCAGTGTGATATGGAAATCACTTTAAAAGGCTGATATATATTAATTTAAGGTCGCCAAGGAATTCAGCTATGTAATTCCTAAATGAAAACTCAAGTCAGCTGTCAACCTTTTTATGGTGTTTTAATTACAAACAAGAGGAAGAAAAGTATTAGAGGGAAAGAGAGAGGGGGGGAAAAGGGAGAGAAGTAAATAGGGCTTAAATACCCACTCTGCTTAAGCTGAGCCAAAGGCCCAAGGCCCTGGATAGCCAAGGCAAAGAAAAGAGATCAGTGCCTATCACTCATGTGACCAAAATGGAGAACAGTCTGAGAGCTCCTCCACTCCAAGCACCAGACTCCAACCACCTCTCTCCCTCCACCCAGGAAGTCCCCAGAACTCCTGACCTGTCCTCTACCTCACTTCCTGTGTCTCACCTGTGCCAATGGTGGCTCTAACTTAACCCAGGACAGCCCAGAGGTCTGTCCCCTTTGCACATGTCTGTTGAAGGCCATATTCTCAAATAATTAAATCATGAGCTTTGCTGCAGCCCTTCCTAAATCCTGTTTCCCTGAGTAGGGTGGAGATTGTAGTTTCCAAGACCTGATTCTGTTATTCCAAGTATCTCTATTGTTATTGATCAGGAAATACCTAAATCCCATCTTCTAAAGAATAGTTTGAATAGGGTTGAGTAGTTTTGAAATTCACACCAGGGGTCTATGTCTACCTGATGGCTACCCTCACAAGGTTTAGCTGGCTTGTGGAGGTCGTTGCCTGGGGTGTGGCTGCTGCCGCGTGCTAGCAGCTACTAGGAGCCACAAGTGAGAGCTGGGTGTCAGGTGAGGGTCAGAGGCTGGAGAGCTGCCCTAGGAGGGCATGACAAGCCCTCCATACCAAAGATATTACTCCTCCCTGAGTACCCCATACACCCCAATCATTTAATAAATCCCTTAAAATAGAATATTTTTCATTATTGAGATTTTCAATTATACATTCCCACATGATGATTAATGTGGGGGCTAGTCTCCCCAATTTGATAACTTAAGGTAATCAACTTTTAAATTACAATAATTTGGGGCATAAAAGGAAATGATGTCAAGAATATCCTACACAGCAAAACTGAATATAACTCTTCAAGGAAAAACATGATATTTGATGAAATAGAGGACATTAAAGCATTCCTAATGAAAAGACCAAAGTTGAATAGAAAATTTGACTTTTAAATATAAGGCTCAAGAGCAGCATCCAAAGGTTAAACATAAAGGTGAAATCATAAGATACAATAATGTTAAACTATTTACATTTACATATGGGAAGATGATTCATATAACTTCAAAACATACATAGTCCCTTGGTAATAGAAATTTATCTTGTCCAAAATAAAAATTAATGGAAAGTGGATAAAAGAAAGATGGAACTGATAAAAGTGGGAGCAGAAAAAAGAAGGCAATCATTAAAAGCAAAAAAGACTTAAGAGAAAGAGACAGATAGACTGAGATTGAAAGTCACAAAGATATATGTTTGTGTGTGAGTGTGTACGTAGCAGAGGCAGAGGAAGAGACAGGGAGAAGGATAAAGGACAAAGGACCACAAGAAAAAATGATAGAGGGAAAATGCATAGTTGATAATAACAGTGAATGCTGAATGGATGAATTCATTTATAACATGGAAACAGAATAGGTTAAAAAACAGAATTCAACAATGGGATTTTACAAAAAACACACTCAAAACAGAAGCAGACAGTAAAAATAAGGGATTATAGAAGAATCTATTATGGTTCAGCTGATTCAAAAAAGGTAGGAATATCCATCATGAACTCAAACAAAACAAAAACAAGAACAGACGTTAAAAGGGATTAGCAGGGGAAAATACATATTCCTGAAAGTTACCATAGACAATGCAGCAATATCAATACTAAATACGTATGCACCAAATAACACAGTATCCAAATTCTTAAAAAAAATAAAGGAAATAAAGGAGCAAATAGATGGCAAAAGATTACTGAAAGGGGACCTCAACTTCCCCCACTCAGAGTTAAATAACCCTAGCCATTAAATAAACAAAAAAGAAGTTAAGAAATGAATAGAACCTTAGAAAAGTTAGATATGGTAGATTCCTAGAGAAAACTGAATGAGAATAGAAAAGAGTATACCTGTTAATGGCACCTTCACAAAAAAATAATCATGCACTAAGTAAAAAAAAAATTAAAAAACGTTACAACCAAGTGCAGAAATACAGAAAAATTAAATATACCATGTTCAGACTATAATCCAATAAAAAGCCCCATTTTATAAAGGGTTTTGGAAGCACAAATTAAAGTCCTTATCTGAACCTTATTTTCTTTGTCTTTAAAATGAGTGAATTTGAATTAATGGTCTTTTCCACCTCTAGTTTGCTGATGCTAGAATCATATGAATCTGAATCTCAATTCTCCATACTTCTCAAAAGAATTTCTTTTTTTTCTTATTTTTCTGAGAGCAATATCTGACTTTGACATTTTTATTTATCACTATCCACAGAAATTTAGAGATCATAGAAGAGCCCAGGAGTTGAATCCTTGGATATAATGGTTAAGTGTTTATAATGTAAGGTTTTATGTTGGATAGGGAGAAAAAGGGTATGAAAGGGCAATGAATTCCCTACTTTTATAGAGCTCATGATCTGCCAATTAATGTATTCTATTTCTTTTGTGTCATTTTGCCCTTCTGAGTTGTTCAAATGTGTGTAGTTAAGTTTTTGTCCATGAATATACCTTTTTGGAGATATTACCCTCTCCAAGTTTTCTCCATAATTCATCAATTTTGTTAAAAGTCAATTTTTCCACTTTAGGATTTTGCTCAGTTTTGTACCTTATGATATTTTTGAGTTACTTTTTCATTTTCTTTTTGATTCCTCTTATTACATTATTTTATTTTATGCCAAATACTATGTGACTTATTTGAGTTTGTTAATCAATTAGTTGTCTCTTCTTGCTGAATGGAAACATTTTTCTTTATTTCTGGAGTATAACAATTTTATTTATGGGTGTTTTATAGATAATATTTCTCCTGGTGGTGACAAATTATTTCTATTTTAACATTGCCTTCTAGTTCTAATACTTATGGACAATTTTATTCTGTCATTCCTTGAAATATGGTACACAGGGTTTGTTTCATTTTTATGTATTTTGAAAAAAAATCTTTCTTGATGTCCTTCATCTGGTTGTAAGGGGGAAAATGGGTTAATTTTAAAAGGGTTGGATTGGATTATTTAAGAGTGTACTCACCAGGAATTTAATTTATTCCAAAGAGGTTCCTTTACAATATATTTACAAAATATACAAAGAGTGAAGTAAGAAAATCAGAGAGAGAATAGGATGAGATATCTAGCTTAAACACTAAGTAATTTACTCCCAGGAAGGGATAGTTAGTTCTTGGGCCTCAGCAAAGCTGAGGACCTGGGGAAATCTCTCTCAAGAGATTTCCTGAGGTTAGTTTTTTCAGAAAATCCAGTAGTTAAGAGTTAGCTTTTCACTCACCATGTGACAGTTCAAAGGAAGAGATTTTAGAAAAGCCTCACCAGGAACAGGGTCTCAGGTCCAGCCTTTACTCCAAAAAATGAAGAATTGTCTCTAGTCTCCCCTTCCAAAGAATGAAGAACTGCTAGCAGAACCCATTCAGGAAGCTGTAACTCCCTTTAAAGATACTTTCTCCATTATACACAGAGACCAATACACTGTGGGGCAATCAAAAAAGTAATGGACTTCTCCATTAGTGGCAATGCAGTGGTCCTGAACAACTTGGAGGAATCTATGAGAAACAACATTATCCACATTCAGAGGAGAAACTGCAGAGTAGAAACATAGAAGAAAAATAACTGCTTGAATACATGGGTTGAGAGGATATGGCTGGGGATGTAGACTCTAAATGAACATCCTAATGCAAACACCAACAACATGGAAACAGCTTCTGATTAAGGACACATGTAATACCCAATGAAATTGCGCATCAGCTGTGGGAAGGATGGGGGGAGAGGAGGGAGGGAAATGATGTGATCCTTCTAACCAAGGAATAATGTTCTAAACTGACTAAATAAATTAATTCAAAAACTGTAAAAAAAAAATAAAGACACTTTCTCTTGCATCATTTCCTGTGCCTTCCCCTAATTCTATTTCTACCAATCACAGTTGAAATCCTGCTTTAGGACTGTCTAAGAGGCAGTCAGTTGATTTTGAATCATCACCCACTATCACACACATGGGTCACAGACCTCCCACTTCATGATTAAGTAGGATGTTTGCACTTTTGGTGATTAAATCGAAAAATGGGCAGATCTCCATATTCAACTTTTAAGTAGGGTGTTTACACTTTTGGTGATTAAAATATAAAAACAGGCAGGGGTTACAATTTTAATCTTCACAATCAGGGGAGAATTAATTTTAATCTTCAATCTTCACATGGCTGAACTGTTGCCTTGCTACTTAGAGATTATGCAATGCAGTGGATAAAAAGTATATTTGCTTTGTTATCAGGAAATCTGATGTGAAGCATTCAATAACTGAATGAATCTGGATAGATCATTTAACTTCTCACTTGTTGGACATTATTCCTAAGGGCTTTTCCAGGTTTAAACTCAAAAGTCAACCTGTTTTCCATGTTATGGTAGGAGTAGGATGAGGGGATAGAGTAGGAAATGAATTGTAACCAGGGTTTTAAATTGCATTTTCTTACTTTGATAGCCTATCTCAAATCTTGAAAACCTCTCCTTTCATACTGCAGTAATACTAATTGTGTTAGTGCAATATCATAGAGTGATACAACTACTCTTGTGCAAACAACAGAATGTTCTTTCACTATTGCTTCAGTAAGATTCATCACACTAAAGGTGACAATATCCAGAATACTCCTACTAATAGGCAATACGTGCTGTTATGGCACATAGCTAATTAAAACTATTGAATACATGGAAAGAAAATGGAAAACAATATCAATATCTAGCAAGTACAAATAGTAGAAAACTTGGATGCTTCTGCCACTCAATTAAAGATAACACAAAATTAATCTGTGAAATGAAATCTGAAAAAAATGAATTAAAAGTCCTTGATGCCCATAATTAACACTAACAGTAAAAGCCAAATTTCAAGGTCCTATCAGATATGAAAACATACATAAGTCTAAACTAACAACTCAAAATTAATTAAAAAATTATTAGTCAGGCTTGATATTCAAATTAATTTAAAAAGAAGGAAAAACAATCACTGACTACAGAAGATATAAAAAATTTTCTGATTGTTAATATGGTAATAAGAAATATGACAAAGTTCAAAAGCATCAAACATAAATATAGAAGTGACTCTGAATAATTTCATAAGCTGATGAATAATAGTTGAAGAATAAGAATATCTAAAAACAATAGTGTAAAGAAAAACAAGTTTAAAAGTTTTAAAAACTATTAATGATACAATGATAATCTATGTACCTGTTGAAAGAGTTGTTGGATTTAGAATGTGCAGGGAAACTTTTAAAAATATAAAGTTGACAAGAAAATTTGTTTACTTGAATAAACATTTTATAAGACTTCTTTTAACTTTTTTAAATAGGGTCATATGAGAAAATAAAAAGAATTAATTTGTTAATTTAAAAAATGAAAGTTTGAAGAGGTTCTATGTCACATATTCCTTCTAATGCCATCACCATATTAATTTTGCTCACTTATTTATTTATTTGTTATAATAGATCACTAAGGAGCGGGGACAAATTAGAAATCTTTGTAATGCTTTAATTAAAAATACATTTAAAAATACTTCCATGGTAAGCATAGTGGCAGTCTAGATGCAGGCCACTTCCTCTCCCCAGCACACACCGATGTAGACTACCTCAAAAGTCCTTAAAAATCATTTTCAGAAGAACGGAGGAACTGTACAGTAGGGCACAGTATTGAAGGTACGTGGGATTTGGGCATTTCCACACTATAAGAGGGTGAAAAAGCTCCCACCCAAACATGAGCCGATCCACCCTCCCCCACCCCACCTATGGAGCCAGAGCCAGCGTGTGTCAGAACCAGCAAGTGAGTGAGGGGCACCTCTAGGTCCTTTGGAGCTGACTAGGACTGCTGGGGACCTACCCCTGAAAGCAGCTAGACTAGAAACCCAGGCACTCGAGGGAGCACAGACCTTAGGTGCTCAGCGTAAATGTGCACCAGAACCAGCAAGCAAGCTTCATCTCAACTTTTCAGGAGAGAAGAAATCAGTTGGGCATCTTCACCTAGATCCCTCAGGCTCAGGCTCCCATGTGACCATTGGTCACACACCACTCCCAATCATTCCTAAGATTTGCATTTCTCAGTTTTTTGCAACAGTTTTGCAAATTGCAAACCTTTTTATCCTTTATCACAATATGAAGTCTCTTTTGAAAAGTCACAAAAATGGTAAGTGGCAGAATTGGAAACAGATGTCAATATTCTCCTTTATCTAACTGCACTATTTTATACCAATTTAGTTTGTAGTGTTGAGTCTTCTTTTGAAGCAGGCACCTTATTGTCCCTGGGGAGAAATCCCATCTGCATCTTAACCCTGAGTAGACTCTCTGGATAGTATCAGCCCACATGGCAAGAGGACTTCACTATGAGAAGTTCTGCATTGTTGTAGGCTATTAGGCTTTATGGGGAAAGATTCATGAATCTACATAAAGATTACTGTCATGGATTTGACAGCAGAGGGGGAGATAACAAGACAGCTGACTTGAAATGCCCCAAGGGACTGGAACTTGAGCTTTTAAAGAGCTATTTAAATCTACTTTCTTTCTGAGCTTTGGCACCATGCATTTCAAATTTTTCATGGCTATGATATATCCTGTGTGGTTTTAACTAATATGTTGGATAGAATAAAACTCTTTAAATTAATTTAGTTGAAAACATTTCATATTTATACAAGAACCTGCTGAAAAGATCTCCTTCCTGCCTCTTTCCATATGTAATCACTTCATAAATTCTTAAACTGTTTTATGAAAGGAGCTGCAGAGAAAATCAAACCTATTCTTGCTAATTAAAAAATATATCAATTCTTTACAGTCAAAATATGAAACTGAATATTAGGATTACCTTACTGAACTTTTATGGGTTTGTTGTTGCCACATTTGGAATTTTATTTAAGGATAATTTAAAAATCAACATTTGATTAATTAGGATCACTTATCATCAAAATGGCTTGGATTTTTTGTCATCTACACAAAACCAATATGTGAATAAACTTGGATGCTGTCACCTTGAACCTTATTTTTTAAACCTTAGCATATTTGGAATAAAAGTAGTTTTTCATATGTTTCATATAACATGCAAAATACACCACATATGCAGATATATTTATGATGATATGATATGGTGACTCTTTGTATAAGTGGCATTATCTTTAAATTCCAGGTGACAATTTCTGAAGCACCTTCAAGTTACCCAGGAAAATAGAGCTACCTGGAAATCCAATTACTTTCATTAGATAATCCAAGTTTTGAATACTTGTCCAAAATGTTTCATTGTTGGAGGAGACAACATGAGTTCCAAGCCTATGCAATGGATATCTCTCTATGGGAAGGTCATAGCACTGATGGGGAAAAACATTTTCTTGCAAAAAGCCATGTGTGGCTCTGAAACAAACCAGTTACCTCATATCTGAGGTAATGTGGGCTTTGTGTTCATCAAGGAAGACATGCCTAAGATTAGAGATATGCAACCTCTCTCTCTCTCTCTCTCTCTCTCTATATATATATATATATATATATATATATGTATATATATATATATATATATACATATATATATATATATGTATATATCAATAATATGCAATTAATTGCCAACTGTTGTCCATACAGTGTCTTTATTCTATGTGATGTCACTGGACCTGCCTAGTATACTGGTTTAGATCTCAAGAGAACTTCTTTCTACAAGAATTTCAGTATCACTGCCAAGATTTCCAGGGGTACCATTGGAATCTTGAATGATGTACAACTGGTTAAGATGGGATACAAAGTGGGGCCCAGTAAGGCCATGCTATTAAAAATGCTGAACAACTTCCATTCTCCTTTGGGTTGGTAATTTAGCAGATATTTGCCAATGGCATCATCTACAACCTGAAGTTGGAGATGTTATGGAAGAGAAGAGAGCATCTATAATGTGTTATTATTAAAATACTCTGGAGACCACATTATTTTATAATGTTCATTAGTAAAAGTTAGGAGAAAAATCATGTGATCACCTGGATTCTCCTAATTAATCTCAGTTTTCCATGGTTACCATAGTCCCTCAGCCAAAAATATGTTGTACCAGAAAGAGTCCCTAGCCCCTCAGTGCATAAAGCCACATTCCAAGTTTATCCCATCTCCTTTCTTATAAAGCCAATTTCACCATATCTCCTGGGACTCTCCAGTTGAACAGACTTATCCTCAATCTGAATGCCAAGAATAATGAAAGGTCTTAAGCCAGCCCCTTCTGAGTAGCCAGATAGCCATGAGGTGCCCAGTCAAAGAGTGGGGCTGATACTGACTAAAAATGGGGTTTCAAATGGAATAATGCATTACAATTTGTATTAAATTCACACAATTGCCAGTGTCTAAATTAAGTTTTGTTCTGAGAAGTCACAAAGATTGAGAAAAATACATAAGTCAATTGACATGCCCCTTACAGAGATTGTCATTGAGAAAGAGATGGGTGGGTATACATGCACAAATGACTAAGGTGAAGATGATAATACATGAGCCCCAAACTATCCACAACTTGTTTCTTCTGAATATGATTGCTAGATATTCAATTTTGGAAGATGGAACGACACAAAGTGAATATTTTTAAAATGTACATTTGAGGAGCAGAGTCAAGATAGTGGATTAGAAGCAAAAGTCAATTCCTCTGCGAAAATCCTTCCATATGGATAAAAAAAAACAAAGCACTTTGAGGGGGACAGAAAGCCAAATGCAACAACAGGATGGATCTGGGGGATCCTCCTGCTCAATTCAACTTAAAAGGTACACAGAGAAGGTTGAATTTTGAGGTTTAAGAAGAAGAAAGAAGGATGGTCCCAGGATCCCACCCTGACCTACAGTACTGAGTCTCTGTTGGTTGGTGGGATCTCAGGGACAGGGCTCTAGCCTGAAGGGAGTACCTTGCTACCATAGCTACTTGAGGTTCAGGGATCTAACCACAGCTTTCAGGAAAGTAGCCTGAGGAGAGGGGCTTGAGTGGAGGGCAGCCTGGTTACAGCATTCAGCCACCACTCCTTCATCTTGGGCCCATACCTCAGGAGGTTTTGGCCTCAAGGCACATTCAGCTCTGCAGAACAGCTCAACTGGCTTAATGTAGTCTATCAATACTAAGGATAAGAAGCCCCCAGAGGACAGAAAAGCTCAATCTCTAACATGCCCACCACCACCACCACTGGGCTGAGACCCATGGTAAGAATCCTACTGACTGGGATCCTATGGTGAGGGCTGAAACTGTGACAGAGTACCTTGGTCCAACCACAGGAAGCATAGGACTGTGACCAGACAACTTGCAGGGAGGTGGATGTCAGAGAGGAAGACCAGGTAACTACCTTCAGGCTCCACACCTTCAGTGTACTTTCCTTCTTAGAATCAATACTTCGTATTGGTTCTAAGGCAGAGGAGTGGTAAAGGCTAGGCAATGGGAGTCAAGTGATTTGCCAAGGGTCACACAATTAGGAAGTGTCTGAGGCCAGATTTGAACTCAGGCCCTCCCAACTCTGGGCCTGGCTCTTAATCCACTGAGCCACCCAGCTACCCCAAACACCTTCAGTTTTACCTTAAGCTTCTGCTGGAATCTGGAGAATATCTGACCTCAGGTCAACTCTATCAGACTAATCCAGTTTATAAGTACAGCAAAGAAGAAGCTCCTTCAAAGCAGAAAAGCCTAAACCCACAGATCCAGAAAATAAACAGAGGAGCCAGAATATAGCAAATAATGAGGGGGAAAGAAGAAAAAAAATATGAATTACAACAGAAAAAGAAAATACAATTAACAGCTTCTATTTAGTTAATGAAAAAAGGACAAATGGAATAGAGGAGGACCAAGGAATTCCAAGCAAAATTTAGGAACTCCAGGGAATTAGACTCAGGCTTTGGAGAAGAGCTAAAAACACAATTCAAAAAACAATTAAGAAAGGTTAAAGAAAATTGGTAAAAGAACTTAAAAAATCAAAATAGGTCATCTGGAAACAGATAGGCACATGAACTAAAAGAAGAAAATTGCTTAAAAACCAGAATTGACGAGCTTGAAAAGGAGGCAAAGAAAATAAAAGGTAATCTACAAGGAAAAATATATCCAAATGAAAGGGAGGATCAAAAATCCTGGGAAAAAATTCAGTCTTTAAAAATTAGAATTAAACAACTAAAATCAAATGACTTCATAAGGCAGCAAGAGTCTATACAGCAATCTCAAAAGAATGAAAAAATTGAGGAAAATATGAAACACCTCATTGATAAAACAACAGACTTGGAAAATAGATCCAGGATAGACAATTTAAGAATTATTGGCCTTTAGGAAAATCATGACAAAAGAAAAACACTGGACATCATTTTACAGGAAATTATCCCAGAAAACTGCCTTGACATTCTTGAATAAGAGGTTAAAGTAGAGATTAGAAGAATCCACAGATGACCTCCTGCATTAAAGCCCCAATAGAAAATGTCCAGGAATGATATAGACAAGTTCAAGAACTTCTAGACAAAGGAAAAGATACTACAAACTGATAGAAAGAAACAATTCAGATATCATCAAGTCACAGTCAGGATTATACAGGACTTGGCTGTACCTACACTGAAGGACCAGCAGGCATGGAATATGATATTCAGGTATAGGAATATATATGAGGGGGTAAAAGGGAGAGAACCCTGGAGTTGATGTTAGAAAAGATAAAGGAACAAAACCCTTCCAAGAAACTTCCCTCCTCGATAGGACAGATTTCTCTCTCAATTAGATTTTCAGTAGAGAATGTAATAATAACTAGGTTAACAGGGGGTTTTCCTAGATAAAGTTATTTAGCCACTAGTCTTGATGGATTGACTGGTTGGCTTGTAGGGTAACCTCCTTCTTTCTGATAGAGAGACAATGTCTGCCCTGACAGTTTTGAATGTAATGGCTGTGGAGAATCAAGCAGGAGTCTGACAAAGAAATGACACTGAAGGAAAAAAAAGTGGGTTTTTTTTTTGTTTTTTGTTTTTGTTTTTTTGTCAGGGGTTGGTTTATGCCTGACTTTTCCTCAATGTTCCACTTGGTCAACATGAGTTAGATGAGAATCAATAGCAATCACCCCAAGGTTTGACAAAACTTACCCTTAAGAAAATATCTTCATCTGAAAAGCCTTTCCCCCCTTAATGATATCTTTTTTTTGTAATTTTATAATATTTTATTTGATCATTTCCAAGCATTATTCATTAAAGACAAAGATCATTTTCTTTTCCTCCCCCCACCCCACCCTTAGCCGATGCGTGATTCCACTGGGTATCACATGTGTTCTTTATTCGAACCCATTGTCATGTTGTTAGTATTTTCATTAGAGTGTTCGTTTAGAGTCTCTCATCTGTCATGTCCCCTCAACTGCTGTAGTCAGGCACCTGCTTTTCCTCGGTATTTCTACTCCCACAGTTTGTCCTCTGCTAATGAATAGTGTTTTTTCTCCTAGATCCCTGAAGATTGTTCAGGGACATTACACATCTACTAATGGACGAGTCCATTACGTTCAATTATACCACAGTGTATTAGTCTCTGTGTACAATGTTCTCCTGGTTCTGCTCTTCTCACTCTGCATCACTTCCCAGAGGTCCTTCCAGTATCCATGGAATTCCACCACTTTATTATTCCTTTTTGCACAATAGTATTCCATCACCAACATATACCACAATTTCTTCAGCCATTCCCCAATTGATGGGCATCCCCTCGTTTTCCAATTTTTGGCCACCACAAAGAGCCCAGCTATGAATATTCTTGTAGAAGGCTTTTTCTCAAGACTTCCGGTTAAGATGGCGGCTTAGAGAAAGCGAAAGTTCAGATCTCCGGAAAACCCTTCCCGACCAATCTCAAACTATAAGCTCCTAAGCTGCCAAAATTCAAAACGATCAACAGCACAGACCCTGGGAACCCTCCTCCTGGACCTGGACCTGGATCAAAAGGTACAGCTCCCCTCAAAAGCCAGAACCCGAGATCCCTCCGACCTAAGGGGTAGGAGCACAGAGTCCAAGGCTCCCGGAAGCCGCAGCCCAGCCGGGATCAGAGAGCAGGGTCCTCAGAACAACAACCCTCAGGGCCTTCTATCCAAGTCCCAGTGAAAGTCACTGCCTGGAACAAGACAGCCTCACGGGCTGGATCCTGCTATCCAAGTCTCAGTGAAAGTCCCTGCCCTCGGAACTTGGGTTAGCTGCAGCCCATCCCCCTGCAGGCCGACAAAACAGCCTCACGGCCAGCAATTCTGAAGGCAACTTCCGGAAAGCAACGTGGTCCGACCCTTCCATTCCAGATCCAGTGAGGCATATTCAGTTTAACCCAGGGAAAGCTCATAGAACCATCTGCCCAGGACTAAAGCCTCTGAACACCAGACAGAGATAAGAAAAGCTAATCCTTCACATTCAGAGATGGATAACTCCACAGAAGCACAGAAGCCCCAAAATACCAAGAAAAATAAGAAGAAAGGGGTGACTTTGGACACATTCTATGGAGCCAAAATACAAAATACAGAGCAGATAGAAGATAATATATAATGCTCCAAATCCTTCCAAAGGAAATGGAAACTCTCCACAAACCTATGAAGAATTTGAATCAGAAATGACCAAAAAGATGGAAGCCTTCTGGGAGGAAAAGTTGGAAATAATGCAAAAGAAATTCACGCATCTACAAAACCGGTAAGATGAAACTGAAAAGGAAAACCAGGCTTTAAAGGCCAGAATCAGGCAGCTGGAAGACAACGATCGTGTAAAAGAGCAAGAATTAATAAAGCAAAGCCAAAATACCAAGAAATTAGAAGAGAACATAAAATATCTCACCGACAAGGTGATAGATCTGGAAAATAGAGGGAGAAGGGATAATTTAAGAATAATTGGACTCCCAGAAAAGCCAGAAATAAACACCAAACTGGACATGGTGATACAAGATATAATCAAAGAAAATTGACCAGAGATTCTAGAACAAGGGGGCAATACAGCCACTGACAGAGCTCACAGAACACCTTCTACACTAAACCCCCAAAAGACAACTCCCAGGAATGTAATTGCCAAATTCCAAAGCTATCAAACAAAAGAAAAAATCCTACAGGAAGCCAGAAAAAGACAATTTAGATATAAAGGAATGCCAATCAGGGTCACACAAGACCTTGCAAGTTCTACTCTGAATGATCGTAAGGCATGGAACATGATCTTCAGAAAGGCAAGAGAGCTGGGTCTCCAACCAAGAATCAGCTACCCAGCAAAACTGACTATATACTTCCAAGGGAAAGTATGGGCATTCAACAAAATAGAAGACTTCCAACTTTTTGCAAAGAAAAGACCAGAGCTCTGTGGAAAGTTTGATACCGAAAATCAAGGAGCAAGGAATACCTGAAAAGGTAAATATTAAGGAAAGGGGAAAATGTTATCTTCTTCTTTTAATCAAACTCTCTTCTATAAGGACTACATTTATATCAATCTATGTATACTAATATGTGGGGAAAATGTAATGTATAAATAGGGGGTAAAGAAAGACCAAATAGAATAATCATTCTCACACAAAGATTCACATGGGAAGGGGAGGGGAAGAAAACTCCTATAAGAAGGAGAGGAAGGGGGGGGGGTTACTTAAACCTCATTCTCAGGGAAAACAACTCTGAGAGGGAAAAACATCCAGATCCATTGGGAACTTGAATTCTATCTTACCCAACAAGGGTAAGGAGAAGGGAAAACCAAGGGGGGAGGGGGAGAGGGAGAACAAAAAGGGAGGGAAAGAGAGGGGGGAGGGGGAGGGAACAAAAACGGAGGGACTAAAAAGGGAAACATCAAGGGAGGGGACAAGGGGGACTGTTTCAAAGTAAATCACTGGACTAAAAGGTAGAGCCAAAGAAGAAAAGGCTAGAATTAGGGAAGGCAATCAAAATACCAGGGAGTCCACAAATGACAGTCATAACTTTGAACGTGAATGGGATGAACTCACCCATAAAACGTAGACGAATAGCAGAATGGATTAGAATCCAAAACCCTACCATATGTTGTCTTCAAGAAACACATATGAGGCAGGCTGATTCCCACAAGGTCAGAATTAAAGGATGGAGTAAGACCTTCTGTGCTTCAACTGACAGAAAGAAGGCAGGAGAGGTAAACATAATATCTGATGAAGTCAAAGCAAAAATAGACCTGATCAAAACGGATAGGGAAGGTAATTATATTTTGTTGAAAGGGACTTTAGATAATGAGGAAATATCACTAATCAACATGTATGCACCAAATGATATAGCACCCAAATTTCTAATGGAGAAACTAGGAGAATAGAAGGAAGAAATAGACAGTAAAACCATATTAGTGGGAGACTTAAACCAACCATTATCAAATTTAGATAAATCAAACCAAAAAATAAATAAAAAAGAGGTGAATGAAGTGAATGAAATCTTAGAAAAATTAGAATTAATAGACATATGGAGAAAAATAAATAGGGATAAAAAGGAATACACCTTCTTCTCAGCACCACATGGCACAATCACAAAAATTGACCATATATTAGGTCACAGAAACATAGCACACAAATGCAGAAAAGCAGAAATGATAAATGCAGTCTTCTCAGATCACAAGGCAATAAAAATAATGATCAGTAAAGGTACATGGAAAACCAAATCAAAAACTAATTGAAAATTAAACAATATAATACTCCAAAATCATTTAGTTAGAGAAGAAATAATAGAAACAATTAATAATTTTATCGAGGAAAATGACAATGGCAAAACATCCTTTGAAACCTTTTGGGATGCAGCCAAAGCAGTAATCAGAGGTAAATTCATATCCCTGAATGCTTATATTAACAAACAAGGGAGAGCAGAGATCAATTAATTGGAAATGCAAATGAAAAAACAGGAAAGCGATCAAATTAAAAACACCCAGCAGAAAACCAAACTAGAAATCCTAAAAATTAAGGGAGAAATTAATAAAATCAAAAGTGATAGAACTATTGATTTAATAAATGAGACAAGAAGCTGGTACTTTGAAAAAACAAACAAAATAGACAAGGTACTGGTCAATCTAATTAAAAAAAGGAAGGAAGAAAAGCAAATTCACAGTATTAAAGATGAAAAGGGGGACAGCACCTCCAATGAAGAGGAAATTAAGGCAATCATTAAAAATTACTTTGCCCAATTATATGGCAATAAATACACCAATTTAGGAGAAATGGATGAATATATACAAAAATACAAACTGCCTAGACTAACAGAAGTGGAAATAGAATTCCTAAATAATCCCATATCAGAAATTGAAATCCAACAAGCCATCAAAGAACTTCCTAAGAAAAAATCCTCAGGGCCTGATGGATTCACCTGTGAATTCTATCAAACATTCAGAGAACAGTTAATCCCAATACTATACAAACTATTTGACATAATAAGCAAAGAGGGAGTTCTACCAAACTCCTTTTACGCCACAAACATGGTACTGATTCCAAAACCAGGCAGGTCAAAAACAGAGAAAGAAAACTATAGGCCAATCTCCCTAATGAATATAGATGCAAAAATCTTAAATAGGATACTAGCAAAAAGAATCCAGCAAGTGATCAGAAGGATCATTCACCATGATCAAGTAGGATTCATACCAGGGATGCAGGGCTGGTTCAACATTAGGAAAACCATCCACATAATTGACCACATCAACAAGCAAACTAGCAAGAACCACATGATTATTTCAATAGATGCAGAAAAAGCCTTTGATAAAATACAACACCCATTCCTATTAAAAACACTATAAAGCATAGGAATAGAAGGGTCATTCCTAAAAATAATAAACAGTATATATCTAAAACCAACAGCTAATATCATCTGCAACGGGGATAAACTAGATGCACTCTCAATAAGATCAGGAGTGAAACAAGGATGCCCATTATCACCTCTACTCTTTGACATTGTACTAGAAACACTAGCAGTAGCAATTAGAGAAGATAAAGGAATTGAAGGCATCAAAATAGGCAAGGAGGAGACCAAGTTATCACTCTTTGCGGATGACATGATGGTCTACTTAAAGAATCCTAGAGATTCAACCAAAAAGCTAATTGAAATAATCAACAACTTTAGCAAAGTTGCAGGATACAAAATAAACCCACATAAATCATCAGCTTTTCTATATATCTCCAACACAGCTCAGCAGCAAGAACTAGAAAAAGAAATCCCATTCAAAACCACCTTAGACAAAATAAAATACCTAGGAATCTACCTCCCAAGACAAACACAGGAACTATATGAACACAACTACAAAACACTCGCCACACAACTAAAACTAGACTTGAACAAATGGAAAAACATTAACTGCTCATGGATAGGACGAGCCAATATAATAAAAATGACCATCCTACCCAAACTTATTTATCTATTTAGTGCCATACCCATTGAACTACCAAAATACTTCTTCACTGATTTAGAAAAAACCATAACAAAGTTCATTTGGAAGAACAAAAGATCAAGGATATCCAGGGAAATAATGAAAAAAAAAACACATATGATGGGGGCCTTGCAGTTCCTGACCTAAAACTATATTACAAAGCAGCAGTAATCAAAACAATTTGGTACTGGCTAAGAAACAGAAAGGAAGATCAGTGGAATAGACTGGGGGAAAGCGACCTCAGCAAGACAGTATACGATAAACCCAAAGATCCCAGCTTTTGGGACAAAAATCCACTATTCGATAAAAACTGCTGGGAAAATTGGAAGACAGTGTGGGAGAGACTAGGAATAGATCAACACCTCACACCCTACACCAAGATAAATTCAAAATGGGTGAGTGACTTAAACATAAAGAAGGAAACCATAAGTAAATTGGGTAAACACAGAATAGTATACATGTCAGACCTTTGGGAGGGGAAAGGCTTTAAAACCAAGCAAGATATAGAAAGAATCACAAAATGTAAAATAAATAATTTTGACTACATCAAACTAAAAAGCTTTTGTACAAACAAAACCAATATAACTAAAATCAGAAGGGAAACAACAAATTGGGAAAAAAATCTTCATAGAAACCTCTGACAAAGGTTTAATTACTCATATTTATAATGAGCTAAATCAATTGTACAAAAAATCAAGCCATTCTCCAATTGATAAATGAGCAAGGGAAATGGATAGGCAGTTCTCAGATAAAGAAATCAAAACTATTAACAAGCACATGAAGAAGTGTTCTAAATCCCTTATAATCAGAGAGATGCAAATCAAAACAACTCTGAGGTATCACCTCACACCTAGCAGATTGGCTAACATAACAGCAAAGGAAAGTAATGAATGCTGGAGGGGATGTGGCAAAGTAGGGACATTAATTCATTGGTGCTGGAGCTGTGAACTGATCCAACCATTCTGGAGGGCAATTTGGAACTATGCCCAAAGGGCGACAAAAGAATATCTACCCTTTGACCCAGCCATAGCACTGCTGGGTCTGTACCCCAAAGAGATAATGGACACAAAGACTTGTACAAAAATATTCATAGCTGCGCTCTGTGGTGGCCCAAAACTGGAAAACGAGGGGATGCCCATCAATTGGGGAATGGCTGAACAAACTGTGGTATATGTTGGTGATGGAATACTATTGTGCTAAAAGGAATAATAAAGTGGAGAAGTTCCATGGAGACTGGAACAACCTCCAGGAAGTGATGCAGAGCGAGAGGAGCAGAACCAGGAGAACATTGTACACAGAGACTAATACACTGTGGTATAATTGAACGTAATGGACTTCTCCATTAGTGGCGGTGTAATGTCCCTGAACAACTTGCAGGGATCCAGGAGAAAAAAAACACCATTCATAAGCAAAGGATAAACTATGGGAGTGGAAACACCGAGAAAAAGCAACTGCCTGAATACAGAAGTTGAGGGGACATGACAGAGGATAGACTCTAAATGAACACTCTAATGCAAATACTATCAACAAAGCAATGGGTTCAAATCAAGAAAACATCTAATGCCCAGTCGACTTACGCGTCGGCTATGGGGGGTGGGGGGGAAGAAAAGAAAATGATCTATGTCTTTAACGAATAATGCTTGGAAATGATCAAATAAAATATATTTTAAAAAAAAGAAGGCTTTTTCTCTATTATCTCTTTGAGGTACAGACCCAACAGTGCTATGGCTGGATCAAAGTGTAGACATTCTTTTGTCTCCCTTTGGGCATACTTCCAAATTGACCTCCAGAATGGTTGGATCAGTTCACAACTCCACCAGCAATGAATTAATGTCTGAACAATAACCATATTGCTGTGGAGGCTGAGCCTGGCGCTGCTGAGTACCATAGCTGGCCTTCTGTGGGTATTGTTGATACATCTGACCTGTGTTTGTGCTCCTGTATATGGTGGCTGCTGTGGCTGAAAGCTGGTGGATGAGCTGCAGATGAGGAGGATGCAATGCTATCTGGTGTTCCAGAACGTTCTTCTGCAGGAGCACTGGGTGGACCTGAAACCTGATCATCTGTCAGACCAAATGCTGACATGATGTTTTTGTTAATTTCATCTTGATTTTTTAATGGATCAAAAGCAGGCATACTTGCTGCCATCACTTGGGTAGACTGTTTGCCTGAAGAATTAGAAGTGGCTGGTTTTTCTTCCCTACTATCCACAGTATCATTATCAGGGAGACTTGTAGGAGGTCCAGGTTCAACAGGTGGCTCTAAACAGTCCAAAAGACGATTCACTTTGTTTCGAAGTTCTATCAGTTCTCTTCGGAGATATTTCACCTGACTTGATTCAAGAGGCCTTGGCTGCCCATTAACAAACAGTGTCAGTTTTAATATCCTGCTACACTGAATTACAAATGAAAGATCAGAACTATCAAAAATTGTTATAAGATTTCCATCTTCATCTTTATACTTTATAGTCACTTCATCATTACTCAAAAGTTTTCCCCAGAAAACTCTTAGCATCATCAGCACTAATTCATCATAGGTAATGTCTTCATTATAAATTGGAATTCTCCGAATATCTTCCCCAAGCTGAGCTTTAATAATTAGCTTTCCACTTAAATCCAACTGTCCATTCATTGCGGACTCCAGGATGTTCTACTATACTTTCTCCTTGGGGCCGCAGCCACTGCCGTGCGGGAGCCTCACCTTATCCTCTGGTCCTGTCTGAGCAAAGCGCCAGTGCCGAAGCCGCCACGGCATCAAGGGGGTGGATACCTTCTGTCCCATTCGGCCACCGCCATAAGTCGCCCTCCGGCTCGAGCCCGGCCTCAGCCAATCACTTGGACCCACTGATCCTAGCATGAGCTCGAGTCCTGGACGTGGAAGGCTGGGGGAGGGGAAAGCAGATTCAAATTCTTCATGGGTTTATAGAGAGTTTCCATTTCCTTTGGAAGATTTCGGAGCATTTGCTTGTGTTTCCTCTTCTATCTCCTCTGTATTTTGTATTTTTGCTCCATAAAATGTGTCCAAAGTCGCCCCCTTCTTCTTGTTTTTCTTAGAATTTTGGGGCTTTTGTGCTTATGTGGAGTTTGCCATCTCTATCTGAGTGGGGAGGACTAGCTTTTCTTATCTCTGTCTGGTGTTCAGAGGTTTTAGCCCTAGGCAGATTGTCCCTTCTGTGCAGTTGTTGTTCTGTCTTCCCGGGGAAGCCAGGAATTGCTGGTGTTTCCGTGTTACTGCTCTCCTCAGTTCCCTCCCAATACTTCTCCGTTGCCTTACTTCCAAGCTCTGAGCCTGGCTTGGCCCTTTCCGCGGGGTGTTTGTTTCTGTGCCTTAGTGGGCCAGGAGAGCCAGCACTCTGCGGGGGGAGGGGCTGTGGCTTCCAGGAGCTCTGAGGCCTTGTGATAGGATTAGCTATCCCTGGGTTGAACTGAGTATGCCTTGAGGCAGGGACCTTCTGTGAGACTTGGATGGAGGGATCCAGCCAGGGGGCTGCAGGCTCCCCCTGTCTCTCTCTGTTTCCCTGCTGTCTGGGTGCCCCCGAGACTGGGTCAGGTTGTTTTCAGGAAGTGGTCTTCAGGATAGTCGGCCCTGAGGCTCTGAGGTTCCCTCTGCTGCCTCGGACTCAGCGCATTGTGTTGGGGGGATGGGTCCTGGGACCTTCCTTCTGCCTACCTCTTAGGTCTGAGTGATCTCGGGTTCTGGCTTTTGGGGGGGCTGTAACTTTTGATCCAGGTCCAGGAGGAGGATTCCCGGGGTCTATGCTGTTGTTCGTTTTGAATTTTGGTGCCTTAGGAGCATATAGTTTGAGTTCGGTAGGGAAGGGTTTCTGGAGATCTGAACTTTAGCTATCTGTAAGCCGCCATCTTGACTGGAAGTCCTCTCAAAAATCCCCTTAATGATATCTTACTGCATCTCTCTAAAGCAAGGTGGTTTAATAAAAAGTTTTGAGGTTGGGAATGGAGAGTGGGAGCAGGAAGTCTTAATCTAATATAAAGGTATTATGGAGTCTCTTCAGTCCAGCCAAGGGCTGAGCCTCCAGTCACAACAGTTTTGATTCCTCTCTTCTTTCTATATGCTAACTTAATCTAAATGAAATGGTTGCCCAGTCTTTCTTCCAGTGTCACAGAGAAAATAAATTATATCAGGCTGACTCAGCAGGCTTTCAGGACTCAGCCCTTCTAGCCACTGTAAATGTTCAGCTATCCCTGTAGTTTGTTTCAGGAGAGACAGTTATAATCCTAGTCTTCAAAGTTCAAGGGAAGGTTGGGAAAATCCTCAGGTAATCAGGATTCAAATCCTGAGGCAGAGAATCATCTTCTTCTCCCTCAAAGTTCAGAAAACAACTCTCCTCTTCAGTTCTTTTCCCAGTGATCTTTCTGTTTCTTCCAACTGCCACTCCTCTCCATCAAAGTCTCTCTCTTTAATGTTCCAAAGCTTCTCCCTGTGCAAGGCTTACCTTACACTGGAAAGCAAGGGAACTGAGTCTATAGCCAAGAATCAACTACCCAACAAAATTGACTATATTCTGGAAAGGAAAAATATGGTCATTTAATAAAATAGAAGATTTCTAAGCATTCCTGAAGAAAAGACCAGACTTAAGCAGAAAATTTGATGCCCAAATACAGAACTCAAGAGAATCACCAAAAGGTATCTAAGAAAGGAAAAAAAAAATAAAGGGACCCAATAAGTTCAAATTATTTGTACTCCTCTATGAAATGATGATATGGGTAACTCTTAAAAATGATTATTATCATTCACATAGCTAGAAGAAGTATTTTTAGTGGGTACAGGATATGAATTTCAGATATAGGTTTATCCTTACAAGGGACAAACTGTGATATGTCAAAAAAAACATAAAATCTAGGGGTTAAAAAGAGGATAATAATAAAAGAAAAGGGAAAAGAGAAAAAATGAGGTAAATTTCAATTTCATAGAGAAGCACATGGGATGGAGACTGGGAAGAAGACCAATATAATGGAAGGATGGAAGAGGTTGGTAAAAGGTAATACTTAAATCTTAAGCTCCTTAGAAGTGATTGAGAGAGGGGAAAAACAATCAGATCCATTTGGGCAGAGAATTGTATTGTGCCCAATAGAGAAGTAGTAGGGTAATAAATGAGCTGGTGGGGAGGGGAGCCATACAAGGGAGGGAGAGATTGGGGGGTTGTTTAAAAGGCACTATAGTAAGAGGGGTATGGTAAAAGGGGCTGGGGTGAGAAGGTAAGTAACATTAGGGAGAAGAAAGGGGGGAGACTGATGAAAAAGTTGGAGGAGAGGGTAAGTGGGATAAGAGAAAAGGCAGAATCAAAGGAGGAAGACAAAATGGAGAGGTTTACACAGACAGTAATCATAACTGAATGTGAATGAGATGAACAGAAAGTAAGCAGGTAGAAGAAATGATTAAAAACTAGAATACTACCATATGTTGTCTACAAGAAACACACTTGAGGCAGGTAGAGATACACAGAGTAAAGCTAAGAGGGTGGAGCAGAATTTACTGGGCTGGAACTGAGACAAAGAAAGAAGGAGTAGGAATTATGATCTCAGAAAAAGCTAAAGCAAAAATAGATCTGATTAAAAAGATAAGAAAGGTAATTACATCTTGATGAAAGACAGTAAAAATAATGAAGAAACATCATACTCAACATACATGCTTCAAATGGTACAGCATTCATATTTCTAAAGGAGAAGCTAAAGGAGCTTAAGGAGGAAATAGATAGTAATACCATACTAATGGAGGACCTCAACCTTCCCCTATCAGAACTATATAAATTGACCAAAAATAAATAAGAAAGAAGTAAGGGAAGTGAATGAAATGTTAGAAAAAAATAGAATTAATAGATATTTGGAAAAAAATAAATACAAATTAAAAGGAATATAGTGTCTTTTCAGCTGTACTTGGCACTATACAAAGATTGACCATATATTAGGGCATAAAAACATTGCAAACAAATGTAGGGAAGCAGAAATAATAAATGCAATTTTTTCAGACCACAATGCAACAAAAATAATAATCAATAAAAGCTTGTGGAAAAGCAGATTTAAGATTAATTGGATACTAAATAATATAATTCTTCAAAACTGGTGGGTCAAAAAACAAATCAAAGAAATAATTACTGATTTCATTGAAGAGAATGACAACAAGGAAACAAATTAAAATCTATGAGATGCAGCCAAAGAAATACTCAGGGGAAAAATTTATATCCCTGAGTGATTATCTCAATAAAACAGAGAGGGAATGGGCATGCAACATAAAAAAAATAGAAAGGGAACAAATTAAAAATAACCAGATAAAAAGTAAATTAGAAATCCTAAAAGTCAAAGGAGAAATGAATAAAATTGAAAGTAAAAGACAATTGAATTAATAAAAAAGCCTAGGATCGGGTACTTTGAAAAAACAAATAAAATAGATAAAGTACTGGTTAATTTAATAAAAAGAAGAAAATCAAATTAATGATATCAAAGATGAAAAGGGTGACCTTACCTCTAATGCTCTAATGAAAATGAAATTAAGTTATTTATAAAGAAATATTTTGTCCAATTATATGATAATAAATATGACAATCTAGGGGAAATGAGTGAATATTTACAAAAGCATAAATTGCCTACATTAACAAAAGGGGAAATAGAATATTCAAACAATCCCATCTCAGAAAAAGAAATTTAACAAAACATCAAGAAAATTCCTAAGAAAAAATCCCCAGGGCCAGATAGATTCATAAGTGGATTGTATCAAATATTGAAAGAATGACTAATCCCAATACTAAACAAAGTAAGCAAAGGAATTTTACCAGTTTTCTTTTATGAAACAAATATGGTACTGATGCAGACCAAAAACAGAGAAAAACACTACAGACCAATCTCCTTAATGGATGTAGATTCAAAAATCTTAAAAAGAATACTACCAAAAAGACTATAGCAAGTTATCATGAAGATTAATCACTATGATCCAGTGTGATTTATATCAGGAATGCAAGAACAGTTGATATTAGGAAAATATCTATGTAACTGACAATATCAATAAGCAGATCAACAGAAATTACATGATTATCTGAATAGATGCAGAAAAAGTCTTTCACTAAATACAACACTCATTCCTATTGAAAATACTAGAAAGTATAGAAATTGATGCCTTTCCTAAAAACAATAAACAGTATAAATTTAAAGCAATCATCAAGTATCATCTGCAAAGTGATAAGTTATCAGCCTTCCCAATAAGATCAGGACTGAAACAAGGATACCTATTACCACTTCTATTATTTAACATTGTACTAGATACTCTATATGTAGCAATTAGAGAAGAAAAAGAAATTGAAGATGTTAAAATAGGCAGTGGGGAGGATAAAGTATCACTCTTTGTAGATGATATGATGCTCTACTTAAAAATCCCTAGAGAACCAACTAAAAAGCTAGTGAAAATAATCAACAACTTTAGCAAAGTTGCAGGATACAAAATAAACCCACATAAGTCATCAGAATTTCTATATATTTCCAACACAATTAAGAAGCAAGAATTAGAATGAGAGACTCCATTTAAAATCCTCCTTGACAATATGAATTATTTAGGAATCAATTTGTCAATATGAATTATTTAGGAATCAATTTGTCATGACAAAGGAATAAACACAACTACAAATTACTCTCCACACAATAAAAATTAGATCTAAATAATTGGAAAAACCATTAATTTCTCATGGGTAGGATGAATGAATATAATAAAATGATATTCTTATCCAAAATAATGTATTTAATCTGTGCCAAACCTATGAAACTACTAAGAAACATTTTATTGAATTAAGAAAAAAATAATAAAGTTCATTTGGAAGAACAAAAGATTAAGAATATCAAGGGAAATAATGGGGAAAGATGGTAGCCTAGTAGTACCAGATCTTAAACTGTTCTATAAAGCAACAGTCATACAAACAATATGATACAAGCTAAGAGTCAGAAGGGAGAATCAATGGAATTGACTTGGGGTAAATGATATCAGCTATTAGTGTATGATAAATGCAAAGATTCCCAACTTTTGGGGAAAGAACCAACTATTTGATAAAAACTGCTGGGAAAATTGGAAAACAGTATGAGAGAGATTTGGTTCAGATCACCATCTCACACCCTATACCATGATAAATTCAGAACAGGTAAATGACTTAAATATTAAGAAGGACATTAAAAGAAAATTAAGTGAGCATAGAATAGTACACTTTTCATATCCATGGGAAAGGAAAGAATCTAAGACCTAGCAAGAGATAGAGAATATTATAAGATATAAAATGAATAATTTTGATTGCATTAAATAAAAAAAAATGTTTTGTTCATATAAAACCAATGCAACCAAAATTAGAAGGGAAGCAACAAATTGGGGAAAATCTTTATAACAAAAACCTCTGATAAAGTTCTAATTTCTCAAATATATAAGAACCAAATCAATTGTACAAAAATAGGAAGCCATTTTCCAATTTGTCAATAGACAAGGGTTATGAATAGTCAGATTTTAGACATAGAAATCAAAACTATCAATAAGAACATGAAAAAGTGTTCTAAATCTTTTATAATTAGAGAAATGCAAATCAAAACACATCTAAGGTACTACCTCACACCTAGAAAATTGCCGAAAATGACAGCAAAGGAAAGTAATAAATGTTAGAGGGGATATGGCAAAATTGGGACATTAATGCATTGCTGGTGGAGTTTTGAATTGATAAAACCATTCAGGAAGGCAATTTGGAATTATGCCCAAAGGGCATTAAAAAAACTTCCTGCCCTTTGATCCAGCCTCACCACTGCTGAATTTGAACTCCAAAGAGATAATAAGGAAAAAAAAATACATGTACAAAATGTTTATAGTTGTGTGAACCTTAAAAATTCCCAGACCCTACTTCATAAGATTGGATTAAGACCACTCCCCATTTGGGCAGTGAACTCTACTTAGATCAGGAATGTGAGAACTCTACTTCACCTACTTAAGTCTGCCATAGGGGAAGATAAAGTTGTAAACTCTTTTCTGAACAATGAAAAGTACTTAAACCCAAACTTATAGTAAGACAAAAGTTCTTAAGCTAAGTACCTATAAAGGTCAAGCAACTTGTGAATTTACAAGGAACAAAGAGCTAAGAAACTTACTCAGAGCTTTCCTGGTGTGAATTACTCAAAAATTTATACCTTCTTAGGTGTGGACTAAGAATGGTCTGTCCTTTGAAAAATGTCTACTGTGATTGGTAGATATAAGGATTTAGGGGAGGTGACATAGGAGAAAATGCCCTTTAAAAACAGTCTCTAAGGAGGCTATTGGGAGAGGGCTCTGGAAACAGGCTCTTGAGACAGTCTCTGGCTGGAACTCCCTTTGAGGAGGACTCTGGCTGGAACTCCCTCTGAGGAGACTCTGTCTCTCTCGGGACAGTTAGCTGGGAAGTCTGAATTTCATCTGGTGCCTCTCTGATCATTAGAATCCTTGCTTGGACAGATCTTGTGGTGAGTGATTAAGGACTGACTGATCTTTCTCTTAAGGGCTTAGGCCTGGGTTGACCAGTGCTTCCCTGGGCTGGCCTATCCTTTTCTTATTATTCTCCTTTTTCTCTCTTTCTCTCCTTTTCTTTAATTCCTCATTTGTATTAATTAAAATCTCTAAAAAACCCAGCTGGCTTGGGTATATTTGAATAATTGGGAATATTTCCCTGGCGACCACCTTATATTTGATTTAAAATCAAGACTCTGTCTTGAAAACATTTTCTGCAGTCAAATTTACTCATCCACTCTTATATCTACTATAATTTATATCATCACTATTTTAATCACTACAGTTTATGGCTCCCACTCTTTTAATTATTACAGTTGCTCTTGTTGTAGTGGCAAGAAACTGGAATGAAGGTCTATCCATCAGTTTGGGAATGACTCAACATGTTGTGGTGTCTGATGGTGATGGAATACTTTTGTGCTGAAAGGAATAATGAACTGGAGGAATTTCATGTGAACTGGAATGATCTCTAGGAATTGATGTGGAGCAAAAGAAGCAGAACCAAGAGAACATTGTACACAGAGACTGATACACTGTGGCATAATTGAATGTAATGGACTTCTCTACTACCAACAATATAATGATCCAAGACAATTCTGCGGGATGTGTGAGAAAGAATGCTATCCACATCCAGGGAAAGAACTGTGGGAATAGAAGAAACAGAAGAAAAATCCTATGACTGATCATATGCTTTGATGAGGATATGATTAGGGATGTTGACTTTAAATGATCACTCTATTGCAAACATTAATAATATGGACATAGATTTTGAAAAATAAAAAAGAAAGATGAAACAAAGAATGATGTCAATGAAAATAAAATTAAAATATGTAAATAAAAAAACAAAACATAAAAATGTACATTTGGAGTTAAAGTCTTTGGACAAATTTTAAGAAGGTGTTTTCCCCACAAAAATGACATAAATACTTATGCTACAGATTTGTGTAATGGTGGATTGGCTACAACACACTTGATGAAGAAGGTCATAAATTAAGTCAACAATTCAATATTTTATTGAATCACTAAATGACAAATTATTTCCTTCATTGGTGAACAATTCTATTTTTAAAGGTAACATTTAGATTATGTAGTGTCACACCTTGCCTAACCACATAAAAGAAGTTGCACCCATTTACCTTTCCCTATTGTCCTTCCTTGTGTGAAGATGAAATTTGACTCTCCTCAGATTGTGAAAATGAAAATACTTAACTCTTCCATGACTATAACAATGAAAATACTTAATTCTCCCCTGATTGTGAAGATTAAATTGTAACCCCTGACTATTTTTAGATTTAATCCCTTTAAGAGTAAACATGGTACTTAAAGTTGAGTATGGAAATCTGCCCATTTTTAGTTCTAATTATCAAAAGTGCAAACATCCCACTTAATTATGAAGTGGGAAGTCTGTGACCCATGTGTGTGATAGTGGGTGAGAAATCAGAATCAACTGATTGCCTCTTGAGCAGTCCTAGAGCACTACTTCAACTATGATTGGTAGAGGTGGAATTAGGGGAAGGCACAGAAAGTGACACAAGAGAAAATGTCTTTAAAAGGAGCTTTTACTTCCTGTGAGAAAAAAATAATTTTTTCTTTCTTTGATCTGCTGACTGTACCTGAGACCCTGCTCCTGACTGGACTGACACATAGTGAGTGAAAAAGCTGACTCTTAACTGCTGGTTTTTCTCTGAAGAGACCAGTCTCAGGAAAGACTTATCATCTCGAGAGGGTCCCTGTATCCTCAGGGCTTCTTGCTTCACTTTTTCTACATTTTTAAAATAAATTGTAAATAAAATCTCCTTGGAATGAATTAAATTACTGGTGACCACACTCATAAATTATAAGTCCAACCATTTAAAAAATTAACCACTTTTCCCCCTTACACTTGGAGCTTTGAATGAAATTTTGTTGACAGAAAAGTCTCTATTTCCATACTGTAGGAAAAAAAAATTGTCACTTTATAGTTTGGAAACAATGAAGAAAGGATAGACATATCTTGTAAGATAAAAAATGAAAAAAGTGGATTAAGTTGTGAATTAAACTCAGTATAGTAGATAGTATCCAAAGAGGTCATTGGAGTTGTAGAGTTAAAAGGGAAAACCTACCAAACAAATAGTCCTACCCTTTCAATTTAAGTTGAGGAAACTGAGATTGAGACAGTTTATAACTTGCCAAATTTACATGGGTTAAATGATAGAAGCAGGATTCAAACCTATGTAAAAAAAAACAATCATAATAAGTAATTCATCTAATCATATGATTACACAGATTCATAGTGTGATAAAGTGGATAGAATATGCAACTTCAAGTTAGGAAGTCTTTAGTTAAATTTCTCCTCCGATAACAGAGTGTGAGCTTAGGCAAATAGCTTTACATCTCAGAGTCAGTTTCCTCCTATGTAAAAAGGGAAATTATAATAACATTTACATTATACGGTTGTTCTGTGGATTAGCATGAAGTAAATGCTAGCTATTTCTGATGCTCATATTTTACTAATGAAGAACTACAGTGAGGTTAAGTGAGACTTCCTTATGTGTCTTTGGCAATAAGTGGAACACATGAAACTCATATCCCTCCAGTATTTAGCACCTCCAGTTTTCTTTGTAAAGTGGAATATATTAAATAAATATGAACTGCAAGTTTTCTTTTAGAAGTTGCAATGCTCTTCTCATTAATGTTATTGATCTACCAACCGACTATGCTTACATTTAGAGTACCAACCTTACATATAAGTAGGATTAAATTAAAAGATGGCTAGCAACTTAGCAATTATATCCTTGGCCACAAAAATTCCAGAAACAAAGGCAATTGCATAAAGATCACCAGTCTTCTGAGGTTCTATTTGGCTTCTGCCATGAAAGTATTCAGTGTTAAATCCCTCTGCAAATATGACCTTATTTGATGGTCTTCTAAATATAAGTTCTTTGTCTAATAGTAAAAATGGATTTATACTAATAGAGGAAATATAAGTTTTGACATTCTAATGCTAAGTGGAAATATAAACTAAATGAAAGAGTGGTTTTTATCAGGGCAAATAATTAATTTGGGGGAATTATTTTAAACATGTAGCTAAGGGTATCAAGAAAGATTACTTCTTATGATATTCTTATGATATAATAGTATTCATAAGTATGTACAAGATTGTCATGAATGAATAGATGAATAAAAAGCACTAATAATGTGTCAGATATTGTGCTAAACAAACTCACTGAACTATTCATTTACTATGTATTTGTGTGTGTATGTGAAAAACACCTTAGTAGGTTGTATGAGATAGAAAATTTAGATAAAATTTTGTACTTACCCTTATATAGCTTGCATTATAGTGGAAAGAAAATAGACATCTTAGAGGAAGGACAGCAAGCATCAAAACGACATATGGCCACAAGTGAATCTATGGTGTTGACTTGAAAAAATAGAGAAACACCAAAGCAGTTATAAAACAACACATCTTTAATCAGGAAAATTAAGACAATGCTCTTATAGACAGCTACTACATAGAGCCAAAACACACTAGATCTGAGACTCTAGGAACACAGTCTCCGGGAAAAACATGAATAATGGGAATTGAATTTCAATTGAACTAAAGAACTTAGGGTTATATTTTGTATAAGGAAGAAGAGACAATTGATTGGTTCTATAGGGACTTGGGAAAGAGATTGTAGCCAGAGACTAGGACACCTGAAAAAATCTGAAGATAATAAGAGAAAATGGAAAGACAAAAAGGGTACTAAAGATATGATTACATTTGGTGATTCCTATCCAGGGTACTCAATAGGCATTTGATGGCCTTTTGTTCAATCTGGGACAAGGTACAGTGAGGGAGTTTCTTTAAAACAAGTTCCTGTAGGATAAGGATAAATTTAGGGCTTCATAAAACAAGATTGTGAATGGATCCGTGATACATCATATACTGACCCATGTACTGGGGATAAAAGTGCAAATAATAAAAGTTTATAATCTAAAGTGCTTACAGTCTATTGGGGAATACCTTGAGTTCATATAAAGCATAAATATATGGAGAATATATAGACATAAATGCAAAATGTTTATGAGATAATTTAGATGAAAAAGTACTGGTGTTTATTGAGGATGATAAAGAAACATGGTCATGCTGCTGCATTGTAAATTAAGAAATTTAGAGACTTCATTCTAGGCAGATGAATACCTAGACACAGTACAAAGCCCCAGAAATAGGAAATGGAGTGTTGTGTGTAAGCAACAGAGAGGAATGTCCAATAAATTTGGAAAAAGATTGAGGGTACAGTTATAATGAAATTTGAAAAATAAACAAAAGCTTAATTTTATCCTACAAGCTTTGTGGTATCTCTTGAGTTAATTGATCGTGGGAGCAATATGGTAAACTATGACCTTAAATAAAGTTATTTTGTCATTGAAGTTTAGAATGGTCAAAATTGGTTTGAATCTTGAGATAGGCAGAGATAATAATTTGGTGATTGTAATAAATAATTGAGGATACAGAGAAAGATTAGGATGTTAGATATGTTTTTGAATCAGAAATGGTCAAACATGGAAACATAACACATACATATAAGGGAAATTGAATATATATGAGGATTATGTCAAGATCAAAAATCTGAGATGTTAGATATAAGGTGATCCCTCTGATAGAAAAAAGAATTTATGTAGAGAGAGAAGTTGAAGGGGAAAGATAATTAAGTTTCAATCATTTTGAGTTCAAAATGTCTCTTTGACATATAGTTCCAAATATCAAATTGGAAATTGTTGATACAAATTAAAGATCAAAAGAGAAATAATTGTGAATCACCTGTATAGAGATATGAGTTAAACCCATTGAAGCTGATGGAGTTACAAAAAAAAAAAAACTTTAAAGGGAGGAGATGGGGTGACAGAACCTGGGAAAAAACATTTATGGAATGTGATATGGATGATATGCAAGTATAGAAGGGGAAAGAAGGTTCAGGATGGTATGGTAAGAACTAGGATAGAGAATTGCTACAAATACTCAGAGAAACAAGAATATCTGGAAGAAAATGGTGACCAACTGCATAGGGCAGTGATGGTGAACCTATGGAATGAATGCCATAGATGGCATGCAGCATGCTCTCTTTGGGCTTATGGCCACTCTTCTCCCTATCTCCACCTTCTCTTCCTTCCCTCCTGCCAGAGTTCATTACTAGAAAGGCAGATGCCTGATGACATTTTTTTTACATCCCCTGCTCCTCTTCCCAGCAGCCTCCCTATGGGAACATGTTCTCCCTCCCCTGTGGTGGGTAGGGTATGCCCAACACTCAGTGGGAGGAGGGGCATGGCACTCCATCTCTAAAAGGTTTGCCATCACTGACATAGGAGATTAGTTAGGATAGAGGAAAACTGACATATAACTATCATATTTGACACTGAAGAGATCTTTGGTAATTTTTGAAAGTCAAGATTAAAAACTGATTACAGAACATTGATGATTTAGAGTAGAAGTAGAATAAACAAGTGTAGTCATTTTTTATTCAAAACTTGACTGATAAATGAAAGATAGATAAAAGAAAAGGTATTAGCTTTAACTATAATACTGGCATGCAAATAGAATAGAAGATGAGCTGGGAATGAGGACAATACACATCATTCTGATGTAGACATTCTAAGAAAAGGAGAAGTCCACTACAAAGAAATACCAGGCTTATACCATATGTTAGAGCAGATAATCTTCTACCCTTACAAAAGAAAAGGGGTGTTGTACAAAGTTCAGAATGAAGAAAATGGAGAAATTCTGACAGTCAGTGGAAGTAGTGTCTGTACCAAGCAGATGATCATGGAATGAATTGAAAGTGGGCTATGAGACTTCAACAATGAGAAATGATACTCCTGCCATGTTAGCATTCTGGATAATAGCCCTGATTGTTCTTTCCTAGTTATTTTTCAGACAGGTTATGAAGGAGAGACTGGAATAGCTGGGAATTAGCAGTAACATCTGAGTAAGAATATCTTCTAGTCTTAACTCTCACAGGCCAATTAGCTTTGTGACAAGATCAATATGAAGGCATTTTTTAGTCTACAAAATGGTGATAATCTGTGCTCTATGAAATTCACAACACTGTTTTAAGGATCAAATGAGATATTCTTTGAAAACAATTGAATCCTACACAAATATGAACTGAAAACTGATTTGAGTCTCAAACCTAAAAAGGTTCAAGCTGGCTTTCCCTAAAAATTAACAGTACAAACTTATAGAGACTGTTTGCCTTCTGTCTCCAGATTTTAAATGGGATCTTTAGGACATGGCTAGTGTGACCGTGAAAATATGGGTTTCAGGACTTTGAATTGCCCAAACTGTAAAGATAATTTTTAGCATCTTGATTTTATATCAAAAATAAGTGGTCACCATGGGAAAAATTCCCAAATATGTAATACCCAAGTCAGCTGGGTTTTATGGAGATTTTAAATAATATAAATGAAGGAATTAAGGAAAGGGAAAGAGACAGAGTAAGAGGAAATAGTAGAAAAAGGCTAGGGCCTAGGCCAATAGCCTAGGCCTTTCTCTTTAAGAGAGAAATTAAGTCAGTCTTTAATCACTTACCACAAGATCTTTCCAAGCAAAACTCTAATGTTCAGAGACCCAGCAGCCTCCTCTGACTCCTGACCTCCAATTCAGCTACCAAAGCTGAACTAACTCGAACGCCTATGAACTGGTTCAGACAACTCCTTTTAAAGAGAAATTTCTCTTGTGTCACCTCCCATAATTTTCACATCTACGAATCACAGTAGATACTTTTCCTAGGACAGCCCATTCTTAGATTTTTCTCTGGCTAGATTATATCTTCTGAGTACTTCACACCTCTTTGCTAAGGTTGCCCCTTGCAAGTTGCCTGACCTTTTAGTGATTAATTTGACCTTCACAGGTACTTAGCACCCTTTTGTATTAAATCTAAAAATAGACCTAGCATAAGGGGTTTTGCCTCACTATAAGTATGGGTAAAGTACTTTCATTATTCACTAAGGAGTTTTACGACTTTATCTTCCCCTATGTAAACCTTAAAATTTCACAGTCTTATGAATGTTAAAAATTTTACTCCACATTGAGGAGGTCATTCTGAAACATTCAGATTGAGGAGGACTCATTTTGAGGGAGACTGATTCTGAAACATTCAGATGGAGGAGGGAGCTGGTAAAAGCAGCTGAGATGATGCTGGCCTGGTGCCACTAGAATCCTTGCTTAGACAGATCTTGTGGTGAGTGTTAAAAAACTGACTGATTTCCCTCTTAAGACTCAGGTCTAGGCCATATTGGCTTGAGACCCTTCATACTTATTCCTTTCTTACTCTCTCTCTCTTTCTTTGATTACTCATTGTATTATTAATTAAAATTCTCTATAAAACCCAGTTGACTTGGGCATATTCATAATTGGGAATATATTCCCTGGCGACCACCTTATATTTGATTTAAAACAAGACACTGTAGAGAAACATATTTCCTGCAGTCAAATTTACTCACCTTCTCTTATATCTATCACAATTTATATCTTCCACCATTTTAACTCACTACAGTTTATGGGTTTCACTATTTTAAATCTCAGACCTAAAGTATGCCTAAGTATGGGTGGAGTAATTTTAAAGTTCCCAATACATTCCTGATCAAGTACCTCCATTGTTTAAATGGGGAATAACCTTAACCATAACCTTTAGAAAATGTTCCAAGGTAGAGTCTGAGAAATGAGATATTCTTTGAAAACTATTGAATCCTACACAAATATGAACTGAAAAGTGATTTGAGTCTCAAACCTAAAAAGGATCAAGCTGGTTTTCCCTAAAAATTAACAGTACAAACTTATAGAGACTGTTTGCCTCCTGTCTCTAGATTTTAAATGGGATCTTTAGGACATGGCTAGAAGGAATAGTAAAAAGCTTTTTGAACTTTTTAAATGTCTGGCCTTTGAAATTACTGCCCTCTCCTTATCAAAATCCCTCAAAACTTATCCAGAAATCATCATCATTGATGTGCTTACAGCCAACTATTTGAAGCACAGGAGGAAAATGGCAATAAGGCAGAACTTGTCCCTTTTAGCCTTAGTGTTTCTGTCCTAGAGTTGGCACCAGATTAGTACAGCTGAGAATCTTGGCAGAGAGTTTCTTGTCCAATCTTTTATTTTCCAGAGATTTTGGAAGTTATATAAATATGTGCCCAGTTGTTCTGTCCAGATTACATTAATATAATTTTCAATAATCATTTCTAGAATTTTATGATCCAAGTTCTCTTTCTCCATTCCACTCCTCACCCTTCAACATGACAGCATAATATGATATGGGTTGTACATGTTATTAAACA